>NC_138876.1:16646190-17246190 GCF_965194805.1 Balaenoptera borealis
TTCTACATCTTAAGTTCCACTGGAATGATATTTAAAAAAAATATGTACCAATTTTCTTCAAACTTATGACTGACATAACTGAATATCCAGATTGTCTGTATTTTGATTATTGATGCTTGTGTGTCCAGTTGCCTCCCCTCTCTCTTTGCCTGCAGGGTGCAGAGAGCAGAGGTGAAAGTCGTGTGCTCTGGGAAGTTCAGAAAGACTCAGCCACTGTCTACTGTACTTGATCTGGCCTGCAGCCACTTCTCTGACTTCTTTCTCCCTTTCTCCCCATTGCCCACTGAGCTCCTGATACACTGGTCTCCTGGCTGTTCCCGACACTCCTGCCTCAACCTCTACACCGACTCTTCCTTCTGCCTGGAAGGCTTTTCTGCCAGGTGTGTGTGTTCATGGCTGGACCCCATCATCTCCTCAGTGAGGCCTTCTCTGAGCACCTGATCTAAAAGTTAACCCCTGTCTCTCCCTATCCCTTTCATGGAAATGGTCGCTACACAAAGCATAGTAATCTTCAAGTTGTCTACTTGTCTGTTTGTTTCTCCAGTGAGCGTGCAAGTTTGACAAGGGCAAGAACTTTGTCCATCCTGCTTGTTGTATTTCCAACATCTGGGGCAGGATCTGGGAAACAGTGGGTGTTCAGTAAAGCTGTGTGGAATCATGAGTACACGTGCAAGAAATATTTTACCTACCTCAGCCCTTCCTACTTTTCATTGTTTTAGGTAGAGATGTATTTCCCATATCTTTGTCATTCTTGTGCGTTATCCTGACCTGCTAACCACCTACCTGTGCTGGTACAAAGGAAGGCATGCAGGACATTGGTACCTCCTCCTCATCTTGTGTGTAGACTCGCCCTAGGGGGCACCTGGGCTGCTCTCTCTTCAGCATGGGCATGGCATGTCCTGTCTCAGTCAGTGACTACAGCTGGCTAAGTCTCTCTAATTCTGAGATTTGGTGCTTTGAGCTCACTCACCCATGGTTATAAGCCATTCTTTCCAATATCATGGTGTTGATAATGATGATATTTTAGTTCCCCATCTGTACACTCTATGATTCTATTTCTCATGGATTGAAAACTCAAGTACAGAAAAGATAGAGAAGATTCTGTGTTAATAACATTGTGAGTGAAGGGTTAATATCAGGCCTAGGCTGATCCAGAGGCCTATCTTGGAGAATGACCCGAACTTCATCTTTTCATAGCTCTGTGTCTTTGGAGTGTGTGCCCTTTCCTCCAAAGAATTTTCAGAAATACTTGTGAAGGGACTGAATTTCTTGCAGCCAGTAGGGGATGGGCTTGAGTAATTTTACTTCCATATTAAAGGACAGTCTTATCTAGAGGACCAGGGTACTTAGGTTTGTTTAGGTTGTAGTTGTTTCCCACTAAATTCTGCCCTAAACCACCAGAGACAAAGCTTGTTCTGTTCCCTGTTTTATCTTGGTGCCTAGCATGGTGACTTAGTGTTTAGGAGATGTTGAATAAATGTTTGCATTGCCTTTTAAAATTGTCTGTTTAAATAAACTTCTAATTCTGGAATACTTTTAGATTTACAGAAAAGTAGCAAAGATGGTCCAGAGAGTTTTCACATACTTCTCCCAGTTTTCCCTATTGTTAATATCTTATATTACCATGGTACATTTGTCCAAACTAAGGAATTAACACTGGTACATTACTATAAACTAAACTCCGGATTTTATTCAGATTTTACCAGCTTTTCCACCAATGTCTTTTTCTCTTTCCTGGGATTTCATCTGGGATGCCACATTACATTTAGTCATCATGTCCCTTTAGCCTCCTCTGGTCTGTGACAGTTTCTCAGTCTTTCCTTATTTTCTATGACCTTGTCAGTTTTGAAGAATGCTGGTCAAGCATTTTGTAGAACGCCCCTCAATTTGGGTTTGTCTTTTTCTCAGGATGAGATTGGATCTCTGGGTTTCTGGGTCAATGCATTGCCCATGGATTTAAGATTCTCCCCTGAAGAAGTTGCAAGTGGGAGGGTGTCTGCAGCTGGTGAGGTGACCTGGTGGGCAAAGTTCAGGTGAGGCCGAGGTCTGAAATGCTTGCTTGCTGTCATGCTGACCTGCCATGCTTCAGCAATACACCTAAGCCAAGCCATCTCATGGTTAGGGTGAGAGGCTACTGACAGGACATCGCCAAGCCATCTGTGCTCCTGGGCACACCAGCCAACTCGTGAATGTCTGTAACAGCGCCCGGACCACAGCAGACCCTTGATTCTTGATAAGAGCCTCCTCCAGCCAGTGGCTTTTATCATGACACATCCAGGGGGCTATCTTCTTTTATAAAGAACAACTTTATGATTACCACTGTTAGAGAGCATGGAACTACACAGCCAGTTAGCAGTGATTTCCTTGGCTAAGAGTGCTTCCTTTGTGAATATTTCTGAGGAGAAATCAAAGTCTTTGGAATAGGAGAGAGAGGGGAGAAATAAGTTAGAACCAGCTACATCTCCTTTGAAAATCTTTGAAGCTTATTGTCCCCAAAATCTTCATTTATTCCTCTCTTCTGCTGTCTCCTCTAACTGATATGACATTAAGGAGTATTTAGTTCTTAGCATCTTGACTTATTTCACCTTGAGGAGTTGACTTCCTTCTTGCTCAATTTGCTTTTCTAACCTACTGGAATGCTGCTGGTCTCAGTAGAGAGGCCCTGGGATATAGGAAAGGGATGTGAAATTTGGAGTTAGGGGATTCGAGTGCCATATCACCCACTGTAGTGTCCGCTTGGGTAAGTCCAGTATTCTCTTGGAGCCTCAAGTCTTCATCTATAAAATGGGATGAATAAAATTGACCCTACAGGAGTGTTGTAAGGACCAAAGCAGAAGTGAAATGCATGTGAAGAGTGTTTGGTAGATAATGAAGCTCTGTTGAAAGGCTTGTTCCTACTTCCAGAATTTCCTTCTTGGAATTCTAGGGCAGAACTGTTGAAATGATATGGAAGAGGAACAACTAAAACCAAATGGTTCAGGTCTGAATACTGAAAACCAGATTTTGTAGATAGAAAAGCAGGGAGGAGGCAGGGAGGGGAACAGGTACCACATTCACATGTTTCCTCCGCTTGGCCTGATGTAGTTTGTCCAGGTATCATTGAACTCCAGCTGACAACCCGGTTCCAGGCTGTCTCCAGGCCTCTGAGATCTTTGGGTATCAGGACTTGAGCTGAGAAAAGCACACACTGGATGGAAGGATGTTTGGTGAACACCTATCCTGAGATGCTCCAACTCTTGGGTGATGGGGTAGAGCTTATTGGAGCTTGGGTTTTGTTGCACATCCTGCCTTCCTCTTCCATGAATTGCAAACTACAAGTGGTGGTGGTGTTTCGAATTCTGGGCCTCCAAGCAACACACTTTCATGAAGACCGCATACCTTACCTTCTTAAATAGATGATGTTTTCCCCTCTTAAATCTCCTGAGTACCCAGGCATCTCCCATTGAATTCTTAACTGTGTTGCAGGCCAGGTTTCTAGAAAACAGCAGGGCCTTTCAGACTGATTGTAGCAGAGTTAGGAGAGAAGTGAGGACAGGAAAAATGACAATTTTTAGGAAATTATGGTTTCTTAAAAATAGTTTCATCTTGGATGCATTTTGGAAGATTATGTCCCAGGTGGCTCCTTGAAATCTCCTCCTTGCCATCCACTCTCCCCCTGCCACTGGAGTTATATGGACCTTGTATCTTGGAGTGCAGGCTCTTCTTTGACTTCTCATCACACTTAATTTTACATACATTATCTCATTTAATCAACAAAACACCAACGTGGTAATATGAATGCCTTTCCTGTTGACACTTTCTATTCCACATTATAGTGACTAGTGCACTAAAGAGCCTTGTTTCCTCTTCAAGGCAGAATTTTTCATGAGGGCAGGGGTCATATCTTGCTCATCTTTGTATTTCCATAATTCCTTGTTCAGTGCATGACATATAATGTGTTCCCTGGATTTTTGTTGAATTAATAAGTGGCTTCAATGATACTCTTCCATATTTTTGTTAATGGCAATATTTTGCTTTAAAAACAATGGATGTTTTCAGATGGTAAATAGATCCCACAAAACTGTGCCAAATATAAGCCTTGAATTCAAGAGCCACAGATGAAAGAAACTTGTTTTGCTCAAGCTGTTGTATTTATTGACTTTTTCTGGGTTCATAAGCCCTTTGGAATTCTTCAGTCTTTTTGGATATAAGAAAAGAGAAATCAGAGTCAGCCATCAAAATTACTAAGAAAGCAAGAACAGAAAGAAGTATGGGAAGATGGAGAGATGGAGAGTGGCCCTGAGTTAATCTGTCAACAGAGATAAAGGGATGAAGTTGGAAGATCCCCTGTCCAAGACTAGAGTGTAAGCTCAGGCATATACCTTGAGAAAACTTAGTCCCTCTGAGGGACACTGGGCTCTAGGACTTCTTGGTTCCTTCTCAAGGAAGTCTTACAGCTAAAGTAAATGGAAGACTGTGTAATTTTCATAGATCTTGGGCTTTGATATTTCCAGACATGATATGGAAACCAGATCCCAACGAGAGGCTGAGCCAACTATATTGACCCATATCCCCATTTTGCTTTGTGCACTTCTGACTTTTTGTTCCCCTGGGAACAAAGGTCCACTCTTTGTGCTGGAACTCTGTGTGTTTGGACTCTGAAATGGATAAGATGTGGGAGGGCATAGCTAGTTTCATGTTACTGTCATAGGTCACAAAGATGTTCCAGTGTTCCAACTTTTCTTGATAACCTATGTCAAACATGAATAGGTTTCAACTCTTCCTGAAATGACTTGATATTTTAGCCTGAACTATTTCTTTAGAGTTAACAAGTCTTGTGATTTTTACTGCCTGCAGTATAAAAACTCTCCTTTATTTGTCCTAAATAAAGTAACTGGCTTAGAGGAAACAACCAGATTTGGATTCAGAAAACTTGAATTTTAATCTCAGTGTTGCCACTTATAAATTTGTGTTTCTATCATCAATTCTTTTTTGGGGATTCAGACATGCATATGTATACGCTGAAGTAGAATGGCTTAGGGGTTTTGCAGTTAGTTGATCTGATCAGTGTGAATATTGGAATCAGATGGCCTGGTTTACAAAATTCCTTCCATTACATACTGACTGTGTAATTTTGAGACATTTACATGGTTACTTAAAAGTCACTGTATAAAGCAGATAATAGCAATACCTAATTCAAAGAGTTGTTGCAAGGATTAAAAGGACAAGATAATGCATGAAACTGCTAAGTGCAGTAGCCAGCACATGGTGCAAACCTAAAGAAAGTTATTATTATTATTAATATTTAATATTCATGTACACTAGTTGTGCAACCTTGTGTGAGTCATTTGAAATCTTAGCTTTAGGTTTGTTCTTTGTGAAGTGGAAGAAATAAAAACCCAATTTCACTGGTTATTGCTTCGTATATCAGAAATCACTCTACAGTTTACTAGAAATTTCTTCCTTAAGGATTTAAGGAGGGTATATTTTAGTACTGTTATTTGGGATTTGTTGAACAAAATCTAGTTATTTTGTCCACATCTGTAATGGTTTAATAGATTTCAACCATATCCCTCTTCAGCCTGTGAGCTTTTTTTTTTTTTTTGGACTCTGTGTCTTCATATGGCAGCTTGCCAAATCTTTTGGTCATTAATTTAATTTTTTTTGGACCTTCTCCATCCATGTTGTGTCATTCTTGTACAGCAATGACCAGAGCTCTCCTGGAATATATACAGATGTCAAAACTAGACAAAGACAGCAGAGAATTAAAGTGTGTGTTGGTGATGCTCATTTTTATTTTTGTGACCATGTCCTGTCCGTTCTGGGAACTAGACAAAAGACAGGTGTAATTAAACAAACTCCCCAAGTAGTGTTCAAACACGAAGAAGTTTTTCCCGGGTCTGAGCCAATGAGCTCACACTGGCCCAGCATTTTTTATGGATGTGCCTCTACCCAGTTTATGGACTAGTTCTTATTTATTAGGCTGACATATATTTAACTATGGTTGTAAGACATAGAGGGAAGGATTTTTCTTTTATAATATATAAAAGACTCTTTCCCATGAGCTCTACTCCATTACTACCTAAGTTACTTGATAGAAAGGAAGAAATGACATGTAAAAAACCACCCACTCCTCTGAGTTGGCCCATTTCACCAGAGCGTCATTGATCCCTGGAGCTGCTGACAAATCACAACTAGAAAAAAATTATTCCTGACCATGAGAACTAGAATTAGATTGCTTATTCCCTGGAACATGGCAGAAACTGTCTTGATTGCTTTCCAAGGAGCCTACCCTCCAAACTTTTTTTGGGGGGGGGGCGGAACAAGGCCAATAAAATAACTTTAATAACATTTGTTGAAATTTTGACCTAACTAAAAGGTTTCTGGGTCTTTCATGTTGAAACAGTTTGCTTTTAAGGACATAGCTTTAGATGTGTTTAGCCTGAAGTGACAACATATCATTCATATCAATTCATATCATGAATAATTCAAATTTACTGAATTTGAAAGTTTAACTGCTTGATCAGTGACAGAAATCCTAGGCTGGAGTTTTTAAAGTAGTCATAGTGAAAGCAAATGTCAACTCCTTTTGTGTCTGTTGCTGGAATAGTTCATAGACCATAGATGCTCCGACCTGGGAACTTAAAGATCTCTGAGTTCAATCTTTCCACGGTTTAGAAGTGAAGTCATTATTTATAGACACGACTACATCTGCTGCATTTGATATCTGGTTGGCTAGTGCAGTCTGTCTGCAACACAGGGAGACCTAATACAGTGGTTTTCAAATCTGCTGGCTCATTAGAATCACCTGAAAAATTAAAGCAAAATGAAACAAAACAGAATTGATGTCTGATTCTCTACCAATCAAATCAGAATTTATGGGATATGGCCTGGACTGTAGTAATTTAAAACATCCAAGGTAATTCTGAGGCAGAGTGAGGGCTTTATTTTATACTTATAATGACATCCCCAGTACGTCTGCTAAGTGACCCCTCATTAGTCACTTCGCCCTCCTAAATTCAATTTTCTTTGGATGAAACTTTGTGGGGTGGTTACTGGACATATTTTCTCATGAACTGTTAAACCTGTGTTGAAATCTCTATAGTCAAGTAAAAATAATCACTCCTTATTCCCAAGTTCACAGCCTCAGTGTTGGTCCTAAGCATTTCTCACCTGGCCAACTGCAACCATTTGAATGTAAGATGCATTTTTGTCTGTTTTGTCCTTTGATGTAGCTCCAGTTATTAGAGCAGTGCCTGGCACACAGTTCAAGCTCAATATGTATTAACTGAATGAATCAATGGCTATTGCAAAATCTCTGATACATTCATCAGGTTTTGTGGCAATCTCAAAATCTCAGTGATTTAAATGACAGTCATTTATTTTCATGCTCACAGATCTACAGCATGACTGTGGTTCAGCAGATTTAGACTGCGTTTGGTGGGCCAGACTAGACTCCAAGCTCTTGTCAAGTCCAGGTCTGCTTCATGTCTTTTCATTCTGACTCTTCTCATGATGGATCACAAGAAACCAGGAGGGTGTGTGATTCCTCTGAAGGCCTTGGCTTGGAACTGGCATACTGTCACTTCTGCCTACATTTCATTGACTAAAGCAAGTCATGGGGCCAAACCCAACATTAACTGGATGGAAAAATATCTTTCCACTCTATTGGGACGTCTTGAGGCAAAAAACACTCATGTTTAATTCTAATACATGGAGGGAATAAGAATTGGGAGCAGTGATCCAATGTACCCCACCTACTATCCATTCTCCAGATCTGTAATCTCATCACCTTGCTTAGAGTCAAGAAAGACAACATCTCCTCATCCAATTCATGGCTCCAGTGCACTCATTCCTTCACCTACTCTTATACACACATATTCACCCAAACACACTCTTTTTAACCTTTAGTTAAATTAAACTCATTAGCAAAGGATATTAGGAACTTCAGGATATAACCCCTGCCCAAGTTTATACCTCCATGTTTCACCAGACTCCTGTGTTAAACATGTACTTTCTCTCTTGTTTTCTTGTTGAATTTCTAGGTATATTCATGAGCTCAGCTAGTGACTTTCTCTGGCAAGGTTAATCACTATTGTGTTCCTAATGCACACTATATTCTATAATAATATCTAAGCATTTATTATACATGAACTAATTTAATCCTCACAAGAACCTGATTATACAGTGCAAGAACTGAAGCACAGTTCCCACCATTCTTTTCTCCCAGCACTTGGATTGTCAACACCGATGGGGTTAGGAAGAATGAATGGGAGTTAAGAAACTCTGCTCTACAATATGGCACATTTAGGTTTTCAAGTTAAGTTCAGCAAATGCCCATTCATTACTCAAATGTTAATGAAAAAGGAATTCTTATGTCTGCTTGTAATGAGATATTCTACCTCTTCTCCAATCAAGTCTTATTTAAGAAAAATATTAATCTGTATAAAAAATTAGGCAATGATTTTCACTTAGTATTAGGGAATCTCAGGTTGAAAGAAACCTTAAAATTTGCCTGTCTACTCCGCCACCTTCAGCTTCTGTCCACTTGACAACATCAACCATTACTGTAGCTACACTTTATTGAGCACTTAACTTCAATATCTCCTAAATCCTCTCTTGAAGCTATGAAGTGAAGCTCACAGTATTTCCAATTTATTGAAGAGAAAATTGAGGCTTAATGAGTTTATTTTTTTCCTTTCTTTTTTATTGATGCATAGTTGATGTACAATATTATACAAGTTACATTCATGAGCTCAGTTAGTGACTTTCTCTGGGGTTCTCAGAGAGAACCCCACGTGCAAGGGCACTGCAGAGAGTACTGGGCTTGGCGAGTTCAAGGAACAAGCAGAAGGTCCACATGGGAACTCGGCAGGAAAGGGGCTGGGAGAGGGGGGCAGGGCCAGAGTCTTGCAATAGCCTTGCCAATGAATGGGTTTTGATTTCATTGTAAATGAAATGAGGAATAATGGAGGGCGATAAGCTCTCTGCGATAACAAAACGAACTTCCAGAGTTAACACAGTTGCTTTTATGTATAAATACTAAAGACTGCAACATAATGCCAAGGTTAGTGAAAATAGCACAGCTACTGCAAAGGGATACCTGAAGATCTGTGGTGATGCTGCTGATCTACAGCGGCTAATCTACTCTATTTCTCTACAATATAGTGATACACAATTTTTTTTTGTCAATCCCAAACTCCCTAACTATCCCTCCCCTCCCCCCCTCCCCCCTGGGTAACCATAAGTTTGTTCTGAGTCTGTGAGTCTGTTAATGAGTTTAGTAACGTGCCCAAGATTACACAGCTAGACGATGTTAGAGCCAGGGTTCAAATTCAGTTCTGATTTCCTCTATCATGGGAGTTCTAAACCAGGAGGGGCGTCCCTCTCACCTCCAGGAGACATTTTTCAGTGTCTGGAGATAGTTTTGGTTGTCACACTGAGACACTCAGTGGATGGGGTTTGCCCAGGGCAGCTCCCACTACAATATGGATAAAACGTCAATAGTTCCAAGGTTGAAAAACTCTGTTCTAGAACATATACTCAAGCAGTTTGTTAAACTGTCTTCTATTCACAGATTTTCAGTGTTAGCTTGAGTATTTTTGTGGATGAGGAGCTCATTTGCTTTTGTTCATCCTCTTTTTAGACAGCTCTGACAATGAGAAAAGTCCTTTTTATTTTCAGTTAGAATCTGTTTCCCTGAAGTTTCTTTTCTGTTGGCATCATGAAAAGCAAGATAAGTCTTCAAAGTGACACTCCTCCCTCTGTGTCACTATTCACCATCAAAAATCCATTCAATATAGAAGTGAATACCCACATTGCAATAATTATTTATAATACGTCTCTGCTTCCTACCAGAATTCAAGTTCTTGAGGGCAGGGGAAATATCTAATACACATCTCCAGCCCCAGGGTTTAGCTCAGTCTTTGGAGCATAGTAGGCACAAAATAAATTGTTTGATAAATATGCTGGGAAATAACAACCATGGCAGTCTTTGTTGGCCCTCTTACTGGGTAAGCATCCCTCCTTCCCTCAACCATGGTATTGTATCACTTCCTGGTTGCTCTTTCCTGAACACATTCTTCATCCAATTTGGGAGGGAATTTCGAGAGAGCCTTGAGTATCTGGTCAAGAGCCCTGAATTCCCTCACAAAAAGTTTTTCAATTACCAGTTTGCTGTAGTACAGTATACAGTGACTTGGCTTACCCATTATTGGTTTATAAACCATATTCGAAGACCACCTGTCTGGACCAAACACCCTTACAATTATTTTTGCTTGCGATAAGGATAACTAGGAGTGAATTTCTAATGGGGCAACTGATTATGCTATTTAGTTTTTATTCACATAAATTCACTAAAGTCAGCTTCCTGGCCAAAGAGTTGTTTTGCTGATAAATAACTCCTGTGGGCGCGTGCCTTGAGTCATAGAATGAATGATATTTGTTCATAACCTCAATACCAAACCACCAGTTTTGAAGGGAGAAACTTTGATTCACTGGTAGATGCTAATACTGTATGGAGGGAGGAGCTTCCTCTGGACTTTTATTTCTCTCAGTTGTTGGGATAGGGATGTCTGTTTTAAGGGCATTATTGAGAAAAGTGAACTGGGGAGGAAACTCAAGATGGTGGATAAGAGAAACCAGGGATCCTCAGGGACAAATGAGGGGCAAAGGGATTTAGTGCTATCAGGAAACTGGGGTTATGGTCTCAGTTCTACTGTTAACTGGGTAGGTAATTCCAGAGTAGTCATTAAAAATCTGTGGTTTAGTCTCTTCACTGTTTTCAGGGGTATGATCCTATGGACGAATAGGATTTGGCTGAGTGAAAAATGGGTAGAGGGAGAGAAAAAAGTAACACTAGGTATAGAAAAGAGCATGCATGAAGATCAGGAGGCAGGAGAGAGCATATTTATTTTTGGATACACTAAATATATTTCTGAGAGCACTAAGATTTGTTATTTTTACTGAGCTCATATTGTGTGCTTGGCAGTGTGCTAGATACTGTACAGATTTTCTATGGCTGCATAACAAATGACCACAAACTTAGTGACTCTAATCAACACCCATTTATTATCTCATAGTTCTGTAGGTCAGGGTCTGAGTGTGTCAGACCAACTGGGTCAGCTCAACTGGGTTCTCTGTTCAGGTTCTCACAAGTCTGGGATCAAGGTGTTGGCTGGGCTGCATTCTCATCCAGAGGCTTGACTAGGGAAGAATATGTTTTCAAGTTCATTGTACTGATGGCAGAATTCAATTCTTTCTGGCTGTCGGATCCTCATCTTCTTGCTGGCTGTTGTCTGGAGACTCCCTTGGCTCCTAGAGGTCACCCTCAGGTCCTAGCCATGTGACCTGTTCCCCAACATATCATTTGCTTCTTCAGGGCCAACAGGAGGGTTTCTTTTTCTCTCTCTCTCTCACTTGGAATCTCTTTCTTAAGGAAGGGCCCAATACCTCAGTCAATGACTCATCTGATTAGGTCAGGCTCACCCAGGATAATCTTCATTTCAACTAACTCAAAGTCAATTTATTAATAACCTAATCATAGGAGTAAAATCTTATCATATTTACATGTCCTACCCATACTCAATATAGAGGAATATACAGGACATGTATACCAGGGGGCAAGAATCTCGGGGATGACTTTAGAATTCTGCCTGCCAGAGATGCTTTATGTAAGACATACAATTTAATCCTCATCACTCTTTGAGGTAGATAGTATTATTCTCATTTTTCAGGTAAGGTTGTTAAGGCTTAAGGTCACATATCTCGTAAGCTGAAGAGCCAGCTGCAAAGTCAATGGTGGTTTATTCCAAGCTCACCCTCACTTTACTATACTGCACTGTCTCAGTAAGGTTTGTGAATGTCAATGTGAGACCCATTTAATTCAGGGTTTAAATAGCATTGGTCTAAGAAAGGGGGCTGACAGCAATAGCAGTAACTTGGCTTTATTTAGCACTTTATATTTCCTGAAGTGCTGTCATGTGCGTCATTTCATTTGATCTTCACAACAACAAGAATTTAGCCTCAAAGAGGTTACATGATTTGTCCAAAATGTGCAGTTAATTGCAGATGAAGAACACATTTATTCTGCTCCCAATCAGTTCAGCATCCCTTTCACAACATCTAGCCAAGAAAGAGCTGTAAAGACTCTGTAGTGTCTTCAGTGGGAAGGAGGCAAAGTGCTTGAAATACGTGTGTGTGAATGTGAGTGTGTGAGTGTGTGAGTGAGTGTGTGTGTGTGACTTAAATCTGGAAGGAATTGCCACAAGAGGAGGAGACATGGGTCCAAGGGGCATTCTGTGGCTGATCGGTGGTAGCTATGTTGAATAGCAAGACGTAGACAAAGCACAGCATGACGGAGAGTAAACCAACAGCAGGATCTCACCATGACACAGTCCCAGATGAAACTATGAGAGAGAAACTGCCTGAAGTGTTCTGTGGGAAAGTCAGGTCACAAAAATTTATGCAAGACTCTGGAAGGCCAGGTGTGCAATGGAAAAAGAGATGGTGGGTTTGAGTGCTAGGTTAACTACTCACTAGGATCCCCCTGTCTAAATCCCAATTTACTTTTCTGTAAAATGGGAATAGTAATGGGAACTACTTAATAAGATTGTTATGAGAACTAAATGACAAACAATAAATGCCTGCATAGGTCATAAAAATGTTCAACTTGTCATTACTATTGTTCTTATTTCTAAAACTTCTTAAAAGAGGTCAATGTTCTTATTTCTAAAACTTGTTAGAAGAGGTCAATGATGACGGCTTCTGATTTTCTGGAAATAAAGGGGAAAATATTTTTCTTATTGTTCACAAATATTCCAACTGTGATTTTATGAAGAAGCCAAGTAGGACATGGCATATTATTTATCTTCTAACATTAACAAATGACCATATATATGTGTGTGTGTGTGTATATATATATATATATATATATATATATATATATATATATATAATACTAAAGAAAGTAAGAATATAATCAACTCTCTAAAAATTTATCATTCTCTCTCCACTTAATTGATTTTTTCTCCTCCAATAGCCTTAGAATATTGAGAAGCAGTTTGGCATTAACTTGTGAAGTTGGACATTCTCATTCCTTATGACCCAATATCTTATTCCTGGGTATATACGCCCAAGAGAAGTCCATGTCCATGTACACCAGAGGTCACACACAAGAATGTTCAAAGCTGAACTGTTTATAATAGCAAAATTCTGGGCACATCCTAAATGCCCAAGACAAAAGATTGTCCAAATATTGTGCATGTGTACACAATGGATTATTATACATCTGTGAAAGTGGACGAACACTATGTTACACTAACATTTTATCCTAAGAAATGGAGTACAGTCTGATACTTTTTTTAGAAATGTCAAACATAAGAAAAACTATACAATTTGCATGTGAAAAACTAAAAAAAAAAAAGCAAAAGAACGATAAATGCAATGAATACAATCTCAGGAGGAGGCAAAGGGATGGATGTAGGGAGAACCCATGGGAAGATGTAAATTAGAGGTAATGCTCTAGTTCTTAGATTGGGCAGTGAGGTCAGGGTATTCATGATATTGTTTACAAATAAAATAGAATGAAAGAGTATTGTACACGAACCAATGATGATAGTGTGCCTTAAAGCAAAGATTACAGTTAACATAATTCTGTGCTTCTGGGGCTACAAAACAAAAAAACAAAAACCCAAATAAACAACAAAAAAGGAAGGCTGAGGCAGAAGTGAAAGGTATAGCTCTGGAAACTTGTAAAAAGAAGCTGGACAGAGATATCAGCAAGGCATGGAAGGAAACAATCTGTTTGGGCAGCAAGATGGAAAAATATGCCCGTAATCTATACAAATCTAAGCAAATGTGCCCATAATCTATGCCCAAATATATACAAAATGAGTAGTTTCTGCTTCTGCAGTTGCTGAGGCATGCAAAGTCACATGAAAAATACACATATTTTTAAGAGTGGAGGAGTGGAGAAACCAGGATCAAATGACATACTAGTTTTTGACCATTTTTGTCTTTTTATAAATTCAAAATTTGAGGTATATTTATATAATTAGAATGACCCCATTGGAAGTCTAACATCTGATGAGGTTTGACAAATATGTACACCTGTGTAACCATTCCTACAGAAAAGATAGAGAACATTTCCATGTCCTTCAAATTCCCCAATGCCATGCCCCATTTCAAGTTGTTCCCCTCCTGTCACAGAAACCTCTGATCCACTGTCACTATAGATTTGTTTTGGCTTTTATAGACCTTCCTATAAATGGAATCAGACAGAATGTACTCTTCCTCTTGGCTTTTTGCTCTCAGCATGCTGTTTTTGAGATGTGTCCACGTTTTGGTGTGTATCAATAGAGTGTTCATTTTAATTGCTGAGTATTCAATCATAATGCTAAACTACACTTTGTTATTCATCCCCCCTTTGATGAACATTTGGGTTGTTTACAATTTTTCTGGTTATTATGAATAAAATTGTCTTATTGAGCATTTTCATGACCTACCTCTGAACTTGAATCTCTTTCTTGGAAAATTTTTGAAAACAAAAATCACTTTTATGACATCTTTAGTGCTCTTCCCGATTTATTTTTTGAATGCATGAAGTCCTTGATTCAGACAATTTAGGGAGGAAGCCCAATTTATGAAGCTATTCTGATGGTAGTGGTGAGGGAGCCTAAAATCTGCAACTTACCAACATTTTACTCAGGGTGTGTCCCCACTGTGTGTAACTTGAAATTCTATGGAATAGCTTGAAACTCAGTGGTGTAATGGAAAGACTATTAAGCTAGAAATTTGAGTCTCTGAGTTCAATGGAGACTTCAATATTAATACAGAAGAGGGCTTGGGCGTGGCAATTTGGAGGCTTTGGTTGTAGAGGTAGCACTCGACCTTGTTTACTGGGGCTGCCATAATAAAATACCAAAGACCAGATGGTTTAAGCAACAGACATTTATTTCTCACAGTTCTGGAGCCTGGAAGTCCAAGATCAAGGTGTTGACAGGGTTGGTTTCTCCTGAGGCCTCTCTTCTTGGCTTACAGACGGCTACCTCCTTGCCATGTCCTCACAGGCTCTTTCCTCTGTGTGTGCACATCCCTTGTGTCTCTTTTTGTGTCCAAATTTCCTTTTCTTATAAAAACACCAGTCAGATTGGGTGAGGGCCCACCCTAACGGCCTCATTTTAATTTAATCACCTCTTTAAATCCTTATCTCCAAATATAGTCACATTCTGAGCTAGGGGTTAATGCTTTGACCTATGAACTTTGGAGGAGCACAGTTCAGCCCACAACACTATTTATACTGAAGGTCACTTGGGCAAAGGAGGGATTAAGGGTAGAGTTAAAATCAGCCCCAATTACTCCTTTATACTTGGCTGTCTGAAATTTAAATTAAATTATTTCATTCATCAAATAGCAATCGGGTGCCTACCACATTCCAGAAACTCCAGGAACTTACAGTCTAGAAGAGGAGATGGATTTAGAAAGAAATAATTACAAGCAGAAAAATTAGGTAAATTCTACTTTGGTTGAAACTCTGTATAGCCTATGATCCAGCTACTTCACTTCTGGGCACATACCTTAGAGAAATCCTTGCACATGTGTACAGGGAAACATATTATGATATATAAAAAATTATATATATATATTTAAATGTACAAAGTGTGGAGGGGGATAGACACAATAAAATATAAAACATGGAAGGAAATGTTGCACACTAACTCTGAGGTAGAGGTTGACAGGGGAAGGGAGGAGGGGAATAGTCCTAGGGAAAGGATCAAATGATCTTTTACTGTATCACTAGCAACTCTGGGCTAGAGGGATGTTTGGTGCCTTATCTGATTAATTTCCTACCTCACTGAAAACAGAAAGCGCTGCAAAGTCAGTGAAAACCTAGGACTGAGGCTGTGTCCAGTTGGAGAATTTCAGAGTTGTTAAAGCTCCATGAGATTTAAGTCTTAATCTCCAATTTTCCCTGGAAGCTGCTCTTAATCAAGCAGGTGTCTTTTTGGTGTAGGGCTCACAAACAGGTTTCGTCCTGAGGGTCATTGATGGTGTGTCCTAGCAGCTGCCTGGAGCGCTGGGCTGAGAGGCTTCCTGTGGGCTCTTTGAGAAAGTGTGTCATGACTAATTAGTGATGTCTGCCACAGGTGAGGAAAAGGATAGTGACGGAGACTGTCATGGGTGCCTGCAGTGCTAGATCGAATGAATCATGAATCCACAGATGTAAGAATCCAGATAAGCCTCCTTCCCTCCCCTCTTCCCTTGTCTTTTCAGAGTCTGATAGTTATATTACTATGTTTAATTTAAAAATATTGGTTATCTTTTCAATTTTAAAGAATATACTTACCGATGAGCAGCTGGGGATACTGAGGCCAGAGAGGCAAACGAGGTCATTTGTTGGAGGAGGGATGGACAGTCAGGGTGTCTGAGTCCAAGACCACTGCCCTTTCAAGCTGCCTCCTTGACAGTCTTTGACTGGTTATCAATGGCATTCATTCATTCATTCGTTTGTTCTTGAAATATTGATTTGACGACCACTTTGTGCCAGGCACCGTGCTTCTCACTGATTCCTTGAGGCAGGAGTGGACATTTAGGAGGTGGCTCTTTCACTGCAGAGGTGGCATGGTATGGAGACAGTCACTGCTTCATGACCTTGGGACATTTGCTTCTCTCCAGACCTCTGTTTGTTCTTCTTCTAGAAAGTGAGGGTAAAGATAAAATTCAAACCTATCAAACTTGTTGTAAGACACTTCGTGAATATTAGTGGTTAGCCCCTCTCCTAGTGTTGGGGAATGAGGATGTTCACATGGAACTTTCTGGATCACATGAAATCTCCTATTCAAAAGTGCTCTTGACGAGTTATAAATTTAGAAAACTGACTTTAGACCACTTTGTATGGGAGAGGGACATTTTCCTGAAAGAGACAATTTCTGTTCCAACTCATGGTCTTTGTGAAAACTGTTTTCTCACTCCCTTTGCCTTGGAAGAATTGCTTCTTATTCTTCTTCAGCGAGGTCTTCCCTGAGACCCACCACTTCAGCCACCTCCTCGCAATGTAAACTAGGTCTCCCTGTAGAGTATTCTTATTATACCTTAGGACCTTATGGTCCTTCAACCATTGGTCACTATTTATATTCATTTGTGTGCTAGTTTGTTTAATGCCTGCTTCCCATTACTATGAACTCCATAGGATTAGGAGCTGTGCTGTTTTATTCATCCTTATGTTCCCAGCACCTGCACTGTGCCTGCACCTAGAGGGTGTTCAGGAAGTGGCAGTTGGTTGGATAAATGCACAGTGGCAAGCCTGACCCTGGCATCAGGTGGAAACTAGTAGCCCTCCCACTGATCTTGGTAAGTTTAATTTCTTAAACTCTTTAAGGCCTGGGTTCCTCATCTTTGAAAGTGGATGAAATTGCTTCCTTAAGACGTAAAAAGATCCCTGGTTGCCAGAGATTCACGGGGGAGGGAGGGAGAGATGAATAGGAGGAGTACAGGGGATTTTTAGGGAAGTGAAACTATTCTGTATGAGACTGTAATGGTGGATGCATGTCATTTTATGTTATTGTCAAAACTCATAGAATGTATAACCCAAAGAGTGAGCTCTAATGAAATCTATGAATTTCAGTTAAGAATAATGTATTAATATTGGTTCATCAATTGTAACAAATGTACCACACTAAGGGTACATTTGTACCAAGATAGGGGGAATGAGGGTAGGGGATGGGGGGAGGCAGATGGAAACTCTGGACCCTGTGCTCAATTTTTTTGTAAGCTCAAAACTGCTAAAAAACAGGTCAAGTCTATTAGTTTAAAAAAAGCGCTTCCTTAGAGGACAGCTGTGAATTTCAAATGCTTAACACAGAATATATAAATTACACTGCAAATAAGATCTCCCTTCCTGTAAGAACAATCTTTGCAGCTTTTAGGTAATATACAGTTACTTGGTTTTTGTGGCAAACCCCAGAGTGTCAAAATTCTCTAAAGCCACACGTCTAACCGATTTGAGGAGCCTATTAAGGTATCTTCACTGGAAAACAAAAAAGACTTTTAGGTGTATTTCAAAATTAGCTGCAGAAAATTTGATCTCTATGGAAGCTCCCAGCAGAAATATTTATTTTGTGTTTGTTGTGCAGTAGCTCCCAGAGCTTCATGTGCAAAGAAACCTCTTAGAATCTGAATGACAACCTGGCTCTGCATGTCAGTGCCCTGCAGACCACATGGGCCTTCAACTTGGCCGTGGAAGCCAAGCCAGCTCACAACAGGAGACAGGCCAGTGCAGTCCTGGGACTGTTTTGTGGGTGGTTCTGAAGGCTGGGCTCCTCTGAGAAGGTCTGTAATTGCCCTGCACGCCTTACTTGGAAGTGGGCCAGGAGCATGTGTTTTCTTAGATTCTCTGTCCCTGCTACCCTATGACAGCTCTTTCTTGTCCCATTTTCCCACAAATCCACAGACCTCCCTCTGGGAGCATTTTTACTTTTTTATTAAAATTTTTTTTTCAAAGCTATAGGGAAGATAGCCCATAAGAAAGAAAAATCAGAAACTAAACAAAGAGACAATAAAGGGACTAAATTAAGCCTCGAGAGTCTGTTCGAGTTCCCCTGTGGTTCATGAGCTTTGATTTCTAATCTTCCTCAATCTGGTGTTAGGTTAAAATCATAGACTCTTGGAGCTGGAGAATCACCTTGTCCAGCTCCCTCTATTTCCAGATCAAAGGTGTCAAAGCCCACAGAGTTGACACAGGTTGTATGAGGCCACTCAGAGCAGGAATAGAGGACACGCTTCCTGCCTTTTGTATTTTGAACTACCTGTTTCACAGTTAATCTTTCTCTAAAGAGAGCCTTTTCCTCTAATACACCACTCCCTGCCACCCCATCCCCCCAATAGACCTTAGGGAGGAACAAGAAAAGATTATTTGCCAACAGACGATTAACCCCAGATGTATTCCTTTAGATTTATCCTTTCTGTTTTCTTCTGATTTATGGTAACAATTGCGTTTTGTTATAGTAAAGGGGCCTCTCTTTGGTCTATTTTAAGTGCAGTTTCTGCTGGGGACATTGAAGAATTGTGTGAATAAATTGAAGGTGGGAAGTGAGGAGTGGGCTGGCAATATAATTGGCCTTTTACTTTAGTGATGAGAAGCAGTCTGAGAGACCTTGAACTTCAAGGTCATATGTATTGATTGTTTAGTGAGAGCCGAGGAGTCAGCCTGAGGACCCCTCAACTCAGCAAGAACTGAGATTAGGAGGCAAAAGGTAGGTGCTGGGGGGGCCTTTTAAGATGTTTGGGGAACAAAGTTACTATAATAAGGGTTGGACCATTAAGAGTGTCCACTGGACAGATTGGAAGTTGAGGCTGGGCCACTCCTCATCTGGTTTCCTCTGGTCTCTGACACGTCCTAATTTGGATCTGGCTCCCTCAGAACCATTCATTTTCCCTTCACTTATCTCAGCGACCTCCTCCTATGGGATTAGCCTTAACTCACAAACGTTCCACTGGACTGTGGAACCTATTCTTTTCTTAGGATAGCTGCTACTGGCTCTGCATGCCCTTGGTATCTATGTCTCCTTGGCCTCCATGGGAGCCCAGAGTGCAGGGAGTATGAGGGGAGAAGGGTTTGTGGGGGGCCATGCCAAGAAAGACAGGGGTTGCTAAGTGACAAAATCTCCCAAAGATCTCCAGTTCTCTGACCTCTGAAGTGCCTGCACTTAGTAAATACTCAGTTGCCCTGCGTAGTCTCCTTCAGAGGAGGTGGGATGTCTGGATGGGGGTGAGACAAGGACAGGACGGGGATTGAGGAGGCTCCTGGGTGACCCTCAGCAGGTCTGTACATTTTGTGGGCGATGATTTTCTCATCTGTAATGAGGGGGGATGAGGAAATGCCCTCCTAGTTTCCTCATAGTTTAGTCATTCAGGTTGCTGTGTTCAGATCTGATTACCAGGTCCCTCTTTTGTGCTTGTATAACCATTCCCCCCATCTGTTAAGTTTCTAAGGATGGGCTCAACCCCAGCACTACCAGCCCTTCCATCTACTTCATTTTTATAAAGTAGCCAAGTCGAAGGATGTTTGCTGGTTGTTTTTCTTATAAAGATGTGACACTCTTCAGAGCCCTTACCCACACAGCTGGCATGTGGCTCTTTAGAAAGTTCAGACTTATCTTCATCAGGCCCCTTTTTAAACCCTTCCAAAGACCCTTCACTGTTTATAATCTAACATCCATACCTCTTTACATGACATACATGGTCATCCCTGATAAAATGTCAGACTACTTCTCCTGCATCATCTACTCCATTCCAGCCTTGAAACTGATGCCTTCCGTTGAACTTCCTCACTTTCTCACAGGTACTTTGAGGTTTCTCACCATTTGTCTTTGCTTATGCTGTGCTTCTATCTGAAATGCCCTGTCCTTCTCTGATCTCCTATTTCTTTCTCCAGGATAATGCCCATTCATCCTTATTTATTTATAAAACAGTGAATGTCTGTCTCATTCAAGCCAGACATTCACTGTTTGATAGATAAGTGGATGAATGGAACAAGCATCAGATGTGACATGGCATTACTGTGATGTTTCCTATAAACTGTTTAGACTCTATGAATTCTGAGTGAGAAGGAGACCCTGAGTGATGGTCCCATCCTAAAGTAATCCTGGTGGCACCTAGATACGGTCTTGACTTCATGAGGTGGTGACCTCTTGTCTGCTGCTTGTCTGGCAAACATCACTGAGATATTCAGCCAGATTTAGTTTCATCTTTCATTTAACAGGGATAACAAGACCTACAATAAAGGGTAGTTTTCAGGATCAAATTAGATCCTGGATGTGAAAATGCTATGCAAATGTTAATTGAAATCACTCTTTCGTACAGTCAGCAAACTAAGGAAGTTTTGTACGGTCAGCAAACTAAGACAGGAATGCCTGTCTTTCCTGGTATGGTCCCCAACAAACCCTTCTCCCTTCATACTCCCTGTACTCCCTGCATTGTGATTATGTGGGTAGTTAATGAATATTGTATACATAGTTAATAAATGAATGAATGAATGAAGAAAACAGGCCAGAACACTCTAGAAAGTTTTGGGACAGTGTACCTCTCCACTCACACTACCACTGCATTGACTCCCACTATTAGCCAACATTCATCAAGTACTCTTTATGGGCCAGGGAGTGCGCTGGGCACACAAATACATCATTAATATCTAAAAGAACCAATTTTGTAGGTAGAATTATTCCTACTTTACAGATTAAGGAACCAAGACAGATTATTCAACAGAGATAGGTTACATTACCCTCCCCAATTCTTCACCTTCCTGTCACTTTGTCATGTGACTTTGCACTTCTTCCCACTAAAGGTACAGGAGTATTTTGAAGCCTCTTGATTTTGGATTTGGCTGTGCAACTGGCTTTGGCCAGTAGAATATGGCAGAAGTGATGGTGTGCCGGTGCCAGGCGTAGGCCTTGGAAGCCTCGTGTGTTTTTGCTTGCCCTCTGGTGCTTTTACCATTACCATGGAAACATGCCCAGGTGCTGGGAAATAGCTTTTCTGATTCAAGAGTAGAATAGGAGAGTCACACAACAAAGCCACCTCAGGAAAGCTTTCCCGGCCAGCCTGCAGGTGTGTGAGCAACTGCAACAGGACTCAGAGAAGCCGCCTGGTCTGAGCCCGGTTTAGAGTAGCCAGCGCTTGGCTGACACACAGACCTTCAGGCAAAATCAGTGCTACTGTTGCAGGCCACTGAGATTTTCTGGTCATTTCTCATGCAGCAAAAGCTAATGAATGCATTGTCCTAAGACGCAGAGTTAGGACTTGACTAAGCCAGGATTTGAACCCAGATTCGTCTGAAACCAAAGCTTCATCATTATGCCATGCTTGAAGCCCTGTGAGGGAGACCTGACCTGAGCTGTTCCTAGGAAAGAGTAAATAACCATCACTGCTATTTATGGGACCCCAGTGATGTTATCTTATGGAATCTTTGTAGCAAGCCGAAGCAGTAGGTATTGTCCCCATGTTATAGACAAGGCTTGGGGAGGTTATGTAATTTTCCCAATGTGCACATAATATAAAGTGGTAGAGCCAGGATTTGTATGCAATTTTCTCTGTCTCCAAAGTCAATGCACCCTCTGCTTCTCACTGCATTTGGGTAGGTTCCTTGGTGTGTGTACGTGTGCCTCTGTGTGTGTGTGTGTGTGTGTGTGTGTGTGTGAATGTATATTGCGAGGAACTCTGGCAGGGGGGTTTCTCCTTGCTCTGCTCTGTGTCTTTTCCTTGTCTGACCGATTTGGCCACAAGGTAAGGATCTAGTTACCAAGACAGAGTGTATACTCCATGGCCAAGAATATGGATGTGTTCTGAAATTTCTACCAAGGGAGAAAGAAGTGTTCCTTTTGTTTTGTTTTTACTACATTCATGCTTTCATCAATGGCTATCATTGTTCAAGTTTTCAAATGTCATCTCATGTTTCCTCTGACATTTTCTCCCTTTCCCAAACAAATCGGTAAGTGGGGAAAAAGCACATTGCATCTTTGAAAAACCTTTTTCAAGAAGCATTACCAACACTGCCCTCCCAGCAGGCCACTCCTGTTGAAACTATTGTCAAAATATGGCACTCCGCCATCGGTGAGAATAGAACTTGTCATTTACTCCAAGGGCTATTGTGGAAATTTGTCTTGTAGCCGGATCCCAAATCAGCAAGATTTATTTTCCTCTCTTTCCTACACAGTCACAGCTCTTGCTGCTTTGAGTTGTTTAGATTGTGAAAACCAGCTTTTAGAGATTAAGATAATGTAGGCGCATGGCAAAGAGAAGTGAAAGAGGATGGAAGAGTTCCATGGGAACCGGTCTCCAGTGGGATCTGAATAATCTAAAGGCATCTGTGGTCCAGGTGGAAACCAGCATGTGTGAAAATCAGTGTCCACAACGGGGGTCAGGAGAACAAGAGACTCTGGGGCATTGTGGGGTATAATGGTAAGCACACAGACTTTGGAGCTAAACTGGAATAGAATTACAGCGCTGCCATTTAGCGACATGTGGACTTAATTCAAGTTAATTGATTTCTTGGCATCTCAGTTTCTTCATTTACAATAAGAAGTGTTACTTGGGAATCTTTGAGCTTCAAGGGATAGATGGCAATATGAACTAGCTTAGGAAAAATGGAATCTATCAGCTCATAATACTGATGAATCTAGCTTTCATTCTGGCTGCTTGCTGGTTTGGCTAGCTTGGGGTATGGCTGCATTCAGGGGTTCAGATTGCATCATCACAGTTCTTTTTATCTCCATTGTTCAGCTTTGCCTACCTATGCTTGATGTCATTCTCAGATAGACTTTTCCTCTGTGGTGGCAGGATGGCCCCCGGATTTTCATTCTTCAGAGCTCATGAAAATCAGTGAAACAGCAAGTACCTTTCTCTGTGTGCCCAAGATCTATCTAAATATGGGAGTAATTGTGCTAGATGTCTTTTGTGTTTCCTTCTAGAGACACCTTTAAGAAGGAAGAACCCTTCTCCACCCTGCTGTCTGTCTTGGGAGGTGGTTCTGCATGAACCATATCAAGATCTTCCTTGCCTTCCAATTTCTAAATGGGTTTGGCCCATGTGGAGCCCTGGCAGGATGTTTTTTTTAAATTAATTTTTAAAATTTATTTTTATTGGAATATAGTTGCTTTATAATGTTGTGTTAGTTTCTGCTGTACAGCAAAGTGACTCAGTTATACGTACACATATATCCCCTCTTTTTTAGATTTCCTTCCCATTTAGGTCACCACAGAGTATTGAGCAGAGCTCCCTGTGCTATACAGTAGGTTCTCATTAGTTATCTGTTTTATACATAGTAGTGTATATATGACAGTCCCAATCTCCCAGTTCATCCCACCCCTCCTTTCCCCCCTTGGTATCCATACATTTGTTTTCTACATCTGTGTCTCTGTTTCTGCTTTGCAAATAAGTTCATCTGTACCATTTTTCTAGATTCCACATATGAGCGATATTATACAATATTTGTTTTTCTCTTTCTGACTTACTTCACTCTGTATGACAGTCTCTAGGTCTATCCATGTCTCTGCAAATTGCACTATTTCATTCCTTTTTATGGCTGAGTAATATTCCATTGTATATATGTACCACATCTTCTTTATCCATTCCTCTGTTGATGGACATTCAGGTTGCTTCCATGTCCTGGCTATTGTAAATAATGCTGCAATGAACATTGGGGTACATGAATCTTCTTGAATTATGGTTTTCTCTGGGTATGTGCCTGGGAGTGGGATTTCTGGGTCATATGGTAGTTCTATTTTCAGTTTTTTAAAGAACCTCCATATTGTTCTCCACAGTGGCTGTATCAATTTACATTTCCACCAACAGGGCAGGAGGATTCCCTTTTCTCCACACCCTCTCCAGCATTTATTGTTTGTAGATTTTTTGATAATGGTCATTCTGACCAGTGTGAGGTGATATCTCATTGTAGTTTTGATTTGTATTTCTCTAATAATTAGTGATGTTGAGCATCTTTTCATGTGTTTGTTGGCCATCTGTGTGTCTTCTTTGAAGAAATGTCTATTTAGGTCTTCTGTTCATTTTTTAATTAGGTTGTTTGTTTTTCTGATATTGAGCTGCATGAGCTGCTTGTATATTTTGGAGATTAATCCTTTGTCAGTTGCTTCGTTTGCAAATATTTTCTCCCATTACGAGGGTTGTCTTTTCGTCTTATTTATGGTTTCCTTTGTTGTGCAAAAGCTTTTAAGTTTTATTAGGTCCCATTTGTTTATTTTTGTTTTTATTTTCCTTACTCTAGGAGGTGGGTCAAAAAAGTTCTTGCTGTGGTTTATGTGAAAGAGTGTTCTGCCTATGTTTTCCTCTAAGAGTTTTATAGTGTCCGGCCTTACATTTAGGTCTTTAATTCATTTTGAGTTTATTTTTGTGTGTGGTGTTAAGGAGTGTTCTAATTTCATTCTTTTACATGTGCCTCCTTTGTCATAGATTAGGTGACCATAGATACATGGGTTTATCTCTGGGCTGGCAGGACATTGAAGGGAAGAAAGTGAGTTTAGGGTATTTATTCCCCCTGCTCTCTCCCTGAGATGTTTCCATGGGTTGGCTGTGTCCCTCAATTGCAGGTTACACCTACTGCCTAGTAACTCTCTCTACGTGGCCCCTCTGCCACCAGATTTTACCCCTGTGCCCCTTCAGGACCAGGAGTGGTACCAGCCCTCACAGTTACTAGCTTTGGGGTACTGTTCCTTCTCACGTAGTTCCTCCACAGGCTTCATTTTGAAAATAGTCCTATTAAACTGTCCTCAAATTACTTAGAGTGTGCTCTCTGTTTTTTGTTGAAGCTCTGATTGATACAGTAAGCAATCAAAGTGTGTAGACACCACTGTTGTGGGTGAGACATCTGTGTCCAGATGTTTCTCTCCTGAGCACTTTCCCCAGTTTCGTGGTTTCTCCGTCTCCCTCTCCTTCTCACTTATTTTCACAGCTTGCCTTTGTGAAAGGAGGTTAATACTTCCTTGGACAGCTTGCCTGTTTGTGTAAGGAGGTTAATGCTTTGGGCTGCATTGACCACCTGGAGGCAGCAGCTGTAGTAATTGCCATCTTTTACATTTGTACCTTTGTTTTGAGATTAAGGAAGCACCCTCACATATAACCGTGGAAGAACTCTTTGGCATAGGTGTCATAATCCATATGTTAGATACACAAAAGGTACAGTTCAAATGGGTTAAGTGGATCACTCAGGTCACAGCTAGTAGTGGTCGAGCTGGACTCCAATCCTGGCTCTGTCTAATGTGCAGTGAATAGGGGGATGTAATTATTCCATGGATTTGTGTGTCTTGATTGGGAGGGGGTACTTGAGATAGATTAAAAAAAAGAAAACCTCATGATCCTCTTCTCCTACATGAGAACAAGGCCATACTTGGTGACAGAGTGTTGAGTGTGGAGAATCCTGGGTAAGGCTAAATGGCTTTTCCTATGAAAAGTGCACATTTTAGAAACCATGAGATGGGAAGGAGGCTGAAGGTTGTCTGTGGGGGAGACCAGAGCTGGAGCTGGGGAAGGAGAGAGACATAGAGCTACACAGAGAAAGACAGAGGGATGAACAGAGATAGAGAGAGACAAAGGGACAGAAATCGAGATAAACAGAGTTAGAGAAAGAGACAGAGCCACAGAGATAGACAGAATGAGACACAGAGAGACTCAGAGACAGAGGGAGAGAGATAACACGGTGGCAGGGTGTCGTAGGGGAGATTCTGAGAAAAGAGAAGTGCTTCACAGGGCTTTCTTCGAAGTGAATTACTGTGCTTTAAACTCTCTCTCCCCAACAAGATCTTTAGTAAAACATCCATTTCTCACCCATGCCTCATGGAATGGGTTTTCTTATAGGGACAAAGCAGAGTGCTGAGTTTACTCAATGGTTGCAATGGGTGAAAGAAGATGTCACCGTCGGGGGGACACCTACCTCTGGGCTATACTTGCAAATACAAACAGGAATTATTGTCATTGCCCCTGGAGTCTGAGGTTTGCTTCCAACAGCAGAGCATCCCTGCGTGATGGGAGCGTGAAGAGCTGGCCATTCATGAATGAACAGCCTGGGTCAGAGCAGCCATCTGCTGTGAGAGTAAAGCCTTCCCTGGACGCGCAACCAGGAAGGTGCTCACAGCCCCTCTTGTGCCCATAGCCGCGACGAGGCCATCCGCACTGAAGAGGGTGCTGTCTTGTGGCCCCTGGTGCCCTTGCAAAGCTCTTTCCTACAGCACACTTGCAGCACACAACACAGCCTTCCTTAAATTGATGAGGAATGACTATATTCTCTGAGGTACATGTGAAAACAGTTAGAGAACCCAGGGATTTTTAAAAAAACTTTGCAACCTTTTTTCAATGGGGATATTACATTAAGTGGTAATCAAGGAAACAAATGAATATCAGCAATATCAGAACAGATGAATTGGAAATGGGGGGATTCCGAGCTACTTGTCTTGTAACCAGGGAGGGTAGGAGTCCCTTAGGAGTCTCTCAATGGAAACTCCTGGGATTCTAAAGCACAGCTCTTAAAATATACTACCTGAATTCTTAGTTTATGCCTCGTGAGGAGATTCATGGTGTAAATTAACATAATCACGATTTTGCTACTTTTTTCAGCTGAAAACATTTTAAAATTTGTTGAACTAGTGTGTCTCTGCTTTTACTTATTTGAGCACTGTTTTAGTTCAAACTGCTGTCACAGAATACCATAGACTGGGTGGCTGATAAATGACAGAAATTTATTTCTCACAGATCTGTAGGCTGGGAAGTCCAAGATCAAGGTGCCGGCAGATGCAGTGTCTGGTGAGAGTCCTCTTCCTGGTTCATGGTCTTTTTGCTGTGCCCTCACCTGGTAGAAGACGTGCTTCCTTTATAAAGGCACTAATCCCATTCATGAGGGCTCCACCCTCATGACCTAATCACTCCAAGACCCCACCTCCAAATACCATCACTTTAAGGAATTATGTTTCAACATATGAATTTTGGGTGGGGTAGGGGGAACATATATTGTCCATAGCAATTACAGAACAAATTGTCTATTCTCCCAGTGTGTTTATTAATATATCAAGAACAGTTTTCTGAGATAGACCAGTTTGGGAAATACTGGCCTAGATGATGTAGAACTGCACCGTCCAATATGGTAGCCACCACCCACAAATGGCTGTTGATGATCTGAAATATGGTGAGTCTGAACTGAGATGTGCAGTAAGCATAAAACGCATACTGGATTTTGAAGACTTGGTATGAAAAATCATTTTTATATTGATTACATGTTGGAATAACATTTTTGATATGTTGGATTAAATAAAATATATTATTAACATTATTTGTGCCTGTTCCTGTCTACTTTTAAGAATGTGGCTACTGGAAAACTGCAATCACATATGCGGCTTGTATTTGTGTTTTCTCATTGCGTTTCTATTGGAGGGCACCCACATAGAGTGTCCCTTGGACACCCTTTACCTACCCATGGCAGAGTCACATTCTGTGCTCCCTGCTGCCTCACAGATCTCATTCCTAGCACTCTCCCTCTTGCTTACTCCACTGCAGCCAAGGTGTTCCTTGGATAAGCCGAGAATGCGCTTCCAAGGGCCTTTGTGTTGATCGTTCCTTCTGTAATGTTCTTCTCTGCCTTATCTCCATCGCTGACTTCCTCCCTTCATTCATGCATCTGCTCATATGTTACCTTATTAGAAAGGGTCTTTATTGTTTTACGATGTAGTTTTATTTTTTTTTCAATTTTTTTTCTTTTTTAATGTCATCATAAAAGTGTTTTTCCATAATTATTTGGGACATTTGCAATAAACTTATTTTTTTAAACATATTTATTGGAGTATAATTGCTCTACAATGGTGTGTTAGTTTCTGCTTTATTACAAAGTGAATCAGCCATACATATAAATATATCCCCATATCCCCTCCCTATTGCATCTCCCTCCCACCCTCCCTATCCTATCCCTCTAGGTGGTCACAAAGCACTGAGCTGGTCTCCCTGTGCTATGTGGCTGCTTCCCACTAGCTATCAATTTTACATTTAATAGTGTATATATGTCCATGCCACTCTCTCACTTCGTCCCAGCTTACGCTTCCCCCTCCCCGTGTCCTCAAGTCCATTCTCTACGTCTGCGTCTTTATTCCTGTCCTGTCCCTAGGTTCTTCAGAACCACTTTTTTTTTTCTTTTTTTTAGATTCCATATATATGTGTTAGCTTACAGTATTTGTTTTTCTCTTTCTGACTTACTTCACTCTGTATGACAGACTCTAGGTCCATCCACCTCACTATAAATAACTCAGTTTCGTTTCTTTTTATGGCTGAGTAATATTCCATTGTATATATGTGCCACATCTTCTTTATCCATTCATCTTTTGATGGACCCTTAGGTTGCTTCCATGTCCTGGCTATTGTAAACAGTGCTGCAATGAACATTGTGGTACATGATTCTTTTTGAATTATGGTTTTCTCAGGGTATATGCCGAGTAGTGGGATTGCTGGGTCATATGGTAGTTCTATTTTTACTTTTTTAAGGAACCTCCATACTGTTCTCCATAGTGGCTGTATCAATTTACATTCCCACCAGCAGTGCAAGAGGGTTCCCTTTTCTCCACACCCTCTTCAGCATTTATTGTTTGTAGATTTTTTGATGATGGCCATTCTGACCGGTGTGAGATGATAGCTCATTGTAGTTTTGATTTGCATTTCTCTAATGATTAGTGATGTTGAGCATCCTTTCATGTATTTGTTGGTGATCTGTATATCTTCTTTGGAGAAATGTCTATTTAGGTCTTCTGCCCATTTTTGGATTGGGTTGCTTGTTTTTTTTTATATTGAGCTGCATGAGATGCTTGTAAATTTGGACATTAATCCTTTGTCAGTTGCTTCATTTGCAAATATTTTCTCCCATTCTTAGGGTTGTCTTTTCGTCTTGTTTATGGTTTCCTTTGCTGTGCAAAACCTTTTAAGTTACATTAGGCCTCATTTGTTTATTTTTGTTTTTATTTCCATTTCTCTAGGAGGTGGGTCAAAAAGGATCTTGCTATGATTTATGTTGTAGAGTGTTCTGCCTATGTTTTCCTCTAAGAGTTTGATAGTGTCTGGCCTTACATTTAGGTCTTTAATCCATTTTGAGTTTATTTTTGTGTATGGTGTCAGGGAGTGTTCTAATTTCATACTTTTACATGTACCTCTCCAGTTTTCTCAGCACCGCTTATTGAAGAGGCTGTCTTTTCTCCACTGTATATTCGTGCCTCCTTTATCAAAGATAAGGTGACCATATGTGTGTGGGTTTATCTCTGGGCTTTCTATCCTGTTCCATTCATCTATATTTCTGTTTTTGTGCCGGTACCATACTGTCTTGATTACTGTAGCTTTGTGGTATAGTCTGAAGCCAGGGAGCCTGATTCCTCCAGCTCCATGTTTCTTTCTCAAGATTGCTTTGGCTATTCGGGGTCTTTTGCGTTTCCATATAAATTGTGAAATTTTTTGTTCTAGTTCTGCGAAAAATGCCAGTGGTAGTTTGATAGGGATTGCATTGAATCTGTAGATTGCTTTGGGTAGTATAGTCATTTTCACAATGTTGATTCTTCCAATCCAGGAACATGATATATCTGTCCATCTCTTTGTATCATCTTTAATTTGTTTCATCAGTGTCTTATAGTTTTCTGCATACAGGTCTTTTGTCTCCTTAGGTAGGTTTATTCCTAGGTATTTTATTTTTTTGTTTCAGTGGTAAATGGGAGTGTTTCCTTAATTTCTCTTTCAGATTTTTCATCATTAGTGTATAGGAATGCAAGAAATTTCTGTGCATTAATTTTGTATCCTGCTATTTTACCAAATTCATTGATTAGCTCTAGTAGTTTTCTGGTGGCATCTTTAGGATTCTCTATGTATAGTATCATGCCATCTGAAAACAGTGACACTTTCCTTCTCCTTTTCTGATTTGGTTTCCTTTTATTTCTTTTTCTTCTTTGATTGCTGTGGCTAAAACTTCCAAAACTATGTTGAATAATAGTGGTGAGAGTGGGCAACCTTGTCTTGTTCCTGATCTTAGTGGAAATGGTTTCAGTTTTTCAGCATTGGGAACAATATTGGCTGTGGGTTTGTAATCTATGGCCTTTATTACGTTGAGGTAAGTTCCCTCTATGCCTAATTTCTGGAAGATTTTTATCATAAATGGGTGTTGAATTTTGTTGAAAGCTTTTTCTGCATCTATTGAGATGCTCATATGGTTTTTATCCTTCAATTTGTTAGTATGGTGTATCACATTGATTGATTTCTGTATATTGAAGAATCCTTGCATTCCTGGGATAAACTCCACCTGATCATGGTGTATGATCCTTTTAATGTGCTGTTGGATTCTGTTTACTAGTATTTTGTTGAGGATTTTTGCATCCATGTTCATCAGTGATATTGGCCTGTAGTTTTCTTTCTTTGTGACATCTTTGTCTGGTTTTGGTATACAATGTAGTTTTATTATTATTCTGGTATAGTGAAGCAACAGATCAGCAGACACTTGCCACTGAAAAGACAGCTTGTTACTCACAGTTCCCGAGAGGGAGGGGCTACCAGGCCATGCAGGAACACACTGGAAAGCACAAGGGTTATTGAGAAGGCAGAGCGAGCAACAAGAACACGTGAGCAAGAGCCTTCACTGTGGTTTGTTTGGAAGGAATGGGAGAGGCATGGTAAGCAGCTTTAGGATTGGTTAGTTAGAATAACTTCAGTAGGCTATAGGAGCTGTTGTGACTTGTCTAGTACTTGGCCCTGGGGTGATTAGGGCAGGTGAATATTGGCCCTGAGCGCTAGAGCCCCAACTAGGGAGGTGAGGACATGTGTGGGCTCAGGATTGGTTGGTTTGCAGCTGAAAGGCATGTTCCCAGGACAGTCCTTTATTATCTCCAGGAATTGGTCAGCCCTGGTGTGGCAGTCTCTCCAAGGTCAGCAAGGCCCCAAGTTATCAAAGCATCAGAAATACAGAAGATAAAAACACATGAGTAATACACCTATCACTCTTCATTTTCTTTCTTAGTATTAATTTCTACCTCAAAGATTATATATTTGTTTGTTTATTGTCCTCCTCCACTAGAGTGTAAACTCCTTGAGAAAGGATGTAGTGCTTGTGTGTGTTTGTACTGCTTTGTCCCCATCAAAGGAGGAATGAATGAATGGATGATCCAGTTGAGGAACTTCTTCCTGCTGGACCCGGATGCTGCTTCAGCGTCCTCTTCAATGTGCACTTCAGGCAGCCATGACCAATCAGAATTGGCATTCTAGATGGGGTCTGTCCACCATGCTGCTGCGGAAAAATCCTGCTCTCTATTGCCTCTTCAGGGCATTTGTCTTCTGAAAGGGAATCTTGACCACATCCACTGTAGTAGATTTTCTCTAAAGATGACTGCCAATAGGTCCTCCTTTCTCTCTGTGCACGTGTTGCTCCTTCCACTTAGAAATGGAATGTATTTCCCTTCTCCTTGAATCTGGGCTGGCTGGTGGATTTGCTTTAAACAGTGCAATGTGGCAGAAGTGACATTGCCAGCTTTGAGACTAGCCCTTAAGAGACCTGGGAGCTTCAGCCTTCATTTACTCAGAATCAGCTACCATGCTGTCAGGAAGCCTAAGCTATCTTCTTGGAGAGAGAAGACATGTGGAGAGCCCCTGGAGGATAAAACACCATGCAGTAATGGTGACCACATGGAAAAGAACTGAAGCAACCCAGCCAACAGCCAGTACCCAGTCCCAGACCCTTGAGAGAGGCCTCTGAGAACTTCCAAACCATCCCAGCCAGCAGCTGGAGGCACCCACATGAGTGATGCCAGCAGGACATTGTGAGGAGCAGAAGAACCGCAAGGCAAAGTACAGACCATGAGATACAATAAATTGTGGTTGTTCTACCGCACTAATATTTTCTATTGACGTATAGTTAACTTACAGTGTTGTGTTAGTTTCTGGTGTAAGCAAAGTGATTCAGTTATACATATATATATATATATCCCTTTTCAGATTCTTTTCCACTATAGGTTATTACAAGATACCGAATATATTCCCTGTGCTATACAGTAGGTCCTTATTTTTTATCTATTTTATGTATAGTAGTGTGTACCTGTTAATCCCAAGCTCCTAATTTTTCCCTCCCTCCCTTTCCTCTTTGCTAACCATAAGTTTGTTTTCTATGTCTGTGAGTCTGTTTTTGTTTTGTAAATAAGTTCTTTTTTTGGATTTCATATATGTGTTATCATATGGTATTCGTCTTTGTCTTTCTGACTTACTTCACTTAGTATGATAATCTCTAGGTCCATCCTTCTTGCTGCAAATGGTATTATTTAATTTTTTTTTTTATGGCTGAGTAATGTTCCATCATCTCTCTCTCTCTCTCTCTCTCAGAGAGAGAGAGAGAGATATGATGGAACATCTTCTTTATCCATTCATTCATCAGTGGACACTTAGGTTGTTTCCATGTCTTTGCTATTGTAAATAGTGCTTCTATGAACATTGGGGTGCATGTATCTTTTCAAATAAGAGCTTTTGCCTTTTCTGGATATATGCCCAGGAGTGGGATTGCTGGATCATATGATAACTTTATTTTTAGTTTTTTAAGGAACCTCCATGCTGTTCTCCATACCCCACTAAGTTTTGAAGTGGATTGTCATATAGCAAAAAATAACTGTTAAACTCATCTTACCCCACTTCCCCATCCTCTGCTGATGATTTCCTTGCCCATCTTGCCACAGGCAGCTGGCCTGCATTGCCATGATGCTATCATGATAATATCATCATCTTCCTCTCTCTGACACCAACTTGGTCGGCTGCGTGCCCACCTCAACCTGTGGAGGTCAGAGTTGAGAGTTTGTGTCCATAGAGCCTCACGTCTGGCCTTCTACACAGTTCTGAGAAAGGTGCTTGCAGGCGGAGACTGTATGATGGGGCCTTGAATTAGGCCAAACTGAGATCCCATCACTGTGCTTCTGCTTCCCAGCTTCGAGGGGCCACAGAGTTATTTACATCTCTGGACCTCAGTTTCCTCTTCTGTAAATGAGAACCAGTCACACAGTCACACTTACTTCACTGGGATCTTGTAAGGATTAGCAGTGATGTGTGTGTGTGTGTGTGTGTGTGTGTGTGTGTGTGTGTGAAGTGTCTGGCACAGAGATTAAAAACAATCAGCCAAAACAAAACTCACCCTCAACATTTCCCTACACAAGGCTTTGTCTCACTTTTAGAAGAGCTTGGCATTTCCAGTTAACCACAAGGGGGAAGGAAATGAGACCTCCATTCAGACTTGGGGGGATTTCAAACATTGACCCCCACCCCCTGGAAGTCCTTTCAGAGGCTTGTTGTAGCAACAACCAAACAACCAGCAGCCCACTCACAGGAAGTCCTGCTCTCTGGGCCCTGAAGCAGGGCTCCTTCCAGCATAATAGGGGCCTGTGTGCTGATTGCCATAACAACGACACATGGCTTTGAAAAGCACATCTCATTGCCTTGTGGAGACTCCTTTCCAAGGCTCTCCCAGGGCAGACTGTTTTATAATAAGACAATGAAATCCAAATTTACTAGGTACTTTATTTGGGGGGTAGGGAAGGAAATGAAAGTTCTTCAATTAATTGTTCATCCTCGGCCACTTTCTTGCCTCTAAACATTGCCTTTCCCTTCATAAAACCAGTACTACAAGGAAGTGGCCGAGTGGATGCTGACAAGCTAAAAGTGAGTGCTGGCTGGAGTTCATGGCTAAGAAATAGGAGCTGTCAAGTTGGCTTTCCTGTGGGGAGGCTGATCCAGCCCAGGAGCCAAGGATGGGCTGGTGTAGACAGGCCTGACTTCAGGAAACAGACACGGGGATTAGAAGGTACTCAGAGTCTGTAGGTTCAGGGATGAGATCAAATGCTATCTTTTCAGCTCTCCTAGGGGGCCGGAAGATATCCAGTGGATCTGCACTGGAATGGCACACCAGGCAGTGTCTGTTCTAACTGGGCAGGATGTCACTCTGGTTGGTCAGTTGGTCATGTTCTGAATACAACCTTTACTAAGGGAACCTCTGAGTAGATATTAAGACTGAATCAAATTCCTTCTACTTGGCTTTAGGGCGGCAATCTGGATATACTGTTCAGTTGTACCCATCTACTAGTTTCCTTGAAACTTTCCTTGGAGGGAAGTAGCAGAAGCGGTTAGAGGAATGAGAGTTTTTCCTGGGAACAATCATAAGAGTATTTTCATTTGGTAGATCTGTGATTTCCAAGTTCGAATAGGAAAAGTAATTTATTGAGGATGACAGAGACTATTGTTCTCCTAATACCTAGTTTATCCTTTTTTTTCCCAATAAATAACTTCTAAATTTTATCTTGGCTCTTGACTACTTCAGAATAAAGACTCCCTTGCTGCTGGGTGGGATCAGCCAGGGTGCCAGCAAGAAATACATGACACACTCAGACTGGATAATTGACCAGAATTTAATAAAGTGACTATGTAAAGAAGGTGTGTGCAGGAGTTTTAGAAACCCAGAGGAGCATATGCAGAGAGCTGTTTTCATCCCCAGGTCTGAGGGGCAAGGGGAAGAAGTGGTTAACAAACTTGGAGAGAGTCACTGGGTGGAGATGGATGACTGACAGGGGCTGTGTGACCCTTGGGAGAGGCAGTAGCTATTGGTGGGGAGAGGAAAAGGTGGGAGGGATCTTTCCCTGGCAGGAGGAGTGTTTATCCCTGACATTGTTTAGAACTGTCTGTGCATGGTGATAATAAAAAGTTGACTTTTAGTTGGTCTTATTAGACACTCCCACTCCCACACTAGATAGAGAGATAGAGCCAACCCCTAGCAACTTGGCTGGGAGCAAGCTGGGGAAATAGATACCCCGAACTTACCCCCCTCCACCTTCTCGTCTCCTGAGTGTACCTCCCACTGGCTGCACTCAGCAGAAGCCAGAGGGCAAGGGAGCCCCCTGATGGCATCTGTTCAGGTAAACCCTTCAAAGCACAAAACAGTGTGGAAAAGTCGATATGGTGGAGGAACTAACAGAAAATATCCAGCATTGACTTGAAGCTTTGAGTAGACTTGCAACTTTATGAAATGCCCTTATAGGCAGGAGGTGTGCCTTCTCCATTCTTTTCCTTTTTCCTGCTGGTTTAAATTCAGATGTGATAGCTGGAACTGGAGCAGAAATCTTAGAGAGCCAGGTAGCTGATAGCTGAACAATGAGACAGAAGGCACTCGGAAGGGCCTGATGATCACGGAGGGTCCTCATAAGCCTTCATTCACGTGAGAAGGAAATACATTTATGTTTTGTTTAATCCACTGTCTTTTGTCTTGCCATTTGCTGCCAAGCCTAATCCTACCTATTTGGATGAGTTCTTTCTATGTGAAGGAAGGTATTTTTTTGTCCACCAAATAGTTATTTAAAAACTTCTATATGCTGAGTCTCGATAAAAATAGCATGAAGCCATTGCTGACCCCTGATTTTGGTCTCTGATGTTAATATTTGCAGAACATAATGGTCTGATAAAGGATTTGAAGCCACTAACCTTTGAATCAGAAAGCCAGGGTCTTGCCTGGGAGGGACTTTAATACATTACGCTTTGACAACATTATTTGCCTTTTAAATTTTTAAAGGTATTAGGATCCAAGGAAGGGGTAGCTGTCATAGGATCATTTAAATGATAGTATAGTTTATAAAAATACATTTCATAAATTTATGTAAAACATAAACCCATAAAAGGTACTGACAAATACTACATGGTAAATTTCTTTAATATGTTGCATATGTCACATAGAGGCAGGTGCGTCTGTAATCAATGGATTAAGTTCTTCTTCCTGAGCTCTGATGCCAGCATGGTGATTTTCCCATTTCCAGAATAACTTTGTGTTTGGTTCAGTGGTATGGTTTGATAGAGTGTGGTAGAGAGGCAGGGGAACCATGGGGAGAATAATCAAAGTATAAGCCATGGTTAATCACACAGTGCATGAAGGATTTAGGGGAATTATTTCCTTCTCATCTGAGCATCTTTAAAGCTCCACTTCATAGATAAGGAAAATGAGGCAAACACGTAATCTGAGTTTAATAATGTTGCCTAGAACCAGAAACACCAACTGCCCATCTGTGTATTTCCCACTAGACCAATCAGACTCCTGCACATTCTAGAGAAAGTCAGATGTGTATGTACCATATGAGTATAGCCTAAAAAAAAACCCACAACAAATTATTAACAGAGAAATTATAGGTCTTTGAGGTGACTTTTCAAACTACAGCTTTCATTGCTTGCCCCAATTGTACTTTTTGGTGTCACTATCAGATAGAAGAAAGACCTGAAATTGGTCAATTATTTCTGTACCTCTTATATTTAAGAAACATAAGAAATGTACTACTAGAAAAACCACTATCGGAAAACACAGAGCCAACTTCCTCAATGTGAGATCTGTGTAACATTAGAGTTATCTTATATTTTTGTGCTTGGAGTCATTGTACTTGGTTATAAGGATGGGACAGACCAGAATAAAAGCAGGCCAACTATACAGATTTGGGAGGTATCTGGAAAATATCCCTTAAGACATTTTGTGTCTATAATAGATTTACATCTTGAAGGAAGAGTAGGCAATCTATCTGATTAACCTTTATTCTCATCCATGGTTTTGATGATCAAACTAAGAAGAAACAGAGGGAAAACCTAATTATAGGCCTTTGGGGTTTGCTGACCAAGACTGGAAAACACCCAAACCTCCCCCAATTCTTTAATTTAAATTGCATATTCTCCTTATGTTACAAAGTTTAATATAAAGCTTTCCAAAGTAAGGGAGGAGCCCAAATGAGGTTTAGATGAAGTTCATATATGTTTTAACCCTCTACTGATGTAACTGTCAGATCCCCACTGATGAGATCTGAGGTTTGTCCCACATTTAAAAGGGGAGCTAAAGATGAATGCTATCCATATTCTCATCCCCTAGAAAAATGGGGAGTAGTGGCTGGTTTGTGATGGCTTTTCCCCCATTTTTGAACTGGTTGAATATAGGTTGGTTTCAGCTGAATCGAAGCCTTGCTTTTGTTTTTGAAAGCTTCAACAGAATTCTAAAGCACATGGAGAGTTTTTGAAACAGTGGAATTCTATAAGAAATTAGTTGATAGATTGGTTCACCATTCATTCTCTCATTAATTCATTAATTCATGGCACCAGGATGCAGTGGTTAAAAGTATAAATTTTGTTTATCATCATCCATCCAAATTTCATACCCAAACTTTGCTAAATATGGGTCCTTTAGATTTAACATAACTCGCCGTCTTTGTTACTTTAGTGGTAAAATGGAGATAATTATATCTACTTTATAGTTTGTTCAGTAGATGGAGTAAGTTACAAGCATAAAATAAGAGCTTTATAAGCAATAACTTAAAAAGTTCACCCATCTACACACTCATCCATCCTTCTATCCAGCCACCTACACACCCATCCATCCACCCACGTATCCATCCATCCATCCATCCTCATATCTGTCAATTCTTTCCCGAAAACTTACTATGAGCCTGGCCCTGATCTAGGTACCAGGGGCTCAAGATGCCTGATGTCCAGGTCTTACAGTCTAGGTTTGTAGATAAGCAGTCACAATACATCGTGGTAAGTGCTGTGACAAACATGAAGTAGAGAGAAAGTTGTTCTAATTCATTTGAGGAGTATAGTGGGGACCTCATTCCTCCTCCTGGAGAAACAATGTATTAGCTATGCTCAGAGGAGTATATAGAGTTAGGGATAGAGACTTATTTTGGCTTAATACATGGGAGGTCTTTCTGGCAGAGTTGCTGGAACATAGAATGAGAAGTCATAGGACACACTGATTCCTGTCATAAGAAGAGGCATCAAGCAGAAGCTGGGAGATCAAGTTGCAGAGATATTTAGGAGGGGCCTCAAACACTGAATAAGTGATTGTGTGAATGACTTTTAATATCCTTTAGAACTCTTAGGATTTGTGATTCTTAAGGGAGCTGGAAGTGCTGAGATGGTCTTCTCTGAGGTTGCTAAATCAGAATGAGACATGGCCAGTCTGGGCTATTTAGCTGTCTTAGTAATTAATAATGACCAGGATGGTGATATGTTCATGAATTGATATAATGACTTTTAATTTATTTTTATTTTCCAAAATAAAAATTATTGTGGGCACTCAATATGTGCTTAGAGATTTTTCACTGAGGCCGGTCTGGGTTGGGTACATTAGCATGTGGTCTTTGCTTGGGCAATGAAAAATAATGCATTTCCCTTTTTTTTTTCCAGTCCCTTTTCCCCAAATATAAGCTGTTATCAAATTTAGAGAAAAACATTATGGTCAAGTGTAGCAATCAGCTAATGTCAAGCTCTTGGAAACCTCTACTCCTATTGTTTCCTTTGCTTAATTCCTATTCTGTGTTTTTGCCTAATTGTCAGATTTTGTAGTGTGTTCACTTTTACAAGTTTCTTCAAAAATTTCATAAGTATTGTATACTTTTAAAATATATAAATTAAAAGATGGGTATTCCCTGACAGTTTGTTTATATTATTATTTATTTTTTATCCCAGATCATTTCACTAAGGTGTCACTTACTAGGAGAACAAATAATGGCAAAAATATAAAATAGAAATTGAAAAGTAACCCGACCACCACCACAGTGTCAAGGGCATGGCAATACCACAAATATGTTTACTTCAAGGGATATTATAATTGAAATAATTGAAATTCAAACCTAGTTCTGAGCTTTCTGCAGCTAAGGTTAAAAAGAGAAACAAGATTATTTTCATGACATTTATTGTCTTCTCCGAGTGACCTCTCCCTTCTTTAAATGCCGGTTCTTACTGGCAAAACCATGCTAATGCCAATAAGCGCATAATCTCAGCTTGTTTCCTGCTTATTAGCCACATACCCTCAACCAGATTGAAAGTTTTTCAAGGATAAGGACCTGCCTTACACTTTTGAATCACCCAGAGTGAGTGATTAGCAAATCCACGTTGAAAGATTAGTACCAAAAGGACCAAATTCAGCAATCTTCCGGAAGTCGAGAATCAGAGCCTGGCCTGAAACTATAATTTAAATAGGAGACGAGTGAGGTTGGGGAGGATGGGGAGGAGGGGAGAACAGCATGCTGGACCTGAAACCCAGGTGTGTGACCCCAAAACATGTATTTGTAACCGCTTCCTGAGCTGTGTCATGTCTGTGTCATGTCAGTCAAGCAGGATGGAGAAGGTTCCAGAGCTGGGTTGTAGACTATGGCATTGTTTCCTTAATTGCAGTGCCCATCTTTGCTTTAGGACTTGATGCCAAAAGAGTGAAATAAATCAAGCCATCCTCCATGGTCACTGTCTGTGAGGTTTATCTGACCACCTCAGTGTTTACTCCTTATTTTATAAAGTTGAGCCATTTGATAAGGCACAGACTTTTCCTTTGGTTGTCTTTCTTTTCTCTAAGCTTTCTTCTTGAAAGTGCCCATGTGGGTTCAATCAGCTTTTCTCCCTTGCACCTTAGGTTTAATAGGCTTCAGGCATTTGGGTGTGCCTGAAACATTGAAGTTTTTTTTTTCTTTTACATTAAAAAGCATGTATATAAAATATAAAATGAAATAAAGACAGAATTAATATCCTGGTTTTGAGAGGCAGTGACTAATTAGTGTGACACAGACTTGCGGGGGGGCTTCAGGTGGCTAATCTTTAGCCAGTGTGTTTGCTACCAGAGGACAACATCTTTCTCAGAAAGAGTCAGAAAAGTTCCAGAACATCAGGAAAATAGATGTGATGCAGCTATCACCCGATGGAGAAATCCTACACTTTCACTGTCCAAGATAGAAACCACTAGCGACATGTAGCTAGTGACATTTAAATGATGAAAGTAACATAAAATAAAAAATTCAGTTTCTTGGACCCCCTGGCCACATTTCAAGCACTCAATAGTCACATATGGACGGCATGGCTATGGGACATTTCTGTCACTTGGAAAGCTCTGTTGGGCAGCTCGGACCAGATTGAAATAGGTAAGAACGTTGGGAGGATGAGACAGAACTAAGTGGGAATCCTAGCTCTGCTGCTGTTTAGCTGGGCGGCCATGACAAATGATGTAATCTCCCTCTCTCTCAATACATTCTTCTATAAAATGAAGAAAATACTGCTTTGTGCATAGGGTTTCAGTGAGCCACCTGCATGCTGCACTTAGCACGATGTTTCTCTCTTCTGAGAGGCCTCCCCCAGCCACCCTACCGAATGTGGCCCCCCCTTCTGTGATTCTTGTTTGTACCATGAGGACAGCAGAACATGCCACCCCAACATAGGCCACTATGTTGATTATTTTGCGTTGTAAGCACTTGGAAAACAGCAAATGCAGGGAGAGGCTTTCTCTGTGCTCTTCGAATCTGCCTAAAGATGGTTCCTCCCCGAAGGAAGTCAGTTGTCACAGATCTCCTCCCCAGGAGGGTCGTCAGCCAGGGAAGATTGACTCATCATATAGGAGAGGAGGCTACAAGTAGACTCTTCAGCAGGCAAACTTTGTCACAAACTGTCACAACTGTCATCTATTCTTCTAAGTTCCTGTTCATCTTTCCTAAAAGTCATTTACTCTCCCCTAAGGGGCTGGCGTCTTCCCTCTCCTTTCCCTACTGAGATGGTATTTAAGTCTGAATTCTAAGTCACCTCTGGGAGGTACTTGTTTTCCCTGGGGATCTCCCAGGCATACATGAGGAACACATATCTGTCTTTTATTTCAGGGGTTTCCATTAAGAACTCAAAAGGTTAGAAGGAAAATTATTCTTTCTCCCCTACACCATCCTATCATTTTCTTCACAGCATTTATCATTATCTGAAATGATGGAGCCCTATCTCTCTTTTTTTTCCTCTCTCTCATCTATCCGTCCATCTCCTATTTTATTGTCTTTTCTCACCATCCCCCAATATGAAAATACACTGTATGGTTTTCTCCAAACACCAACCGCTTCTCTGATTTCTTTGATGCCTGGATGTCCAACAGTTTAATTCAGTTCTGACATTAACTACCTGGAGTAGGGGCAGACCCCACAAGTTAAGGGCTCAGTCCCATAAAACTGCTCCCTTTTCAGATGCCAGCTGCAAATGGGGTGCCCGGGCTACCCACACTTCTGCCCAACCAACTACAAATTTTGGAGTCCCCATGACCCCCTCCTCAGGTTTGATAATTCACTAGAATGACTCATAGAACTCAGGAATGTGCTTTACTCACCACCGCTAGCTTATTCTAAAGGATACGACTCAAGAACAGCCAAATGGAAGAGATGCATAGGGCATGCCAGCATCTCGATGTGTTCACCAAAACGGAAGCTCCCTTGGCCTCATTGTTCCAGAGTTTTTATCAAAGCTTAATTATGTAGGCACAATTGATTGTATTATTGGCCTTTCTTGATTGAACTCAATTTCCAGTCCCTTGCCCCTCCCCAGAGATTGGGGGGTTGGGGGTGACAGTTCTAACCCCCTAATCATGTGGTTGTTTTTTCTGGTGACCAGACCCCATCCTGAAGCTATCCAGGCCCCCCTCCATGAGTTACCTCCTTAGCATAAACTCACGTATGGTCAAAAGGGGCTCATTATGAATAAGAGAAGATGCTTCTGTCACTCTGGAAATTCCAAGAGTTTTAGAAACTCTGTGCCAGGCACCAGGGACAAAGACCAAATATATATTTTTTATTATAACACACTCACACACACATACACACACGCTCACACACACACACACACACACCAAAATATAAGTGTCATAAGCAGGGAGACCTTCTCGGTCCGCACTATGTATACAGTCCCTAGGACAGAACCTAGCACATAGAAGGTGATAAATAAGTATTTGCTAAATTAGTGAATAGCCAGCTGTCAATTATTTGATTGAGGGGAAATGTAATATAGTCATTAATGATCATGATACTAATGTAAATAATAATAATGATAGCAATAGTAGCTACCATTTATTGAGGATTTTCTATGTGCCAGGCACTTATTAAATACATTATCACATTTAACCCTCATAGCAATCCTATGAAACAAGTCGTAGTTGAAATTGAGTCATACTTGATGTCTAAAAACTTGCATAAGTAGTAGAGCCATGATTCAAATTGATACCTAGACTTCTGATAATTTTAGCCCATTGATACATATTAGAAGAAAATGTTTTTCTCAGGTCAGAGAATTTATTTTTTTTCTTATGGAGTAGAACTTACAGCAGAGTTCAGAAAATATTCTCCACCTTGGGCTCAGTTCCCTCTAACCTCCTAATTGTTAGAACTTCTTGTTTTAACCTGCAGTTAGGCTCGTGGAATTAAAACTAGGCTTTTGTTTATATGTCTTGTTTTTGCCTAAACAGGTCAGTGGATCAGGACATAATCCACATATAAATTATTTATATGACTCCCCACACTGTCTCTAGCTCTGGGCTCTGAAAATCTGCCAAATTTCTTTGGTTTGTAAAATGAAGCTGAAGAGTCATGTAAGCTGCAAAGGATGAATCCTCATGAGCAAGGGCGGTGGGCATGCCACCATGCCAGTGATACAGGCAGTGTCCCAGGAGATGCTAAAGAACCAGACCAGAGTGTGGGAGACATCCGGGCCCTTGTGGTGCTGATGGGCTGGGCTGAGTTCCCTTTAAACCCCTCTTGGGAGCCATCCCCCTGTCCCCACAAAGAACCCTGGACAAAATTGAAGATCATATGTTGTGGCAACAGAGTTGGCCCAGAAGACTCTTGGAGCAGCACAGAATGAGGGGTTGGGACTCAGAATTAGCAGGCTGGCAAAGGCTGCTGCTAATTTCCTGTAGTTCTGGCCTCAGAGTACAGTTGGGGCCAGAGCAGGTTTGAGGACTTCTGGGAGACAGGTTTTGCCAGAGACAGCTTGTTCTTTCCCAAACTCCTTGGGCTGTGTAGTCTCTGCTTGGAGAAGTACTGGGGTCTGGTGGGAAGGACTTTCACAACACATTTCCTTGGATGGGTGGATTAGGGAGCTAGAGAGGAGATAAGCATCTATAGTGATGAGGAAAACCTTTTCATGATGGAGTCAAGGGTATTCAAACCAGTGTTGGTTGCCTTTTGTTCAAAAGCAAAGATAAAAATTACTTTTTTTCAAAGAAAATTTTTATGGTTTAATTTTTTTCCTTATAAATAATATAATAAAACTTCTTAGTTAGGGATTGCTATGTGCCAGGTACCGTTCAAAATGCTTTAAATATATTAATTAAATCTTAACAGCACTATGAAGTAGTTACTCTTATTCCCATTTCACAGATGGAAGAACAGGCACAGAGAAATTAAGTAACAATTCCTGTCACTTTTAATGATTAGTCACCTTTCAACATAACATTTGCATTTATTTTCTAGTTTGTTCATAAGTCACCAGGGAAGGTAATAGTTTCTCTTGTTTTTCCTCTCTTTATTATAACTTGACTCTCAAATCAATCTGATTGATTTCTTCATAGAGGTGATATTGGCATTTTGGGCTGGACTATTTTTCACTTCTTAGGATGGTTCAATGAAGGGTGCCAGAATATGCCACCTCTTTGGTATATGAATTGTTTTGAGCTAAAGACCATTGAGAATAAGCAGATGTAGGAAAAGCTGTTTATCTCCCCCAACTGCCTAAATATAGAGTATAAATTTCCTCTTTTGTAAAGAAAATTTACATTCATAAAGAAAATTTCGATTTGTAAGTTATCTCCACGTTAGGAAGAGAGCTGTGCCCTGAAGACATCTCATCACCTGAGAGACTCTTACCTGCATAGCGTGGCCAACAAAAGATGCTCAACATCACTAATCATTAGAGAAATGCAAATCAAAACTACAATGAGGTATCACCTCATACCAGTCAGAATGGCCATCATCAAAAAATCTACAAACAATAAGTGCTGGAGAGGGTGTGGAGAAAAGGGAACCCTCCTGCACTGTTGGTGGGAATGTAAATTGGTACAGCCACTATGGAGAACAGTGTGGAGGTTCCTTAAAAAACTAAAAATAGAACTACCATATGACCCAGCAATCCCACTACTCGGCACATACCCAGAGAAAACCATAATTCAAGAAGATACATGTACCCCAATGTTCACTGCAGCATTATTTACAATAGCCAGGACATGGAAGCAACCTAAATGCCCATCGACAGACCAATGGATAAAGAAGATGTGGTTCATATATACGATGGAATATTATTCAGCCATCAGACAACCCTTGTTTACCATACATCTCCTCCCCTCATCTTTCCACAACTTGCTTCGTGCTCCCAGAAACCCCAAACCCCTTTTCCTTTCTTTAGCCTAAGATGGTAAAAAGCCTCAATCATCTGGCTGCCTCCTTGAGCCCCATGTTTCTTTGTGAACTCTTGTATATATTGATACACAGGTAATTAAACTTTTTTCTCATTAGCCTGTCTTTTTTCAGCTTGATTTGTGGGCCCCAGCCATTGAACCTAAGAGGGTAGAAGGGAAAAAAGAGTTTTTTCTCCTGTACACCACACCTGTAGGACATTTAGAGTTCTTGGCTTGCACCCCCCTGCATGCCAATAGTACATTTCTCCTGGTTATTAATGACAACTGATCCCCCCTCCTACAGATCTAAAAGCCCCCCAGCGGGGTGATTCCACCCCTGGTTGAGAAGCACTGAGGCATTTTCTGTGCACTTACTTTCTGGACATGCCCTTTAGTTATTTTTAAGTATTGTAAATTGTCAGGGTTTTTTGTTTTTTTGTTTGTGTGTTTTGTTAAACAAATTTTTCTTGCCTTTTATTTTCACTGTGAACTTTTTATCATGGCAAATTTCAACCACATAAAAAGTAGACAAAACAGCATAATGAATCCTTATGTGCCTACCATCCAGGTTTAACAATTATTAACTTATGGCCAATCTTGGTTCTTCTCTACCCCAATCACTTTCCCCATGACTGTATTATTCTGAAGCAAATCTCTGATGTCATTTCACTCCATCCATCAATATTTCAGTAAATATCTCTAAAAGATAAGTCCGTCTTTTAAAAACTATAACTAAAATGCCATTAGCATACTGAAGAAATAGCACTGATTCCTAAAGTTCCTATATCTAAATTCAAATGAGATATCCTCAGTTTTCACATTTATGGTTTTTATGTAAATATCATACATTTTAAAGTTTGTTTGAATTAGTATCCAAATAAGGCTCACATACTGTACTTGATTAGAGTAAATATTCTGTGTCTTTTTTAAACTATAGGTTCCTGATCCATCTGTGTCTCTATCTCTCAGAATTCATTTGTTGAAGGAACTGGGTCATTTCTTCTGTGGACTTTCCTATAGGCTGACTTTTGCTGATTACATCCACATGGTGCAATTTAATGTGCTTCTACGTTCCCTGTTCTTCCTGTAAACTGGTATTTGGATCTAGAGGCTTGGTCAGAATCAAGTTTCATTTCTTTATGTTTTTTACAGAAATATTTCATAGGGGGTATTGTTCTTTCTAAACGTGCGCAATGCATGGTTTTCTCTCCTTTTTTTTTTGGACATCAGGTACCTTTGAATCTCATTATCTTCAATTCATTAGGAGTTGCAACGTGACCATATTCCAGTGCTCCATAACTTGTTCTACATTAGTTATTTTTAAGTACTGTAAACTGTAATTGTTAGGGTGGGACTTCTTGCAGCACCCTCTTTGGCAGGCGTAGGTTATACTCATCATTGAGTCACATCTGAAAAATCCTTTCTCCTTGAATCTAGATCCTAGAGCCTCTGTTGTCAGCCTCAGCCTCAGGGACTAGGTTCCATGGAGAACTGAAAAATCTTTACAACTAGGGTCAGTTTACTACTGTTCAAAGATAAACTGAGGTATATTAAAATTTCTGAGTTTATTTGAGCAATAATCAATTAGAATCGCTCAGTGCCAAACTCAAAGTGGTTAGGAGCCCTTCACCGACAGGAACTATGGGAAAGACTTGTAGAAAAAAGGCGGAAGCAAAGCAAGAAGCTTATTTGATTGGTTATATCTTAAGCAATTGCATTATTTTGGAAAAGCCTAGCTGGCTGTTTGCAATTGTTTGTCCTTAGATTTTGATTTCTTAACCTTGAGGAATTTACAGGCTCAGATTTTGGTTTGCTTTTGAGGGTTTCTAAGGCATTAGAACCATTTCAGTCTAATGGCCTCCTTGTTTAATTAATTTAACACCACCATTACACACAAGGCTCACAAATATGTCAGCTTTTTTTGAAATCAGAAGAAAAAATGGACATAATCCAACTGGGGTTATATTTGTCTTTATAACAATGCAGTCAGAAAATGTAATTTTAAATATTTTTCTTATGGAGGAAGGAATCATGAATGGAGGAACTAAACCTTGGCCTTGTGAGTCACTGGACTGGTGGCCACATAATCACTAGATAGGTCATGGTGTCAAGAATAGAATGGAGGGGCTTCCCTGGTGGCACAGTGGTTGAGAATCTGCCTGCCAATGCAGGTTCGAGCCCTGGTCTGGGAAGATCCCACATGCCGCGGAGCAACTGGGCCCGTGAGCCACAATTACTGAGCCTGCGCGTCTGGAGCCTGTGCTCCGCAACAAGAGAGGTCGCGATAGTGAGAGGCCTGTGCACCGCGATGAAGAGTGGCCCCCGCTTGCCACAACTAGAGAAAGCCCTCGAACAGAAATGAAGACCCAACACAGCCATAAATTAATTAATTAATTAATTAAAAAAAAAAAAAGAATAGAATGGAAATATTCAGTTTGGTTGGCTTTTGCCAAGACAGTCCAAATTCAATATGTTGGTTTGGAATTCAATGCATGATGAGTTTCTTATAGTTTTTAAAAGTACCATGCTATTTAATGAAATTGTTATACGTACTGGGAAAAAATACCTTTATGACCCCATTTGGAGGTCCTTAAGCCAAGTCCATCCTTACAAAGAACACATTTCAGCTAGTCATTAAAACAAGGTGCAAAAGCCAGATGGTGTCTGAGATCATTTTTCATGTCAAGGCCTCAACACCCTTCTTACCCTTTCTCCTCTGACCATTTATGCTCAGAACTACTAAATCTCCTCTTTTGTTACAAATTTTGACTCCATACTTACTTTCAGTTTCTACTTCTGGTCTTTAATAGAATTTTCACTATTCCTGATTATGTTTAATATTTGGACTTTGCAGTCCATGTTTGATTTCTGGCTTAGCTCATTTCTCTGCTCTTGCAACCATCATGTCACAAATGAGTGCTTCCCACTCTAAGACTCTGGTTCTGGACATCACCCTGACCTTGCCCTTTGAATTGGGGTCTCCTCTTTTTAGACTATAGATCCCTAAAGGAGCCCCTTGGATGCTCCAAGCCTTTATCTAAATTGAGCCAGTACAGACTTTCGGTGCTCTTGAGTGCAGCCTGATTCATTGCCTTTGTTAAAGAAGAGAGAGCCTGTGGCTCACAAAAGCATCGCACTAGGAATTTTTTTTTCGACAAGCATTTTGACCAGAGTTTTATAAATTGTAGAAAAAATCATATTATGATGATACATTTGCACATTGGTTTCCTGAGAATAGATTGTTTTGACTTTATCATCCTTCTAGAAAATGTGTGTTTACATTGACATTTATGGTTACAGTCTTGAGACACAGCCAAACCACAAGTCTAGATTTGGAGTAATGAGCAATGGGGCTGCAAAGATGGGTCATCCTAATGGGAGAGTAAATCAAACACTGATGCGGTGGCTGATTAACTTGCACTAAATGAATGAGAAGAGTAACAAGGTGTAGGTTGTTTTTCCTAAGGTTGATATAAACCTTTTCTTTTCCCCTTAAATTTGATTCTTTTGGATACCAGCCCAGCTTAAACTGTTGTTAGAGACTCTCCGAGCCAGTGATTCTTAGCTCTGCACTTCATTCTTCATCTTCAGGACATACTCACGCTTAAAGTCACAGGATTAGAGAATCGTAAACGTGACCTGCAGAGTAACTGGAGATTGTTCATAAGCGGGTAAGCAGGGTTCTCATCTAAGTTTCATAGATTTTTTTGGGGAGACCATAGATTATCTTTGGAGAGTCTACAGAACTCTTAGTATTCTATGTAAAACTAATATAAATGTGTACTTTTGTCCTGGAGAGAAAGCACAGTTATGTGCTTTTTCGTCAGATTCTCAGAGTGGCCCGTAGTGCCCCAAATCTTTGGAACAATTAGGATAAGATACAGAGACAGGTAGTGCCAGCTCAGGGATTGAAGCCATAGGCTGAAGCCACGTGGCCTCTCTGCCAGGCATCAGGTCTGCAGGTTCCTACTCAACAGGGGCTTTCTTACTTATTTTTGTTACCCTCTACTTTCTAGTGCAGTGGCTAGCCCCAGGACATTGTCACTGTAGGATACGTCAGCAAATTAATAGACATCTTTGCAGAAGGAAAAGAAAGTATACACTGTGTATATTTAATGTAAGGTCACTTCAATTTAAAAAATATTGAAATGTGAAAAAATGTTGGTCTCAGAATTGAGAAAATATATAGCATAAGCTTAATTATTCCTTGTCGAATGGATGAATGAATCCATGGTAATCAGTATGAATAATCATAATTACAGCTGCCATTTATTAAATATTTATTATGTGCCAGGTACTTCACCAAGCTCCCTAAATGCATTATCTCATTATGTGGGATTTCAACACAGTGCAGCAAGTATTAGTGTATCAGTTTGACAAATGAGGAAATGGAGCCTTAGGAGAATAAAGAAATTTTAAAAGACCTTAGTAAGAGGCAGAACAGAATTTGAACTTGGAGTTGTTCGAATATAAGTCTCATTCTTTACAGCTTGGGAGGTAAAGCCATATTACAACTAATCTGTAAATGGATCTCCATGTTTCTCCCTGCCCCCAGTCAAAAACAGAATTTTTGATATTGGTCTTGGTGATGCCTTGGTTTCTTTCATACACTTCCCACTACCCCGCATTGGGTCAATCACGACACTGATTAGAACTTTTAGCTGTAAAAATGGAGACAGGTCTGATAAATACCAATCAAAGAGAAGTGTAGCTAAAGGTGTTTTCTAAGGAGAAGGGTAGTGGTTGCCTTGTAGAAAGATCAGAGAAAACCTCTATGAGGAATATGAATTAGCTTCTATCACAAATTGTTATATGTGTCACTGTACGTGTGTAAGCACATCTATTTACTTCACAATATACAAATGGGCACATTGGCAGTAGGAATAGATTGTCCTTCCAAATATCTTGGATCCAGAAAAAGAAAAAGCCTGGCACACAATTGCTAATACTTTTTTTTTTTTTTTTTTGATGGCTGAAAGCAGAATGATTGTCTTGTAATTTGAGGAAGAAACTGGGACATGAACTTTTATCGCTATAGGCAAAAATTATTCCAGAAATAGCAGAAGCATTTTAGGATATAATCTGAGAGTGTGGAAGAAATCAAAGGACAATCACCATCCAAATATATGGCCATTCACCATTCTCTGGTATTTTCTGTAAGAGAGTAGGAGATAGGTTCATAGGTTCATAATCATTTGAGGTCACTCCAGTTTTAGTAAATTTCAACCCAACTCTTGATAAATATAAGCACTTTTAGAGTCAGGACTCTGAAATCTTAAATCTTGCTTTGCACTTACAGGAATCTCTAAATCTCAGTTATGATGACAATGTACAGTAGAATTCCTTGGTGGATCTATAGATTTTTCCAAGGTAATTCAGATTCTATTTTCTTAGGTTATTATACTCACTCCATTCAGACTGACACATCACTTGAATCTAATGTTCAGCATAGTTTTGGACCTAATGTTACTTCTTCCTGGGGAGTTGGCAAGAGGTCTGGTGAACATTAATTTTTAAATCCTGCAAAGAGATATTTAGTTTAATTGAAACCCCTTTGGAGCTCTCTCAAGTTGGAGTCATAAGTTCTTAGGAACAATAGTGGTAGCCTGTCAAAATATTTTAAAAAAGACAGTGATTTTTCTTGGTTTACTTCAGAGGTTACCAAAAACTGCTGCTGCTATTTTAAACATATAATAGTTTAGAAAACATCTTTGGCTGTCCAAGGTAAAATAGATTCTTTTTGATATTCTGGTTTTAATATGTATGTTGTGCTTTTGTTATAAAAGTAGGAGACAGTTTTGTTTTTTCTTTGGAATTGGCACTTGACAGTTTATTATAAAATAATGTCTGTACTGGGTATAGTACCTAGATTTTTTGTATTTATTAAAAAATTTTGTTGTGATGTCTTTGTTTATTTTTGGCTCTTTTATACTGAGAGATTATAGTTTGGAGGCAAAAATATTAGATTTGGAGGAAGAAAACTTAGGTTCTTGGATAAGCCACCTAACATCTAAATCTCCATTTCCCCATCTGTAGAATGGGAATAAGAATTGTTCCACTTCCAATTTTATATAACCTTTCTCAAGATGAAGTAAAAAATGTATGTCATAATTGCCTTGTAAACAAAACAAAACTAAAGTATATGTATGTATGTATTCTTTTCATCTGTCAAATGGAAATAGTAATAACACTTCATGGAGTTTGTTATGAGGATTAAAGAACTCATATATGTAAAATACTTAGAATTGCACTGGCACATGACAGATATTCAACAAGTGTAGATAATATTATTATTATTCTGATAATTAGTTGTATTAAGCTTGTAGCCCAGCGGTTCAGTCTTGCATATTATGCAAGACAAAATAATCCATTTGAACAAAGGTGTGGCATCATGAAACAAGAACAAAACCTGGCTAAGAACTAGAAACAGAAACAAAAACAGTCACAGACATTTTTAAAAAATCAACAAAGATAAATTTCTAGTGTGCTATATATTGCTTATGTCTCCTCAAAATTCATATGTTGACATTCTAACCCCCAAGGTGATGGTATAAGGAGATGGGGCTTTTGAGAGGTGATTAGGTCATGAGGGTAGAGCCCTCAAGAATGAGATCAGTGAAAGGGGCCCAAGAGAGATGCCTCACTCCTTCCACCACATGAAGACACAGTGAGAAGGTGCTGTCTATGAACCAAAGAGCTTGTTCTTACCAGACACTGAATTTGCTGGCACTGTGATCTCTGACTTCTCAGCTTCCAGAATTGTAAGAAATAAATATCTGTTTGTTTAGAAGTCACCTAGTCTATGGTATTTTAAAAAATTTTTTATTGGAGTATAGTTGATTTACAGTGTTGTGTTATTAATACTTTCTGTGTACAACAAGGTGAATCAGTTATGCATATACATATATCCACTCTTTTTTGATTCTTTTCCCATATAGGTCATTACAGAGCATTGAGTAGAGTTCCCTGTGCTATACAGTAGGTCCTTATTAATTACCTATTTTATATATAGTAGTGTGCGTATGTCAATCCCAATCTCCTAGTTTATCCCTTCCCCCTTTTCTCCCCCTGGTAGACATAAGATTGTTTTCTACATCTGTAATTCTATTTCTATTCTGTAAATCATATGAGATAGGTTATATGTGGAATCTAAAAGAATGGTACAAATGAACTTATTTAGTCTATGGTATTTTACTTTAGCTGCCCAGACAAAGACATAATACTTTTTGGGAATCATTTCAGGACCAAAAAATGTGTCTGGGCTTAAAATACCTATCAGGTGCCTTTTTTGGGCAACTGCAGTTTTACTGGCTCCAACAGGTGACTCCACTTGGATATCCTGGTGCAACATCCAAAGCTGTCAAGTTTAATTTTCAAAAACTTAGAAAGATGACTCTTTTGCAAATGTAAAATGAACATGTATCAAATATTTTATGAAACTCATTAATTAATGAGGGAACCAATAAGGTGGTGAAGCTGGTTCAAAAGAAAATTGGAGGAATGGAGATTTATATAGACCGACATTCAAAGACACACTAAAGTAAACTTGCTAATATGTATACACTGGTTAATATCCCAAAGGGCAATGCAACTATAACTTTAGGTTTCTCTTTTCTATTAGCAAGAAATCTCCAAGTTCACATGGAACTTCACAGAATCTGGACTCTAATCAAAAAGTAAATAGCAAAGACAAATTAAGGTGTCTTCTCCTTGGTAATTAAACAATTCCTAGGTAAATCTGTCAAACAATGCCTTATATTGAAAGAGCATCCTGTTGTGTTATTTCCAAGTTTTGGATAATTTTTTTTTTAGTAATAGAAAGACACCAAAGGGTTTTAAAGAGGGGAGTGACGTATGATTTATGTTTTAAGAGCATCTCTAAGAGAATCTTTGCTTTGGGGAAATAAACATTAGAATACCAATAGCAGAAGCAGGGAGACCTTCGAGGAGGCAAATACTTTAGTCCAAATGAGAGGTTATGTTGACGTGGATTACAGGAGTAGTGGCTGAGCTTAAAAGAAGTGGCCATATTTGAAATATATTTTTAAGGTAGAGCCAACAGGATTTGCTGATGGATTGGATGTATAGTATATGAGAGAAAGTGAGGAGTTGGGTTGAATGCTAGGTTTTTTGCTGAGTCCTGGGTGGTGAGGAACACAAATTCCCAGCCCTCATGGGCTTACAGTCAACTGGGAGATTTTTTTTTTGTTTTAGAAAGCAAATTCTATTTTAATCACAAATTCTAAATTGTGTGCAATACATAAAGTGTTATGAAAAATACAAAGTGTTGAGGTAGTGACCAAAGGGAAGGAGCCTTTTAACAGCTACTGAAGGAAAGCCTCATGAGAAGACAGGGAGATGAAAGATGAGAAGGAACTAGTTACCTAGAGTCCAGGGAAGAACATTCCAGAAGGAGGACATAGCTACATAAGGGATCTCAGAGCCAACAGCTCAACTTTTAGGAACTAAGAGTAGACCTGCATGGCTGGAATACATTGAAGGAGGACTGGATGAGGTCAGAAAATTAAGCATTATAGAGCATTGCATGGAAAGTGAAAACATTTTGGTTTTATCGTTGGTACAACAGGAAACAGTAGTCTGGGTGAGAATGATGGCTGCTTGGACTAGGGAGGTGGCAGTGGAAATGAGATAAATGAATAGATATAGGAAATAGTTTGGAGTAGAGTCCTTCATTCAGATTACGTTAATCATGGGGAGATCCCAGAGTGGGGGAATAAAACCTCTCTTGAGTCCTGGCTCTCCCACTAATTATGGGTATCACCTGTGAATAAAAGATTTAACTGTCTCTGGTTTTCGGGTTTCCACACTATGAGACTAACACTGCAAGTAACCAGGCTGTTAGTGAGAGAAGTGCAATAAAGGGGAATTAATTGCCTCATGGATTCCAAGAAAATGTTAAAAAACATAACTTGCAAGTTCAGAGACCTCATCAGAGCCTCGGAAACAATTAGGTTCAGGTGCTTAATGATGCAAGCTAAGATTCACTGACTTTCGTCTGTTTCTCTGGGTACCAGCTTTATATTCTCTCAGGGAAGCTCCCGAATTGCACACCTTAAAACTTCTGCCAACAGACAAAGACTGCTTTGTGGTCCCAAGTTCAAAATCCTAGGAAAAAGCTCTGATAAAGTCAAGCTTGGGCTAGATGCTTATGGTGGGATAAATCAACTGTGGATAGAAGCAGGAGGTCACGTAGGAACATGGTAGCTTCCATGAAATAGCTGGAAAAAGAGGGAGGACTGAAACCTACAAGTGGTTGTGAAGGGCTAATGGTGTTAGAATTGTCATACTTAATCTGAGGGTATTCAGAAAATAATTACTGAGCATCTACTATGTAGTCATGGACTAAGTGCTTACGATATACGATGTCTGCTTGAAATCTTTGCCAACAATGATGTTCTGTAATTCTGTGAGATTTTACAACAAAACGATAAAACAGCCAGTTGCTTTGGTATCTGTGAATTTCAAATAATTATCTTCAGGTTTACCGTTCTTTCTCAGTAGTGGAAATAAATGGTTTAAACTCTCCAGACAAAACAAAGCTTTACGTTTCTAATTTATTATACCTTCTTTTTTGGAGGCGATCCATTTCCTACTGTGTTTTGGGTTTACTCAAAACTAACATTAACACTGTATGAAGACTTCCAGTCTTGAGTATTTGAGAACACACACAAACATAAGTGCCTTGGCTTTCACTTTCCCCTCTGTCTGGAAAGCTCTTCTTACCAAATTTCCACAAGGTTTGCTTCCTTACCTCCTTTAGGTTTTTGCTTAAATGCACGGTGGTACTTAGAATAAGGGCCCTCAAAGATGCTCGAATCCTATCCCTGGAACCTGGGAATATGTTAAGTTACATGGCAAAGGGTAAGTAAAGTTGCAGGTAGAATTAAGGTTGTAATCAGCTGATTTGAGTAGAACAGGATTAGCCTGGATTACCCAGGTGTGTTCAATGTAATCCCAGACTCTTAAAAGGGGGAAGAGGGAGGCAGAAAACGCTGAGTCAGAAGGAGGCGTGAGCACAGGGTAGTGCTTGGAGAGATGGAGCGTTCCTGGTTTTAAAGACGGAGAAAGGAGTCTGAGTTAAGGAATGTGGGTGACACGTAGAAGCTGGAGAAGGCAAAGAAATGGATTCTCCTTCAGAACTGTAAGTTAACGCATTTGTATTGTATTTATATTGTTTAAGTCTCGAAGTTTGTGGTAAAGGGGGGTCCCGGGTTAGGTATCCAGGGTTCTTCGGTTTGCTCTTTATTGGCAAATTAAAACAGAGCAGGAATTAAAGCTCGGGAAATTTTGACAAGCAGGGTCACTCAAAAAGGTCAGTTACGTAGGTTACCCAAGGCTTTCTAAAAAGGGGAACTTCATGGAGGGGGTAGGTTGGATTTTTATGTAATTGTGTAGCTGGCACTGTGTTTATTGGAGATGGATGTCTTTGAAGTGGATGTTTTGGCAATGAAAAGCTTAATGTCAGGAACTTACAATACAATAAGAAAAGCCAATTGTTAGATGCTTTACAAGACACCTTTCTACCCATCAATGTGTGATGTTGAGGGGATTGCTGGTGTGTAAGGAAATGCTTGTCTGGCAATTACATACAAGGCTAAGTATGAAGCCGTTTGAGACCATCGGAAGTGGCTGCACAAAGGGTTCAGAGAAGGCCTCAGGTAAAGTCTGAGGTCAATAATAGCAGATTAGCACATTTACATGAAAGAAATTGCACTTTATGTTTAGAGCTTCATACTTGTTATTAAACTTTGTCTGCCTTCTCTAAGAATTATAAACTTTAGGAGGTCATGGACCATATCTGTACTGAAACAGTCTGAGAAAATCATGCAGTGAATTCAAGGTTAACTCAATATGCTAATCCCTTAAACTTCTAGTGCCCTTCAGAATGTATAAAATATTTTCACATCTCATTTAAGCATCATTAAGACTCTGAAAGGAATGTGGACCAGGTGTTTTTTATCTTAATTTTATAAATACTGAAATCATAAAGGCTAAATGATAAGAGTAGTGTCATTATTGGTAGCATTCTTCAGTATTCTGTGCTTTCACATATACCGTCTTACTTCATCCTACCCACAATTTTGGGTGGGTAGGTAGGTAGGTAAGGTCTTCTTGCCCTGAATTTGCTGATGAAGAAATTAAGCCTGAGAGAGTTTTAAATGACTAGCTATGGAGAAGCGAAACTAGGATTCAAACTCGGGCCATCCTATGTCACCTCCAGTTCAGTGAGTTTATTTTCAATCTGTTGATTGGGAAGAGCTCTGGGTCATTCCTGAGGAGCTATTAGAGACATAATAGAAAAGAGCTCAGGCTTTGGGGTAGAATCCAACAGTCTTTGGTTCTTCCACTTTCTGTAAATCTCTGGGTCAGTCACTTAAACTATTTAACTCTTTAAGCGTTAGTTTCCTAGTATGCAAAATGAGAGTAACATAGGATTGTTGCAAAGGTTACATAAAACAATTATATATAAAATCCCTAATGCAGTGCTTCATTCCCCAGTAGATGTTCAATGAAGAATTCTTATGACGATAAGGATTAAATTCTAGTATGCAATTGGGTTTACAGGTATACGGTTCGGGGGAGAAATTGGGCCTGGATTTGGGCGCCATGGGCATACATATTAAAGTCTAATATTTCTACTAAGGACATTTTAATGAACAACCTGTTTGATTAAGACCAGAAGCGTTGAAACCTGTGGCCTTTATATTGTCTCCTGGCTCCTTTGTTTTAATCAGTCGTTTTGTTGGCCAAGAGGCTAATGCTGCCACCTGATATTATCCTTAAGAGAGTAGTAAAGAAAAGGGAAAATCTGGCATCCACAAGAAAAGGGAACATTTTTATTGTGTTTTGTGTACAGGATTGTCTGAAGGAACCTAAAAGCAGAACACAGGCCTCTGGAATGAAAAGTCCACTTTTTCCACCTCTATTCTCTGCTTCTTTCTCTGTGTCTGCTGAGTTACTCTCTCCCTCTGAAGACCATATTTCTCTTCTCCATTCCATGTGCTAGTTCCTAGGTCAACATCTTATTGCTCCAGGCCACCCATGGAAACTGGCTCAACACTCTTGGTTGAGATTCTAAATTGCTGGGAGACATAAACTCCTTACCCCGGCCTGGGTCAAGTATCCTCCCCTGAGTGAGTTCACTAAGCTACAGTCAGGAGGGAAGAACTCTATGGAATAGATGTCACTGCAGCAGGCCACTCCTGTGAATGGGATGGGTCTTGGAGGTGGGACAGATACCCCAAAGATGTTCACAAAATTCTTCCACACTGTCTTTGTTTTTTTTTAACATCTTTATTGGAGTATAATTGCTTTACAATGGTGTGTTAGTTTCTGCTTTATAGCAAAGTGAATCAGCTATACATATATCCCCATATCTCCTCCCTCTTGCATCTCCCTCCCACCTTCCCTATCCCACCCCTCTAGGTGGTCACAAAGCATCGAGCTGATCAACCTGTGCTATGTGGCTGCTTCCCGCTAGCTATCTATTTTACGTTTGGTAGTGTGTATATGTCTATTGCCACTCTCTCACTTTGTCCCAGCTTACCCTTCCCCCTCCCCGTGTCCTCAAGTCCATTCTCTACGTCTGTGTCTTTATTCCTCTCCTGCCCCTAGGTTCTTCAGAACCATTTTTTTTTTTTAGATTCCATACATATGTGTTAGCATACGGTATTTGTTTCTCTCTTTCTGACTTACTTCACTCTGTATGACAGACTCTAGGTCCATCCACCTCACTACAAATAACTCAGTTTTGTTTCTTTTTATGGCTGAGTAATATTCCGTTGTATATATGTGCCACATTTTCTTTATCCATTCATCTGTCGATGGACACTTAGGTTGCTTCCATGTCCTGGCTATTGTAAATAGAGCTGCAGTGAACATTGTGGTACATGACTCTTTTTGAATTATGGTTTTCTCAGGGAATGTGCCCAGTAGTGGGATTGCTGGGTTGTATGGTAGTTCTAATTTTAGTTTTTTAAGGAACCTCCATACTGTTCTCCATAGTGGCTGTATCAACATTCCCACCAACAGTGCAGGAGGGTCCCCTTTTCTCCACACCCTCTCCAGCATTTATTGTTTATAGATTTTTTGATGATGGCCATTCTGACCAGTGTGAGGTGATACCTCATTGTAGTTTTGATTTGCATTTCTCTAATGATTAGTGATGTTGAGCATCCTTTCATGTGTTTGTTGGCAAACTGTATAACTTCTTTGCAGAGATGTCTATGTAGGTCTTCTGCCCATTTTTAGATTGGGTTGTTTGTTTTTTTTATATTGAGCTGCATGAGCTGCTTCTAAATTTTGGAGATTAATCCTTTGTCTGATGATTCATTTGCAAATATTTTCTCCCATTCTGAGGGTTGTCTTTTCGTCTTGTTTATGGTTTCCTTTGCTGTGCAAAACCTTTTAAGTTTCATTAGGTGCCATTTGTTTATTTTTGTTTTTCTATTTCTCTAGGAGGTGGGTCAAAAAGGATCTTGCTGTGATTTATGTTGTAGAGTGTTCTGCCTATGTTTTCCTCTAAGAGTTTTATAGTGTCTGGCCTTACATTTAGGTCTTTAATCCATTTTGAGTTTATTTTTGTGTATAATATTAGGGTGTGTTCTAATTTCATTCCTTTACATGTAGCTGTCCAGTTTTCCCAGCACCACTTATTGAAGAGGCTGTTTTTTCTCCATTGTATATTCTTGCCTCCTTTTTCAGAAATAAGGTGACCATATGTGCATGGGTTTATCTCTGGGCTTTCTATCCTGTTCCATTGATCTATATTTCTGTTTTTGTGCCAGTACCATACTGTCTTGATTCCTGTAGCTTTGTAGTATAGTCTGAAGTCCAGGAGCCTGATTCCTCCAGCTCCATTTTTCTTTCTCAAGATTGCTTTGGCTATTCAGGGTCTTTTATGTTTCCATAGGAATTGTGAAGTTTTTTGTTCTAGTTCTGTGAAAAATGCCATTGGTAGTTTGATAAGGATGGCATTGAATCTGTAAATTGCTTTGGGTAGTATAGTCATTTTCACAATGTTGATTCTTCCAATCCAAGAACATGGTATATCTGTCCATCTGTTTGTATCTTCTTTAATTTCTTTCATCAGTGTCTTATAGTTTTCTGCATACAGGTCTTTTGTCTCCTTAGGTAGGTTTATTCCTGGGTATTTTATTCTTTTTGTTGCAATGGTAAATGGGAGTGTTTCCTTAATTTCTCTTTCAGATTTTTCATCATTAGTGTATAGGAATGCAAGAGATTTCTGTGCATTAATTTTGTATCCTGCTACTTTACCAAATTCATTGATTAGCTCTAGTAGTTTTCTGGTAGCATCTTTAGGATTCTCTATGTACAGTATCATGTCATCTGAAAACAGTGACAGCTTCCTTCTCCTTTTCTGATTTGGATTCCTTTTATTTCTTTTTCTTCTTTGATTGCTGTGGCTAGAACTTCCAAAACTATGTTGAATAATAGTGGTGAGAGTGGGCAACCTTGTCTTGTTCCTGATCTTAGTGGAAATGGTTTCAGTTTTTCAGCATTGGGAACGATGTTGGCTGTGGGTTTGTCATATATGGCCTTTATTATGTTGGGGTAAGTTCCCTCTATGCCTCCTTTCTGGAGGGTTTTTATCATAAATGGGTGTTGAATTTTGTCAAGCTTTTTCTGCATGTATTGAGATGATCATATGGTTTTTCTCCTTCAGTTTGTTAATATGGTTTATCACATTGATTTCTGTATATTGAAGAATCCTTGCATTCCTGGGATAAACCCCACTTGATCATCACACTGTCTCTTGATTCTTAAGGTTCTAATTTGACCTCTTACAATGAAATATATCATTATGATATTCTCAGTCTCAAGAGCACTGACTTTTTCCTATTCATTTCTGGATCTTGAGTGCATGGCATATGGCAATAGCTATTTATTAAATGTTCTCAGGCCAGTGTGATGCATTCAGTACATTATCTTATTTATTCCTCATATAGCAGACCAAAGGGTGGGTGTTATTTTCCATTTTCTACATGAGGCATTAAAGCACGGAAGTGTTATATACCTTGACCAAAGTCCACAGCTGATAAGTCACAGATCTGGTATTCAAACCAAGTTCTGACTGGACTCTCAAATGCTACATTACCCCTTACCCTTTGCTTTTAAGTGGGTACATTCTTGTCAGCGGGATGCTGTTGCCCTAAAATTTCAGTCAACTCTAAGAACCGCCCACATTGTTGCTTTTGGAGAGAAATTTGTTTACCTCAATATTATTCAAAAGGAAAGAATCGCTGACTGCCTTTTGAAATATCTTTTGTGGTGTCAAGAGGGTATTTGAAATGTTGGAATGGTGCAGTGTAGACAAAAGGTTGATGGGTAGAATCTATTCATTTAACTGTGAACCTTCACCCCCTCCACCACGTAATTCTTTAACATCCAGCCTTAAACACATAGACACTCACAAGCCTATACATTTAGGGCAGACCTCTGGGGTGTTAGTTCCTTTTGTTCTGTCTGGGTTGATTAGAGGGAGCAGCCCTGGGGTCTCAGCGCTTGGTGGGTGTAACACTCAGACCTGGTGTTGGAAAGCTTAGCAGACTTTTCCCTCTGTGAGGTAAGATTACACCATGTGAAACCCATCTGCAGATCTGTATTTACTTAGTTTCTGGTTACAGCTGTCAGGAGAAGACTCTGTAATGTGCTGCAGCTTCTACTATGATAGCCTAGGTGCAGAGGAGGCAGGCGGCACTGTTTTATTATGATGTGGACTAAAATCAGCTCATCTATTAATGTAACAAGCCAACAGGAGAGTAATCAGAGAACTTGGATCTTATTGAGACATCATTTTTGCCCAGAGAGTATGGATTTCTTTCTTTTCTTTTTTCTTTTTCTTTGTGGTGAGGTTGGATGAATCGTATACTTAGCCATCCTAACCTGCGTCTGTCTTCTCTTCTGAATGTGTTACTTTGCTCCTTTCTTTTCTTCCCGAGTCAAACTTAGTGCTTTCTTTGATCTTTCTGATCCTGCCAGTTAATGGAAAAGCTATTTTTTCCAAATCACAGCTGAGTATGAAATAGATACTGCATTCCTCCCTTAGTAATGGTCTGTATTTACAGGGACATGTCGTTTCCCAAGGCAGGCACTAGTTTCACCACATTCTTAGCCATCTTTGTTTAGTACAAATTTCCATTTATTGATCAGTATCTAGATGTGTGAGATATGGCCTATAGAGGGAGACAGAGGCTGTGTCAATGATTCAGGACAGTGGAAAGATTCCCAAAACTGTTTTGGCCACTATTTTTTGGTCAAGACAGTTACTTTCCATAGTCAATATATCTGACAGCAAGTTCCACAGAGGCCGGCCACTCGTGATCACACAACCATGCAAGCATGTCATAATTCATGATTTGGTGGAAAAATTAAAATCGTTTCACAGGACCTTTCGGCCTTTCATTCTGAGAGTAGACACAACCAAAGAAAGCTGAGTAGCAGAACAATCTTTGGACCACAACTGTTTTTCCTCCAGAAGGACCGATCCTCGGTGGAATATAAAATTGTAGTTCATTTTGAGGATGGAGTTAGTCCAGTTCTACCATGTTCTGTGTAAGCTCACCTCCCTTGTCCATGACTTTGGATTTCACCCTCATGTCTGAGAATGGTACCTTTAAAGGACTCAGCATCTCAGAGATGGGAGAACCTGAAAGAGGATATAATGTAAAACCATTCTGATAATTCATAGCCAGGTCTCTGAGTTCTAGTCTTTAATTTAAAAAAATCAGCAACTCTTAGGGTTTGGGTCATAGGATTTTCAAAGAAGGAAGCTTTACCTGGTGTGAGAGTGATGAGTTCTTTTATCAGAACCAACACAGTGGTTTGACTCTTCTCTCCCCAACCTTGTATGCATAGAGAGTAAACTGGGGACTCTTTGGATGCTCTTTGTATTCTAGGACAAATCAAGTGGAGGTCTTCGAGGGAAGGGTTGCCCCCTCATCCAACAGAATGAGGATATGAGAAATAGTGATGATTTAGTTTTCTATTAGGCTTTTTGTGCCCTAACAGTGAGTAGAGTTGCTGAGAGAAGGACTGGTGCTTCTGCAAGAAGAGATACTGAATGCATCTCCGTGTATTTAGGAACCACTGGGCAGTAGAAATAGGGTAGAAATGTGAAGGTATTGCTGAGGGATTCGTGATTAGACAGTTCTAATATCTCAAGACCTCAGAAGTGCTGTGGTTGTCCTGGATAGAGGGGAGGGCACCTAAGCTTGGAGAAGATACCCGGGCAAGCAGGAGGTAGCTGCTTACACCAGCAGAGCCTAGCCCTACTGGAATTTCATACCTGTGGTGTGTTGGTAAATGTTTAACAACTGTCTCGCTCTAAAATGGGAGTTTTTTGTGTTTGCCCATTTTGATAGTGTAAGTATTCCCAATATTTATTCTGTGGCTGCTTTCAAGCTATCAATGAGACATCGCTGATGGCAGAGTTGGAAAGAAACGGGTACACTCAACTTTTGTGAGCTGGTGTCAGTAGGCTCCAGCACAGCCCTGCCCCTCACCCTCCTGCACCATGCTCCATGCTTATGTACCCAGGGTCTGCCAGCACCAGGTACCTTGAACCTGGATATTCACTCCGATTTCTGGACAAAGAGTGCCTGACATGAATTTTATCTCCTTCACTACTTTTGTGAACTGGATTGGAAGAATTTAGAAACCTTCAATTCCCTTCCCTGGGACAAACAGTAGTATATTAGAGGCTGACAACAATATTTCTTTATAATGAGGAATCATTTTCTTCTTGGGCCCAATCTGGAAGATATTATTTCTATCCAAATACCAGAGGCTATAAATTTGTTTCCCATCATAGCAGAGACACAAACATGGCTTATTAGTTATTGAAGCAGGAGAGACAGGGTTGAATTTTAGTGGTGAATTAATCCAGCAGCCAATTCTGGAATTATTCATGACAGGTGCTAGAATTTTTGTAGAGCATATTGGCAGAAATCAAAGCCTCATAAAAATACATTTGAGAACCACTGTATAGTTAATAAAGTATGAACTTTGAGCAATTGCAGTCTGAGAGACAGATCGTTCTCTACAAGTAATATTGAATGCTCGGATATCAAAGTGTAACCATCGCAGTGTAGACTAGAAAGATGAAAACAAAGGAATACTAATAAGGTGGAGTCAGAGATGATTCTCCTAGGGCCTAGGAGATTATGCTCCTAGTGCATTCGTTCTTTAGTATGCATTAGATATCAGAGAGAGAATTTATTTAAAATATCGGTTCACAGGTGTGGCAGATGCCATCACTGCACTGGCACATGTTCCCTGGGCAGCTCCTGTTCCTGTTTATCCTAGAGACTCCATACTGTAAACACCCACAACTCTCTGACTGTAGGACTATACTCAACCTGCTTGCGTGGCAGGCTGGAAGTTCCAGGGAGTTAGTGCACCCTCAAACAATCATGAATGGAACTTGGAACATGAACACCCCAGTTCTTTATTCCACAGCCACAACTTTGAGGTATGTTCTGGACTAGTGGTTCTCAAAGTGTGTTCAGGGGACCTCTGGGCAACCCCCAAATTCTTTTAGGAGGTCTCTGAGATCAAAACTATTTTTGAACTAACTCCAAGATTTTTTTTTTGCCTCTTTCACTCTGATTTTCTCACAGGGGTACAGTGGAGTGTCCTATAGGTGATAATGTTATTCCCAACACAGCTAAGCGAATGTATACTTGTGAATTCTTGTTTAGGAAAATAGTTTTAACATCTAACATGGTATGTATAGTGGATATAACTCAAACAAAAACTCTTTGAGGTCCTCAATAATTTTTAAGAGTATAAAGGGGGTGGTTCTGAGAGCAAAGTGTTTGAGAACCATGGCTCTACACCATCTCCCAGACCCACAGAGATATTTAGCCCCAAATCTAAATTTAGTCACTTGTCCAAAGCAGTGACCTACTCACTAACACATTTACTGTTGGTTCCTTCCCATCTCTACCTCAGTTTTCCTTACGATTCTGGTCTCAGGGTCTGCCCTGGGGGAATCCAAGCTATGGCACCAGAGATTTTGGATGGAGCCTGGAAATCTGCATCTTAATAAGCAACTTGGATGATCTGATGGCTCAAGGACCTCACCTAGCTAAGATTTTCACAAATTCCATGCAAAGAGTGAGAGTAGGCTGTGCAGGATATTGGAAGTTTGCACTTGAACCACCATAATGTATGGTACACATAAGTGCACAGACTTTCACACTCACACATGATCACTTTAAGTGTTTAACTTAGTGCCTATAAGTTCAGGTTTAATTGTTTCATCTCCCAGCTCCCCAGGGTTTTCTTAATCTCTGTATCAATCTCTATGTTTGCCTTTTCCTTATAAATTCTTTAATTTATGGAATAGTACAGTCAAATACCTAAATACTATGTATTTGCTATAGTTCTAGTTCTGTCATGAGGGTTGAGTCAATTTGAAATGTATTGTCTTAATTGCTGGCATTATGAAATTCTTAGTTAAAAGACAGTCTCATTATTGTATTGTATTTGAATCAGGTAGCCAGCGTGCAGACTGGCAGTCTAGGTAAGCAGTGTATGGTAGGGAAAGTTATCAACATTTATACTAATTTGTCTGCATTGAAATGTTTATTTCTTTATATCAAGATTTAACATTCATCCAGTGAAGCTGCATGAGTGGCAGTATAGTGCAGTGAGACCTGCGTTTGAGTCTCTGAATGGCTGTGTGACTAAGTCACTGGGCTATTATGGAAATTATAAAAGAAAACAGTTGTAAAACACAGGCTAGCGAATTTCACAAAGTAAACATTCCATAAATGTTAGCTCTTATTACTATTACTACCAAGTTTTTAAAAGCCATGATTTTAATCAAGTACAGGTACTTATAGTATTATTGGAGAGTAGCAGCAAAGAAATCCAGGTTTGAAACCAACATAAGAGAGTACGCAGTTAGGTGCTAAAGGACAAGACCCAGGCTTGGGGACTTGTAAAAGCTCAGAGAAGAAGGGAATCAGAGGAACTTGTGGTGATTGAGAAATTCTACCCTGGCTATGTGACTTGAAGCATTTGTCTTTGGAAACTAATTGCTGTCCTCCGTTTCCAGACAAGACTATATCAGCTCATACTTCACACAGCAGATTGAACGTGCAGTGTGTAAGACTGCCAAAGTTTGGGCTGCTTCCCAAGTCAGAATTAGGATACTACGTATCAGTTCACCCAGGACACTGGAAGGACTCTAAGGGCTTTTTGCCTCCCATGACACAGGGATGATTTGGGTTAGAGAACATCTTTTCTTTCAAAGGTATTTCGTCACATATACTTAAAAATTTTCCTGGGGAGAATTATAGTCACTATTTCCTGTTCCTAGTTAGTGGTTGGTAAAATTGAGATACCAAGTTTATCCATCCAATATGTCATTCCTTTGGAACTTCCAAGGGGGCATCTTTATAGAAGAGCTTTTCTCTCCATTCTTCACTTGCAAAACCCCTAAAATGAATTCTATTATATATGTATGTGTATGTATATATATTACATATAGAAATATGTATTAAGATTTTGTTTTCCCCTCTTATAATAAATGGCTCCTTTGGATATACATTGTATAATTTATCATCCAGCACATCCTATGATTATTATTAGTGACTATCATTACTTTTCTAATACTTCACTTTATTAATCATAAGATACAATTGATTTTTTTATGATGCCTTTAAAAAAATTGAAGTATAGTTGATTTACTATGTTTCAGGTGTACAGCAAAGTGATTGTTACACATGTATGTATATCTGTTCTTTTTCAGACTCGTTTCCACTATAGGTTATTACAAGATATTGAATTTAGTTCCCTGTGCTATAAGTAGGCCCTTGTTTACATATTTTACATGTAGTAGTGTGTATCTGTTAATCCCAAATCCCTAGTTTATCCCTCTCCCCCGCTTTCCCCTTTGGTAACCATAGTTTGTTTTCTATGTCGGTGAGTCTATTTCTGTTTTGTAAATAAGTTCATTTAAGATACTATTGATTTTTTTTAAGACATACTATTCGTGTACCACCAAGAAGGAAGAGACAATGCCGCTGATTAAACTGTGATGTAGTGCCTCTTTAGCACTTTGAATTTTGATTCGTACTTGTTAAAAGAGCATTTTATGACTCATTTAAATGTGAATTTGTATCATATATCAATTTTTTGTACACATAAAGAAACCATAGAGCTATCATTAAGGTGTTCTTAAAATGTCTTCACATTCCACATCCATATCCTTTGAATAATTTAAAAAGTCATAATTGTTTTGTTTTGCCATTAACATCCTCTGTACTAGGCACGCTGCTCACACTTTTTCTTCAGTTTCGATGTTGACATTTTCCTATTTGATTGTTTTCTCCTCAGTTGAATTGCATGCTGCCAGCCAGAAGTTTAGCAGTTTCTGATCAAAGTCAATGTAAAGTTTTGACAAATTGATACTTGGCAATATAATAGAAGTTCTGAGTGAAGTATAACTTGGTCACAGCAATACTTCATTGGTTTGAAATTTCTTTAAACTGTTTTGTGGAATTTGGCAACTTTTCCTGTCTTCAATTGCATTGTTTGGTCTGTGGATAGGAAATCCTTTAGCATGTGTTTCAGTAGTCGAACATAACACAGCTTCATCTACTTGTGGGTATGCGATGCCAGAAAATGTGGAATTGTGGTTGTACCAGTCAGAGTGGGCTAGATGATGCCCAAATCTCCGTGGCTTGAAATCACGAGGTTTATTTCTTGCTCATGCTACGTGTTCTTCTGGGTTGGCTAGGAGCTTTCCCTCACATCATTCTTTCTCCAGGATTCATACTGATGAAATAGCCATTGTTGGGAACATTGCTGGTCATTGTGGCTGAAGGGGAAAAAACAGAGGTGATAATTGTTTACTGCTCTTAAGGTTACCCATACCACTGGCTCACATTTCTCTGGCCAAAATACGTCATCTGGTCACATCCATCTACAGGGATTTGGAGAAGTACAGTCATACCAAATGCCTGGAAGAAGTGGGGATATTTGGTAGACACCAAAAATGGCCACTACCGTTTACCCTTCTGGGCACAAAATAATCTGTTTTCTCTCTTTGCTACATGCAGGACATACTCATTCCATTTTAAAAAGAATCACAGGTTCAATTCATTCCCTGCAGCCACTTGAAAGGCAGGCTATCTGGGTGATGTAAGGTGGTTTCGTCACTGGGGGAAGGTGTGCAGTGACTTCTATGTCAGGTTTTGAATGTAGTTTCTCTAGACACAGAGACTTATGAACTAAAAAGACAACTTGCTCTGCTCCCCCTCCCACCTGACTCATATGATTAATGTAAAGAGTAGGACAGGAACACTATACCTATGATCACTTCTGTTCATAGAGGGGAAGAATGAGAGAGACGCAATAGTCACTCTTCCTAAGCAATTGTGAAATCCCACTGGGCAGACATTGCAAAGGGCTCCTGGTTTGGTGGTGGGGAATGTTCCTTGATTAACCCTGGGGATGGGGTAAGCTTCCAACTCGGCTGTTCTCTGTTAACTTTAGACCCACACTCTGGGAGTTTTTTCTTTTCCATTGTTTTTGGCCACAGCTGAAGAAGGCATTGGCAGATATGCCTTCTTAGGGGCTGAATGCTTTTTTAGTCCATTATCTGTATTTAGACAATTGGGAAATGCAAAGTTCTCTCAGAAACAGAGCTTCTTATTTAACCTCAGTCAGCTTCATGTGCCAATAGAGACTACAGTTATCTTACAGACATATTTCTTAGATTGCTTTATTTTTTCTCTCCACTAAATTGTGGAGATGTCTATTTTCCCTAAGACATTTTGTTTACTTTAAACGATCTATCAGGTACTGCTCTCTTAATCTGAAACAGTTTAAATGCTGGTATGTTGGTAAACATTTTAACAGTTGGCTCTTTGGGGGAAATACCCTGATTTGTAGCATGTCTTAGTTCAGAATGCTATAACAAATTACCCTAAGTTGGGTGGTATAAATAAATAATTATTTTTCATAGGTCTGGAGGCAGAAAGTCCAAGATCAGAGTGGCAGCGTGGTCGGGTTTTTGGTGAATGCTCTTTCCTGGTTTATAGATGGCTGTCTCATGTATTCTCACGTGTGAGAAGGAGTTAGCTGTCTGGCCTCTTCTTATAAGGGCACTAATCCCATTCGTGAGGGTTGCATCCTCATTACCTCCTAAAGGCCTCACCTCTAAATACCATCACATTGGGATTAGGGTTTCAGCATATGGATTCAGGGAGACATAAACATTCAGTCCAAAGCATAGCATTTGCTGATTTCCAGGGTACAAATACTTCCACCATGGCCCATTTCAAGCTACCAATGTGACTGGTGGAATCACTGATTATACAGTATGTACACAACAGAGATATAGCAATAACTTCAAGAGTGTAGATAATAGTAAAATATTATAAAAATAATTAGAAAGTGGTGAGTTTTGAGTATTATCTCTGTTTTGACATAGTTTATGTAATTTTAAAATAATGGCTGTATTTAACAACCATCTTAGAAATCTTTAAACATTTAACCATTGAGCTAGGATAAGCCAGTTCAGCACACCATTGCCTTAATCTATTCAGATGTGATAACTGAGTGTGATGGCCACACACTTTTAGTCTTCCTTTGAGACTGAGCTTTAACTTTCCATTATTGCTTCACCTATTTATCAGTTTTGGGACTGAAAAGCAGTTGCCTCAACAAGTCCTGGAATGCCCACCTGAGAGCAGAAGAACCTACCAGTTTATGAACAACAAATTTCGGAGAGGTTTGTTACACAGCAGTATCTAACCAATACACTCAGAGAAGACCTTGTATGTAGTTTACACTGGCCAAAACCAAATGCAGACTTACATAGGCTAAAATGAAGAATGTATAAGCTCATAGAATCAAAGTAGCATTCAACAACCAGACTGTAGGAGGAACAGGGCTTTGGGAAGAGCTGGGCTTTGGGAACTATAGAAACTGAAGACTTCACTATTGAAACTCTCTCATCTCTGCTTTCTGTGTGTCAGTATTTTCTCTCTCACTAATTTCCTCTGCTTCATGAGTTTTAAGTTTTTCATCTTGGAGCTACCACCACGATGGTAGTTTAACACCAGTGAAAATCCCAAGAAAGAACTGTGGCTGTTATCGGTGCCCATTCATTGACCAATAAACTATGATTGAGGGAGTGGTGGTAGGGAGACAGGTAATTATGATTGACCCCCAGCAGAGTTAGGTATCTACCTTTTGACTACAGAAGCTCATATTTTACAATATAGATAGTGGAGTAAAGGCTATGTAGTTATCCTGACAAAGCAAAGCCGTGCATTATGGTATGCCCTGCTCATGTTTGCATGTTATCCTATGATAGAAGGAATTGTACATAGGTACCTGAAGTACATATTGCCTTTACCAATAGCTTATTAATTTTATCATCTATCCATCCAAATGAATTTGACTCTCTGGATGCTTTGATTTAAACAAAGAGAGGAAGAAAGAATTCAGAATGGGAAAGTTAAAGACTTCACAGCGCAGGTGTCTTTAAGCTGAACTTCGAAAAATTTAAAAATAACCTGTCCATTCAGACAAGCTGGCTCTGTTAGGCTGTTAATCAACTTTAAGGTTATAGATTGTTTGTACTTCAGTTTTCACATGAAGTCCCACAAGTGCACATTTTAAAACTCTGGAGTAAAATTTAAGTTAACTCACTATCTGTTGCAATTAAACCATCTAAATGTGTAGGCTAGAAGTCAGGAAGAAAGCAGAGGAGGAGGTAAATGGTAAGACAAATTCCTATCATAGAATTGAGGGCAAATGAACTGGTAAAAAATCTTTCTGCCTAAAAATTAGTGGTTAGGTATCAGTGAACTCTGACAGCAAACATCTTTCAGGGAACTGGAAAGTTCAGTCCATTGCAAGGTGTCTCTCTCTCAGCTTAAAGATTCAATAATTATGCCCAATTTCTCTCCTTTGGACAGAGCTCTGGTGAAAAGCATGCCTGAGAGTAATGTGGAGGCTGGGCTGGTGTGGAGATAGGATGTGTCTCATCCTGCACGTGTAGAGACTAGAAGCTGGTTTGTGAAGAGGTGCTAAGGTCAACATAAAAAATTCAAAACCAGGTTACCTACCGAATAATTGAGGGAAGAGGGTGACAAAGCAGGGCTAAAGTGGAAGAGGCTGTTACGGACTGATCGTTTACATCCCCCGAAGTTCATATGTTGAAATCCTAGTCCCCACTGTGATAGTATTTGGAGATGAGACCTTTGGGAGGTAATTAGGTCATGACAGTGGAGCCCTCATGATGGGATTAGTGCCATTATAAGAGACCTGAGAGAGCTAGCTGGCGTGCTCCTTCTCTCTCTACCATGTGCGTATACAGCAGGAAGGAGGCCCTCTACAAGCCAAGGAGAGAGTTCTTACCAAGAACCAAATCTGCTAGTGCCTTGATCTTGGATCTCCCAGCCTCCAGAACTGTGAGAAATAAATATTTGTTGTCTAAAGCCACACAAGTTATGGTATGCTGTTATGGCAGCCTGAAGTGACAGAGGTTATTGTATCAGGAAAACTGAGTGAGCAGCGACAAAGCAGACCAACAGACATAACCTGCAGGAATTCCACAGACAAGAGTCAGAACCATCAGTGGCTAGGTCATGTGGTGCAGGGCCATATAGGTTGGGAGAGTGTGGCTTGTTACAGGGACTGTACAGGGTGGGCAGAATCCATCATAGTTGAGGCTAAACATATACTTATTTGGCAACGAAGAAAAATTGGTTATATTTTTAATCTGTTATTTATACACGTAGTATTAGAACTGGAGTGGTACAGAAATGGGCAGCAAACGGTGAGGGTGTAGAGGTGGTAGGTGGCCTAACTTGTTGGAATGGGTGAAAGAATGAAGAAGAGGTTTGTTCCTGGGCAAACCCACCCATATTTAATTTACTGGTGTAATGGCTGGAACTGCCTCCGGACACCCCTCCCTTCTCTCACCAAGCCCATCACCTGGCTTCCCATGGCTGTTTGGTTAGGGCAAGTGGGAGAGGAAAGAGTTATGATTGTAGGGATAGGATTTAATTTTGGAGTAGAAACTATTCTATATTGTTTACCTATTTCCCAGGAGTGTTCTGAGGATTTTTACTGATGGGATAGTTGAGGATGTTATCCCCAAAGTCCAAATATACATCATTTAAAATACTGCCTAGACTTTCATTGCTTTTAGGAAGGCACAGATACTTAATCATGCTTGTTTTTATATTTAAAATATAGATAAGATTTTAATTCTAATGGCAGGTGATTCTAATTACAATTATTTCCTCATGCTATGTTAAGTATGCATCTTATACCTTTTAAGATGAATATTACTGGACCTCTTAAGAAACATTCCTAAATTATGTGCTGTGCATTAATTATTTTTTAAAGTCAATATGTGTTGAAAGTGCTAGTATATTCACTTGCTCTGAATTTCTTCCAAACACATTAAATGAGCCTGTAGCGGGATTAACCACAGTAGATTTGCTGTTTCTTTTTTTTTAAATAACATATCATATTTGATTTAACTTACCATTTTTTTTCTTCTTAATTCCCTCTGCCCAATTCTTTTAATAAGAAACAAGATTCCTGGAGAAAACACTTCTTGGCACAGATACCGTTCTCCCCAATTGGTTAGATGGTAGTGCTGCTATGATTGGATCTCCCAGTGGGACGAGGTATCTGAAGTCAGGTTGTTTTCAAAAGGTTGATATTGGGGCCCTGGCTATGATACTACAGTCCCATTCAGTCTTTTATTATTCTTGCTCTGTAACCTGACATTGTTTCAGGAAGAGGAAATCCTTGGGTTTAATGAAGACAATCAGCCTGAGGTCAGGAGGGTAATGATAAACAGACTGAAAGTAAAGGTAGCATGGAAATAAGGTAAGGCTAGAGTGGATTCAAAGATTAGACTCAAAGATGGAAACCAAATGCACCTGGAAGGCAAAATATACTTGAACCATAAAATATACAGAACCCTGGGGAGATATAAAAATAAATCAAGCTTATTTAGCTTGCCTTTCCACTTCCCTGGTGGCTTGCCCAGCTGTTACCCCAGTTTGGGCAGGTGGTTTGTGGCCCTGATTTTTAGGTGTTTATCATGGGGTGCCTGCTAGAGCAGCTGCTGAGAAAAGGGACCCTCAATGCCTTCATTATACATCAGCTCCCAAACTTCACAGTTCCTGATATTAAACTGCTTTGGCGATTATAGCATTTCATTTAAATTTTAAGTGACACATTGCAATGTACTTTTAGGTAATCTGTAATGTGCCTTTGGGCATAGCACTATTTTTTTTTAATAAATTTATTTATTTTTGGCTGTGTTGGGTCTTCGTTGCTGTGTGTGGGCTTTCTCTAGTTGTGGTGAGCGGGGGCTACTCTTCAATGCGGTGCGCGGGCTCATTGCGGTGGCTTCTCTTGTTGCAGAGCACAGGCTCTAGGCACGCGGGCTCTAGAGCGCAGGCTCAGTAGTTGTGGCGCACGGGCTTAGTTGCTCCGCGGCATGTGGGATCTTCCCGGTCCAGGGCTCGAACTTGTGTCCCCTGCATTGGCAGCCAGATTCTTAACCACTGCGCCACCAGGGAAGCCCTATTTTTTTTTTTTTTTATGTGGGTATCTAAATTGCACAAGAGAGTGGGAATGCTTTAGATTAAAATGAGTAAGCAGCCCATTCTTTCTGTTAGCTGCATCGCCCCTTGCAGACCTGGATATGGTTAATAAAGTATCATATGAAAGTTCCTGATTATTCAAAATGGATTCTTCTTTACAAAAGCCGTTGAGAGTTGGCCATAAGTTTTCCCTGAAAGGTAGTTGTTATTAATAACATTTTACAGATGAAATCAAAGGTTGTTTAAATGAGACTCATAAATTCTTATAGACTAGCATTGTGGTCAGAAAGCTGGACTGTGGGGAAAAATGCTTGGATTTGAATCTTGGCTCCTTCACTTATCATCTATGTTGCTCTGAGCAAGTTATTTATCCTTTTCATATTTTCACATCTGAAAATAGAAATAACACTAGTTTCTGCCTCATAGGGTTATTATGAGGAATGATGAGTTCATATGTTTAAAGCTTTTAGAATAATGCCTAGTACATGATAAGTGTGATAAGTGTTCATATAGACCCACAGACTCTTATCTGAAACCCTGAGGGACAGATACATTTTGGAATTCAGAATTTTTCAGATTTTTAACGAAGGCGCTATGAGGCAAAATTTATTTTACTTAAATAAATTTTAAGTACACACTACGATCAACTGGATAGTTATGCAGCCAAACTGGTGGGCAGTCATGCTAAGTGGGAAAACATGTATAAACAGGCTTATATTAGCTTAGGCCAGGTTTAGGTACTAAGTCAGTTACAAAATCCTTTTGGTTTTCAGAGCCTTTCTATATTTTTAAGTTATGGATGAGGGATTGTGGATCTGAAATAACATGAAATGGTAGATAAATTATTGAAATCGATACATTTCCAAGGTCCAGGCTAGAATTCTGAGCCAATGTTCTTTCTCTTATGGTTTTGCAAAATGAAAAAAGAACTTCAGTGGTTTGGTCAAGGTCGTACAACTACTCACATCAAATATGGGACGAGATTCTTGGTTTCCTGATGTTGAGCCTAATGGTCTGCATGAAATACAGATGTTTCAGAAGCATACTCCCCCAAACACTAATTACATGGAATATAATGCTTAATCCAGTCAAGAAGGAATTCTGGGATTCTTGTTTTGGATTTTTTCAGAGCCTTCATTGTTCTGATGAGCCTTGGGAATCTACAAAAGGGAGAAATGTTACACACCTTTCCTAAACTTATTTTCCCATACATTCCTTATTTTGAGAACATTTTATGGAGCATATTTGGGACACTTTGTTTTACGTTATTCTAAACAAGACCTTTAGGGATCCTTGCACTGAGTGGATACAGGCAAGGTCGTGATACCCATCACTATAAGGAATGATACCAATTTCTTTTCAGGGCACCATTCAGGACGAGCTGCTTGTATACTGAACTCTCTGCTTCTGGATGTGGTTAGCTTGATTGAAAAGGCACGGCAATACCCATGGTTAAGGGATCCAGGAATCCCAATGTAGCAACTTCCAAGAATGTGAAGTCTTGAGTATTTATAGAAGACGTTGTTAGAAATCATGGATTTTTTGCAAAGAAATGTGGTTCATAGATAAACAAAAAGAAGTGAACCCATAAAAACTGACTTTATCCTGTCTCCCATCTCACAAATCCACTAGAGGAGCACAATTTCCTTATCCTTTGGCTATTGAAGAATTTCGGTTTCATCATTTCCACCACAAGGCAGTGGGGGGTTGATGCTTACAACATCTGTGGGTAAATCCTTGGGCTTGGATTGAAATGAACCTTCTGGTATGTATGCCCATGAGTCTTCTAAAGAAAACATGGTTTCTTTTAATGTTGATATTCCAGAAACATTGCACAGACCCTTGGAGATGAGTTTTTCTTCTTGAAATAATAACAGTTCTTTTGGACATGCAATGAGGGGGGTACATTATGTGCTTGAAGCATTTTGTTCTACTAAGGTGCCATTGGGGAAACTTTTGGTTAGAAATTGGCTGTTAATATTAAGAATTTAATGTGCTGTATTCCTGTGAAATCCTTTGTTCTCTAAATATTTGCTATTTATCTTTCTCTTACAATCAACTGGCTTTTCTTCCAAGTTTATGCTCCTCTTTATTTTTAAAATGTTGACTACTTTGGGAGCAAGGCTTTACTTGTGGACTTCACTTATGCTACAAGCAGCCTAGTAAGTTTCATTAAAGGGACCCTTGAAAGGAGTGATGCTTACTTGGGTAAACATGAGTCATTCAGGATATTTCAAAGTGCCTGATGTCCAGGCTCACCTGGGCAATTGTATCAGAACCTCTAGGGCTGGAATCCCAGCATCAGTATTGATGCTGAAAACTCGGCCTCTGTGCACCAGTGCCAAATTGAATCTTAGCGACAGAGTTTTGGGTGAAGTAGAGAAGAATAGCTTTATTGATTTGCCAGGCAAAGGGGGACACAGTGGGCTCATGCCTCAAGCTGTGTGTCCCAACCCGGGGAATTTGGTGAGGAGGAGTTTTATAGGGTTCAAGGGCAGGCTTGCTGATAAGGATCAGGGTGTGTGAAGGGCCTGTAGCCTTTTAATCTGGTTTCAGGTGGTCTCCTGATGAGTTTCTGTGGTTTCTTTGATTTGGTCTCAGGTAGTCTCCTGATGAGCTTCTCGAGTTTATCAAACTGTGACCTTCTCTGGAATGAAGGATGCTAACATCTTTCATTTGCTGGGGGTTTTAGTTCTGTAGAAGAGCTCAAAGATATTATGTGTATCCCTCCAGGTGGAACCGGGACCCTGCCCCAAGGCTGCACTGTTGTTTTTTGACTGCTCCTCCCTTGTCTCTGAATCCCCTCCCTTCCCTGATTAGCAACTGTTCGAATCTGCCCTTTGGAACTCAGGGAAGGTCATGGAGGCTGGTGTCTATTCCCTACAAATAAGAAATGGGAGACATAGAAAGCCTTCTGTGCCCAGGAGCCCCACAGGGTCCTGCTAGGTTTCACTATTTTTTCTTTTTTTAAGTCTCCAGATGATTATGTGTGGCCAAGATTGAGAAATACTATCTTACTCAAAGTTGTTGGTTTATCCCACCTGATTCAGGTATCTTTCATTAACCATACCTCAGGGGTTATAGTCTAGTAGCCTATGAACTGAATCCAGCCCAAAGATCTGTTTTGTTTGGCCAGCACAGAACAATGTTAAATATGCCTGAATTAGAAAGCCCCCAGGAAAGGTCTGTGCTCCCTACTGGCCCCAGTCTCAACAATCTCTGTTGCGTTATCCCCAGCCACTTCTCAGGCTATGACATCTGCTTGGCAACCATGGGTATTTGAATTTGTGACCCCTGAAATACCTAGAGGGGTTCTTTAGTTCAAGACTATATTAAAACATTAAGATTATCTGAGAATGACTAAACATACACTAAAGGCTGAAAATATTTTCTGTTTAACGGAAGCCTAGATTCCCACTTGTCCCTCTTCTAGGAGAGTCCCCTTCGGGCAAAGATGTGTTCCCTGGGGTGCTAGGCAAACTGCAGGCCCAGGGGATGTCTCTCACATGTGATCAACAGCAGCGGAACCAGAGCGAAACTGACTCCTTCCTTGTGAGGAGTGAGTGAAACTCACACTTCTGAGGCAAAGAGGAGAATAAGAGGAGGAGAAATAGTGTTAGCAGCTGAGAGGCTTGAAAGCAAGATCAAGTCCAGATTGAGGATGGGTTCAGGAGAGGTGTTCTGAATCAGGGCGATGAGTGGGGGAAATCTTTTGGTTTCCTTCACTGGGAGGGCCCAGCGAGCGTGGCAGAGTTGATATGGTTTAAACTGGCCTGATGCGGGGTCTCCCCTTTGTCTGTTTCGGGTTCAGGTATTGAACATCAATACACACCACACAAGGACCAGTGACTGTGAGTAATTCAAAAGTTTATTATTTAGGCATAGACAAAGCAAGGGGGGGGGGGTCCCTGGGAGAAGGGGCCTTCCAGCGAGGTGGCTCTCTGATGTCTGGGGAGAGAGAGTCTAATTGTGGAGACAAATATAGGACAGGAGACTTCCTGTCCTATATTTTGACAAGGCCCGGGGCAGGATTTACATTGGCTTGCCCTCCTGTGGGGGGTAGATGAATGGGGGAGATAGGTTGCCTTGCGTGTGACTTATGAGGGTAGCAGAAGTGAGTCTGCACCATCGGTGTACAGAGAAAAAAGAATTAGAGATCTTTCATTTTATTAACTCAAAATTTTATTAAGCAGCTACTATGTACAGACTCTGTGATCCAAACAGTTATAATCTCTGGATGGAGAGAAACAATAAACACACAAATATACATCATATCAAGTGGTAAGGATGTGATATCATTTTACGTAGAGTAGCCAGGGAAGACCTTTCTTTTCTTTTCTTTTCTTTTCTTTAAGGGACTTCTTTTTTTTTTTCCTTTTTTCCCCTCCAAGCATGGGAAGGGAAGCCACTGGAAGGTTTTTTGTTTGTTTTGTTTTTGCTTTTTTTTTTCTTTTAAAGCTGATTTATTTTTTTAAACATTTATTTATATTTATTTATTTAGGCTGTGCCAGGCCTTAGATGCAGCCAGCGGGATATTTAGTTGTGGCATGCAGGCTTCTTAGTTGTGGCACACAAACTCTTAGTTGTGGCACGCATGCGGGATCTAGTTCCCCGACCAGGGATCCAACCTGGGCCCCCTGCATTGGGAGCGCGGAGTCTTACCCACTGGACCACCAGGGAAGTCCCACTGGAAGGTTTTGAGCAGTGGATAAGAACAATCTGATTGACCACATATAAAGGAGTGATCATTTGTGGTATACACACACTTATTGCAAAAGGAGTTGAGGAAAGGAGTCAGGAATGTGGGTCAGAACCATGAGAACAAGGGAGTAAGAGGAAGGAAGATAAATTTATCCTGCAAAACCCTAGTAAGGAAACAGTTTGGAAAATTTGCAAGAGTTAATTTGCCAAACATGGAGTTTGTTGCCGAAAAGTAAAGGAAAACACCCTTGAGCCTTTCACATAAAACGTTTACTAGGGAAAAAGAGAGATGGACAAATTTGAAGTGCTTCCAGAACAGACACAGCCATTTTGCTAGAATGATTGCCCTTGGCAGTTGTAATCAATTGGGTAAATCTGGTTTGGATCAGTCTGAAGTGCATATGCTCTAAAATCTCGGATCTACTTTCAAAAGGCTGTGCATGTGTCTTATTGTAACCCTCGAATGAAAGATAGCTATGGTGCTGCCGCTCTATTTCCTGGGGCTTGTGAGAGCACTTGGCGTTCGCTGAGTGGCTCAGCTGGGAGCACTGATCTTAGATCTGGTCTGGGTCCTCTTCCTGTGCATCCCTGTGGTTCCTGTGTCTGAATCCCTGTGTCTGATGTTGTCCCCTGCTTGTCCATGATGAGATTCACGCAGGCTGGACACTTTTTTTTTTTTTTTTGAAGCTGATGATACACTAATTGTAGAGAGTGTTTCTCTTCATCTGTGATTAAAGTTCAGTCCTTCCCAGTTTTCTGCCTCAGCTAAGTTCAGCCACACGTTTCTACTCTTCTACTGATGTACACTTGCTGTTGCACACACTCATACAGGGCAAGTGCCCTGGGAGTAATACTCTGAGCTTCAGGGGTCTCGGTGAAATACCCTCTCTCCGTGAATGCCTTCTACAGTTTCTGCTACTTCCATAGGAGACTTTTTAAAAAAATCACCTTTCAAGATGGAGAATAGAATTCATTTTAAGCAGGGAACAGCCTCAAATATGCTCATTCCTGGTTCAAAATGCTTTCATCTTTAATTAAAAAAAAATCTCTCCCAATCAATGTTCCTTCTGCCTAGCTTCCAAGTTGGCAGCAGAGTTTCCTCTTTGTGGTTTTGCAGATTTACTATTTGATACTTAAACCGTGTGAGGTATGCTCATCTGTGAGCTTTGATGAGCTCTTAGCTGGGGTTCACTGGAACTATGACTATCCCATAATATCATAGTTCTGACTTCATTCCTTCCCCTCATCCTACCAGCTCAGCCTGGGGTCACCTGAGAGAATTCTCTCTGGAGGAAATTCATGCTCTGGTGAGATTCCTTTTTTGAACTTGTAATATGTCATTTATCTAACACATTGTTTGTCTTGCATAGAGTACACATTCTCTCAACGTGTTTCAGTTCTTAAATTCCTTCTGCGCTGCTCCCCTCCTTCTCCTGTAGCCGCCTCTGCTTATTATGTCTCATCAGGATTTGATGCATCAACCCCCTAACTGATTTTCTGCTTCCAGTCTTCTGTGGGTCTGATCTCACCACCACGCTGTAAGTTCTTAGAAGACAGAGACTCTATCTTATTTCTATTTTTCCGTTGCCTAACCAGTGCCACTCACGTAGTGGGTTCTGAATGAATGCTTTTGAAAGAAGAAATGGTGCTCACTCTGTAGAGTTAGTCTAAATCAGAATTTCCCAAAGTGGAGTTCTGTGGAAGGGTCTCTCTGCAATATTGTCTGCTTAAAACAAAGAAGTTCCATGGTCAAATAACTATGGGCATCACGAGAAATTTCATATCTACTGTAGGTAATCAGAGTGCACATTAGATTACCAAAAGCCACAGAAAAGACCCACAACAGCCTACTTTAACTCTATTTCCGAAACATATTTGGCTGTAGATTTTATTTTAAAATGCAGCGCACATTGATATCTTATGGAACTAGTGTTCTGTGGATCACAAGCTGGGAAACATTGTTCTGAATTTTCTCTTTCCAAAATAAATGTCGAATGAATACTGTCACTGATAGTCAATTCAGGCTTCTCTGTAGTTCTCACCCTCCGGGTTCTAACTAATAAAATATGCACAGAAGGGACTTAAGCAAATAGTGGCCAAAGTATTCTTTTTATTAATGGCCAGGCAGTTCTCAGAACTCTACAAAGTTAAGACTTGCGGTAAACTGTGTTGAAGAACATGGCTTAGACTGGATGATAATGTGGTACCTCCTCGTCTTTCTCTCTACTGAACTGGGGAAAGTCAGCTCCAGGGTGTGTCACAGGTGTAGATACAGGTGTAGACAAGGAATAAAGGCTGCCTCTTTTCAACATTCTCCAGCAATTTGTGCTTTTAACCACTTGGGCTGAGGAGCTAAATTTATGGTTAACCTTTCTCTCAGGGGGAAGGGCCTGCACTGAATCACTGCAGTGGTAGAGTCTCATCTTCACTGGGGCTCTTTGGCCCCCACCCTATATGCCCCTGGTCTTCCATGGCCATTGGAAATTTTAGCTTTTGCCCCCAGAAGGTTTTAAAATGCATTGTAAAGAATATTAAATAAGCTTCAAGTGTGCTTCAAGTGTACATTGTCACTTATAGAAAAAGTAAATCCCCTATTTCCCACTTCAAATTCTGTCTTGACACACTTTGAAGATATAATACTGTCTTTTTGTACAAGTGCAAAAAGACAGTATAAAAATACCCTAAAATAATTCAGTTTTTTTTTTTTTTAGTTTTAATTAATTAATTAATTTATTTATTTTTGGCTGTGTTGGGTCTTCATTTCTGTGCGAGGGCTTTCTCTAGTTGTGTCAAGTGGGGACCACTCTTCATCGTGGTGTGCGGGTCTTTCACTGTCATGGCCTCTCTTGTTGCGGGGCACAGACTCCAGACGCGCAGGCTCAGTAATTGTGGCTCATGGGCCTAGTTGCTCCGCGGCATGTGGGATCTTCCCAGACCAGGGCTCGAACCCGTGTCCCCTGCATTGGCAGGCAGACTCTCAACCACTGCGCCACCAGGGAAGCCCCAATAATTCAGTTTTAACCGTATAAAAATGTCCCAGGGAGCAAGATGAATGATGCTCTAATTATTATATTAGATAGAAATAAAAATGAAATCTCCCTAAAACTAACACCCAGAAAAAGACCAAAATTCTGTTCTCCCCAATTACATGTTCTACTCAATCTACGTTCAGAGGAACGTGGATTCTCAAAACTGGTCGGACTTCAGGATATTTACCAAACATTTACTAGTGATTAGGCTCACTCGCCCTCAATATTCCCTGATATCTTGTTTTCATTCTTTCTTTGACTAAGAGGATAAGAGTTATTTCAGATTACTGTACCCTGCAACCATCCAGGAGATGGACAGTCCATCCATCTGAAGATAGTCTACCTTCAGCAGGAATCTGGAGGGTTCACCTTGACTTGATCAGGAGGACCTGCTCAATAGATTTTTCAGCTCCTCCCATTAGGACTGGAGTCTAGATCCCTCAATGGTGGATGGAATTTTGGTCTCATGAGAATTAGGGACACTGGTAGGACATTCATTTCTTCCTTGCTTCATTCCATAAATGTACATTGGGTTTCTGTCATGAGTTAACTGTGTGATAAAGAGTAGAGATTTGACACCTGCCCTTGTGGTGCTTACAGCTTAACAGTGGATTTGCAGAATAGACAGACAATGATTGTTTGCAGCTCTGAGTGATACATTTTCAAAGGCATTGAGAAATTGGAATGCTAAAGAGGAGCAAGCATAGTGATAATGACTCTGGAAACCATATCCAATATGAGGGGTATTTGGTCTGCTGGTTAAGCAAGTATGTGTCCTTCAATGTGAAGGTAATATAAGCTCATTCTGAGTGGTCCTAGGGTGCAAAACTAGGAGCATGGGGGGAAGTAATGGGGAGGTAGCTTCTGTAGGGAGAAGCTAAGTTGCCTGTAGCCTGAACTGTTCCACTGAATGTGGAACTTCCTATCTTCAGAAGTGCTCAGGCAGTATCTGCATACATTTTTGTGAGTGCTGCACAAAAGATGTTGAAATGCTGCGGATGTTGAGCTAGATGATGTGAAGCTTCTTCAAACTCTTAAGATTTCTTTTCTTCTATAGATGTTAAGGGCTTTAACAGTGCATAATAGATCTTAACATTTCTTATGATCCGTGTCAGTTCAGATGCTCTAGGAAGCACACGCTAAGATAGAACTAGAAACACCTGTGAAGGATAATGGGGCGAAGTAGCAGAAGCAGCTGGAGAGAGGCTCAGATCGTGAGGCAGGTCTGACCCCTGTGAAGAGGGAGAGGAAAGAAAGGGAGACTTGGTAGGAAGCGTCTCAGACTGTGGGGCAGCTCTGAGAAAATCTCAGCCCGTATGTCAGGGAGCAAAGATCACTTGCTAGAGGAGTCCCACACTGGGCAGGAATGGCCTGGCTGTAGTGCCCCTGCTGTGCTCAGTTGCTGCCTGGGGCAGCCCAGGGGGATTATGCTCTCGGTGTGAACACGACAGTGGATCAGACACTGTCCACTCATTTCAGTCCTCATGTCAGGCTCTCCCCTGAAAGGAGATCTGAGCAGTTCACTCCCATGACTGCCACATGATCTCATACCCAGAGCAGCGTGTTACTGATGCTTAGTAAGCACATGAGGTCATTTCAATATTTGCATTTTTTAATAGCCTTCAGTGTCTTAGCTAAAGGGCTGCTCCTTAGGGAATTTTAGGGCTTGTGTAAGGATAATATCACTAGCCCGAATAGTTCCACTATTCTGAGCTGAGTTTATAGGGCTCGGTCAGTGCCAGACATGGTGGACCCAAGGAAGCCTGGCGCTCTATACTCCACGTGGGGTCTTGGACGGGATGAGGATTAGGAGGAGCTTCTCGCAGCTTAACTGTCTGACCTACCTTGAATTTCACATATATCCAGAGCCAGGATCAAGAAGGAATAAGCTGTATGAAAACATGGCAACCCTGTTTGGGGCTGTATCGTTCTGGATACTTTGCCTTCACTCCCAGTTGTGTTCTTCTCTGCCATTCCACTTCTGGATATATCTGCTTGCTCCTCTTTTTTTTTTTTGAAGAGTTGAAAACATTGTTTAATGGGTACAGAGTTTCAGTTTTACAAGACGAGAAGAGTTCCGAAGATGGATGTTGGTGATGGTTGTACAACAACAAGAATATACTTAATACCACGGAACTCTACGCTTAAAAATGCTTAAGATGGTAAATTTTCTGTTATGTGAATTTTAGCACAATTTAAAACAAATTGGAAAAAAAAGAAAAGAAACCTCTGCATAGGAACACAGTATGAATGGAACATTCCTGTCATTATGCAAACAGTGCATAACTCTGAATAGACATTACGAACAGCCTTCATCACAAAGATTCCAGTGCTTATGTTGTAGTATAAGAACTGAGAAGGTGGGGAACAGCTATGAACAAAGACTTTCAGCCAGAGAGTGATCTCTTTGCTCCTCTTTTTTTAAAATTATTTTATTTTGTCTCATTTCTTTGGACCTTGATCACTGATTCATCGTCTTTAGTTTTGCCTCAGGGGGCTCTTCTCTGTCTCTCTGGTGGCATCCTCTGTTTGCACCTCCAACTAACCGTCTTCCTGATCAAGTCTGAAACCTTTTCACGGTAGACCCACTTGGCTGTGGCCCAGCCATTTTTGACGAGAAAATAGATGTATGCCTACTTTTTCCCCAGTTAGAAATGATTTAACGGATGTTCAGTAATTACTGAACTGGTGTTTTCATGAGCTACAAATCAGTTTCTAACAGCATCAGGCTTTGGTGGACTTTGTTACTTACCCTGAATCTATTCTCCTTTATCTTCCATAATAAAATGCTGGTTTGCCTTCAGCTCTCACGCCTTAGGGGAAGCTTAACCCTTGCACAACTTTGGAGGTGAGTCTGAGTAATTTCAGGATAATCTCATCTCCCTATTCTAATGATTGGTTCATAAATCCAGGCTTAAACCAATCCTCACATGACATTCCTTAAGACAAAGGTATTCATTTAAAATGGACATGTGATCTCATTCAAGGCAGTGAGACTTGTGAGGAAGCTAGCTGGGACATGTAGGTTTATTTGCTCTTGAAGGAGGAACCACAGGAAGAAATGGCCTTTCTTTACTTGGACATTGTCAGGATGAGAGGTCTGGAACTACTGAGAACATTTTATCATCAGCAAGACGATAAAGCCTACACATGGAAATTGGTGGAAACTCATTGTTAAGTTCACAAAACATAATTTCAGAGTCTGAGGGGTTGGAATGGTATTAGACAGTATGCATTGTATTGAACTGGGGATAGCACATTACCTGGCATTTAATAGGTGCTCAATAAATGCTTCTTGGATGGATTTGAAAAAGCAGGTGTCATAGATGGCAAATAGTCCCTGGGATCCCCTCAGAATCTGGGCTCTGTATTAGTACTGCTTCACCCAGGATACTGAGGGTAGAGGGAGGTCTGGGATTCAGAAAACCTTGTTCTTTTCCCCCTTCTTAGTACAAGAGACTTATGTGAGTGTTGAAGGCGGGGGCTCTGGAATCGGGTTGTCTTGGTTTGAATCTTGGCATCCCATGATGTTTGGCAAACTACTTAACTTGATGAGCCTCAGTTTCCTAATCTTAAAATGAGGCAATAATGTTTATCTCATAGGAGAGGTAAGGATTTTGTTTAGTGCCTGGTGAATACCAATCCTCAGTAAGTGCCAACTACTGTTATTATTACTATCCATAAACTATTATTAGTAGTAATAGTGTTAATATTTCTTCATGGAGTTCCTGCCTGATTAAAAGAAAAAAATCAGATTCTGGAGGACAGGTCTGATTTTGCCAGTGAAAGTAAGCGTTAACTCTTTTCCTACTCTTTAATATTTCTATAACATTCAGAAGTTCACAGTTCCTTTTAGTTAATGAGAGTACAGTCTAATTCTTTGAGTTGCAAACCAGATGCTTGTTGCCAGGGTAACTCATTGTCCTGATGTTTTCCTTAATTTTTCATCTTCCTTGTCTAGAATTAAACACCATGTGTGTTTACCTTCATGCTTATCTTGTTCAATGCTTTATCCTCAGCACCTAAAACAGTAACGGGCACTACTATACTCAATCAGTTGCATCAATAAATGAATTCCATCTGTTTTATTTAATCAACTCTTCAATTTAATATCCAGCTGGACCTAGATCAATGGGTCTACAATAACCTTAAAACTTAACAAGTATAAAGACAACTTTATGTTAAAGAGAAAACTAAGAAAATCCATGCATTATAGTTAATGGAAAGGAAAAAAGAGGCCCTTATAGTATCAGAGCCCCAGAGACATTCATGAAATAATAAACACACTAACTAAATGGTTTTTTTTTTTTCTGTTGTGGATATAGTCATCTTTTAATGGTATGTGGATAAGTTACTGAGGACAGTTTAAAAAATTTACTTGTTTGTCTTCAATGTTCTTCTAATGACTGTTCTTGATCTCTTGCACCCTGGGGATTGGGACAATCGGAGGACTAATGATGAGTTTTTATTTGTTCAGAATACAAACACATTTTGTTAATAGTAGGTGCCCAGTACTTGATATGTGCCAGCCACTGTGCTTTGCTCAATTATGTCCTTCAATTAATTAAGCACACTTAAATGTGTTTAGTGCAATTAAATCAATCTTTGAGGCAGGAACTATTATTCTCTTTTTTAATGAGACAAGGGAGTTTTAGAGAAGTCAGTCTGTTGCTTGAGATCACAGATATTAAGAAGTGGAGCCAAGATATGAATCTAAGTATAAGTGGAAAAATCTAAGGGACATTTATTTCCTATTTCTTGCTTTTTGAATTTGCCAGGGTTTAACTTTGAATCTTTGTGTTGGATAAATTCTGTTTTGGGGGGGGGAGAGTGATAATTCTTATTCTGACTACACTGTGTTTAGAACACATTAATAAAAAGATACAGGAGTCATACAGATCAAAGTAAAAATGATTAGCTTCGTAATTTTGGTATAGCTGAATTGCAGTGTGTTCCCTAAACTCATCAAGACAACAGGGCCTTCTAATATCGCTACCTCCTCAATTCTAGACATTGGGTAAATCCAGCAAATGGAGTTTGGTTCTGCAGAGAAGACAAACAGATTTACTACCTTACGTTAGTCCAGAAGCTCCAGTAGAGTAGTCACAGAAAGAAAAGGCTCTATAAGATGAGCCCTAACCCATGGGTTATTACTTTCTGGGGTAAAAGACCAGAACCAAAGTGCACTGGTTCCGTGAACAGGTAGATTCCAAACTAGAGGGAAAATGCTGCTGAGCTAAATGTTCAGATTTATCTGCCAGACTCATCAATCTTATCTCCTTGGAGAAGAGAGAATGAGGTATATAGATGGACAAGGGTATTTCCCATTATTTAAAAAAAAAAAATCTTTATTGGAGTGTAACTGCTTTACAATGTTGTGTTAGTTTCTGTTGTACAACAAAGTGAATCAGCTATACATATACACATATCCCCATATCCCCTCCTCTTGTGTCTCCCTCCCACCCTCCCTATCTCACCCCTCTAGGTCGTCACAAAGCAGCGAGCTGATCTCCCTGTGCTATGCAGCAGCTTCCCACTGCCCATCCATTTTACATTTGGTGGTGTTTATATGTCAATGCTATTCTCTCACTTCGTCCCAGCTTCCCCTTTCCCCCCTGTGTCCTCAAGTCCGTTCTCTACGTCTGTGTCTTTATTCCTGCCCTTCCCCTAGGTTCATCAGTACCGTTTTTTTAGATTCCATATATGTGCATTAGCATACGGTATTTGTTTTTCTCTTTCTTATTTACTTCACTCTGTATGACAGACTCTAGGTCCATCCACCTTATTACAAATAACTCAATTTTGTTCCCTTTTATGGCTGAGTAATATTTCATTGTATATATGTGCCACACACATCTTCTTTATCCATTCATCTGCTGATGGACACTTAGGTTGCTTCCATGTCCTGGCTATTGTAAATAGTGTTGCATTGAACATTGTGGTACATGTCTCTTTTTGAATTATCCCATGACTTTTTGAGGAGATGGAAGCTCCTATTTTAGGGGACCCAGACAGAATTCTGTAATTTATGTAGATGATTGGAAGGTAACTGTACTTTAATCTGTGTTAGTCTCTGAGATGTTGGGCAAGAATTTCTGGAAAGACATGGTAATTGTCTCTTTTTTGGAAAAGAATAATCTGATTTTTGGTTGAAAGGATTGACCAGATTACCTAAGAAAATGACTCTCATGCAACTCAAAGAATTATACGACAGAGAAATTCTAGAGATATGAGTAGTTAAATTCTAAAGATATGAGTAGTTAATTCCAGAACACTCCATTGCCATGTGAAAATCTTTACCCTTTAGAGGTACTGAAATTTGTGTACGTGTGATGATTATCCTGGATATGATCAATGAGCTCTGACTTAGCCATAAGTGGCCTGTTTGGATTCCTCTGTTATTTGTGAATTTCCTTCTTGGTGTACCAAACCTGGTTTGACTATTTTTCCTAAGAGTGGGACAGATGATTCAACAAAGTGCCTCTGTGTCGCTATTGTGGTTCTGAGCTATGTTTTAATCTTGAGTAAAATCCTGTCAATTTTATGCTATGCCTCATGGGAACATCTTTTTTTCTTTCAAGTCTCTTTGGGCAAGTGGAGCCCCTTTTGTGCTTCCTAATCAAATGTGTTACCTATCGTTTCTTACTCTTTGTCAGAGTGTTTGCTCCCTCTTAAAGTTATTGTTTCTCAGTCTTGACCTTGGAGAACCAAGGGCAAGAATCGGTTACGCAAAGCAAATTGCAGTTAAAAACTGTGATGTCTATCCGAATCTATCTAAAGTTCATGTGTGTAGTTTTATTTTTTGAACAGATGCTCATAATCATGTACATGGGTACATGTGGTTATGATTTTCAACACTGATTATTGCTGGTCTGTCTCCCATTCTTTTGGGTTACACTCATACAGTCATGAGCAGAAGTAACAACCATTCTCTCTGCCTGGAATGTCTTTCCTTCCTTCCCATCTCTGAATGTCTAAAATATATTTATCTTTCGAAGTCTATCTCAAATTACTCTACTGCAGGAAAATACTTAAATTGGCTTTTTTTTTTTTTTTTTTGGTCCACTGGACTTGGCTTATATCACAGCTCAGCCACCCACAGGTTTTGTAAGTTTAGTTTAGGGAAATTACTTCTTTTAGACTCAATTTCCTTATATATAAACTGGGAACAATAATACCTACCTTACAGAACATGTATGAGAATCAAATTATATAATGTATAAACAGTGCTTGGCACTACATCTGCTTCAATGTAAGCAGTCAAATGTAAATCATTAATAAAAATTATTATTCGGTTCTCAGGCCAATCTACAGTTCTTTATTGATAAGTTGTCATTAATTCCTAGCGACTGTTATTTTTCTTCATCTTCATATGGGACGTGGTGACTACTTCTCAACCTAGATGACACTGAATGTGTGTCTTTATGTTATCACTTGTAAAATGCCATAGATGACTGTAAATGATTGTGAGATACTTCAAAAGTCACCTGTCTGCCCCACCTGTTTTCCATCATGTATAAGGTTTGACTGCAATCTGAGATTTACAGGCATTATCTAGGTGTAACTTGGATAAATAGGTTTGGTTTTTCACCTTTCATTTGACAAATATTTATTGACAATCTACTATTTGTTCACAACATGTGAGGTGAGAGCTGCTGCCTTTTGTTCTAACATCAGAATAACTGAAACTCGGGTTCAAATAGGTTTCAGCTGTACATTTAGAAACAAATCCAGTGATTAAAAACGTCTTTTTTTCAACCTTTTGATTTCCTTATGTTAATACTAGCACTATGCTGTAGGAGACAAAACGTCTTTATAAAGTGCTACATGTATAAACTATTTTCAAGAACAATACTTTCTACCCTGTTTGCTTCCCAAACAAAAACCTGTTTGAACCTGCCATTTTCCACAGGTTATTGTAAGGTTTTCTTTTTTAACAGTACAAACTCCTCTGCTCCCTATTATCTATTCTTTTTGTTTTAGAAACTTTACCATCCTTTTATTTTTATTTTATTTTTATTGGAGTATAGTTGCTTTACAATGTTGTGTTAGTTTCTACTGCTGATTCTACTGCAAAGTGAATCAGCTATACGGTATACATATATCCCCTCTTTTTGGATTTCCTTCCCATTTAGGTCACCACTGCTACATGCAATAGTAGCCAAATGAGTCCAACATCTCTCTACAGAAAACATCATACAGTCCTCCCTCTTAGCTCCAGGGAAACTTCTGAAATCCAGTGAAAATGGTATATTACTTAATAGAGCCTGGGAATATTCTACTTTTTAGGCTAGCCATGTGATTTCATCAGGCCTCTTGCTTCACTTTTTAACAAACTAGTCATACATTGCCATAGTTGCTGGTGGCAATGACTCTGGGATGAATATAAGTCTTGGGGGACATTATGGTGAGTTATTGAAGGGAAGTTGAGGGATTATTCAGCCTATGAAAACAGACCACATCCCACTGCATGGGGGAAAGCTGGGTAGAGTTCTGCATTTTCTCACAGAATCAGACTCTGATCTAATTTCCTTTGCAATTAAAGTTATCTAAAATATGTTCACACAGAAAGACAATGTACTTTTGGCTGTCAGTATTGGTGTTGTCTTGGTGACAGTGTACAGAAACAATTGTTAAAACAGTTTATTTTTTATTTTTAAAATTTATTTAAAATTTTTTTATTTTTTATTTTTCTTTACAAATACACACACACACACACACACACACACACACACACACACACACACACACACATTTATTTATTTATTTATTTTTTGGTCAATCCCAAACTCCCTAACTATCCCTCCCCCCCTCCCCCCCCTTCCCCCCTGGTAACCATAAGTTTGTTCTCTGAGTCTGAGTCTGTTTCTAAAACAGCTTTTTTTTTTTTTTTTTTTAAAAACAGCTTCATCAGTTTTGTCAGCTGAGTATATATGTAGGGTTATATGTTCAATGCTATTTTCCTTATTTTCTACAACTGGAAATAACACATTTTGAAGTAGTATGAGAGTATAGTTGAAGATTTCACTCCTACTTTGTTATAGTCATTAAAGGAAACTTTTAAGAGAGTAATGCATTCCTTTCCCCTGCCCCAAATAGCCTCAGAATTAAAATAAATAAATGTATTCCAGTGGAAGCAAACATCAAGTTTACTTCAGGAATCATAAATCATAGTCTATGTGATAAACATGTGGAACTGATTCTTGTCACTTAACACAGCTGAGAAAACAATTTAATGTCAACTTACTGACAAATTAAGCTGCTATAACATCATTATTGTTTTAAGAAGCCACGTTGGTAGCAAAATATTTCAAAGCTAAAATGTATGCAGTGCACTTTGTCAGTGTAGTTTGCTAATTACTGAGTAACAGAAGGTAAATCATTTTACAACCAGGATCTGGTCATTAGAGAGTGGTGAGATTATAGGATTACGGATTATTATAATGGTAATTTGGTAGTCCCCTAGTTAAAATTGAAGCCCAGAAGAAAATTGAAGCCCAGAGAGGGCAATACACTCAAATTGTTTAGCCCCACATCCTTTTCCTTTTATCTCCTCTTTCCTTTATCTTTGTATCATCCTCTTCCTTTATCTCTTCTAATTCCAGACTGAAATTCTAGGGAGCATGAATAGTCAAGAATCTATGCTATGTGGAATGCTGGGGTGGCGTTTTGTCTATTCTTTCTACTAAGACAGCTATTGAAAAAGATAGTTTGAATGTACATGGAACAGAATTTTCTTTATGAATCATAGCTAATAAAGTTAGCAATTATTTCTTATAAAGACAGTGATTCAGATATCTGTAATACCTTTTAAAAAATGCTCCTTCCTAAAGGACTATCTTTGTTCATGAAAGAATTAGTAAGAACTTGCTGTGAAGGTTATATTTTTCTGAGCATGGACAAGCTAAAATGTGGAGCTATTCATCTTAATGATGTTGTAACACATATTTCTAAGCGTTATTTTGAGTATATGTCTGTCTATCTGAGGATGCAGTATACCAAAACATAATCTGCAAGTCAAATGCATTCTAAATTAGTTTGCTACAAATGAGCTAGCACCATTAGGTTGGGAAAGCCACAACCATATTATCACATACCCAGGAACAGAAGTGGAAACAGGATGGAGGAGCTTTCCATGAAGAATAATGGGGAGTACCAAGATAGGAACTTTTATAAATGAAGGCTCAGTATCTAGTTAGAAAGAAGAGTTGAGTCCATACTCTAGCATGAAAGTCACACAGCATAGCAATTTTTTTTTCCATAGAGCTTCAAAGTCTCTCATGTAAACATATCCCTTTGTGGTCTTTGCTCATGTAATATATTTCAAGGTAGATGGTTGGCAATGGGAATGCTTCTCTTTGTTACAACTTCCCTTTTTTTTTTTTTTTTTTTGGGCCATGGCATGTGGGGATCTTAGTTCCCTGGCCAGGGATTGAACCCATGCCCACTGCAGTGGAAGCACAGAGTCTCAACCATTGGACCGCCAGGGAAGTCCCTCTTTGTTACAACCTCTAATCTGTGAAGTTTGAAGTTTCACCAGAGTTTTGAAACCAGCCACAAGAACATTAGCTTCCTATTCAACAGCACTCCTAAATACAACTTCATATAATGCACAGAGCATTGAATCTAGATAACAAAACCACCTCATTTTATTTTTTTTTAATTTTTATTTTATATTGGAATATATTTGATTAACAGTGTTTTGTTAGTTTCTGGTGTACAACAGTGATTTAGTTATACATATACATGTATCTATTCTTTTTCAAAAGTACCTTATTTTGGATTAGACAAACTGCCTAAGTCACAGTTTGTCATTAATTTGGACTCTTTAGGGTTCAGATCTTGAATGCCGAGGAAATAATTTATCAATACATCTTTCACTTACTTAGCAAATATCTGGACATCTACTACATGCCAGGAAATGTTAGACATTGGTGTTAATACTTTATCGAATGTTCATTACATGCCAGGAAGCCTGCTAAATGCTTTACGTGTCTTACATACATAAATCTCACAACAATTCCATGTGTTCTGTGCCATTCTTGTCTCCACTTTATATGGGAGGAATCCAAGGTACAGAGTGGTTGGGTAACTCTCCCAAGGACACAAACCTGAGGTGCAAACCAGTCTGGCATTGGAGTCTATGATCTTATCCTACATGTTCTGCTTCTTCATTGGATGGTAAAAAGACTCAGGCCTTTGTCTTCAGAGAAGTTACTATTTAATGAGGTAGATAACTGCATGATTTCAAAACAGTATAGTAAGTGCTGTGTTAGAATTAAAGGGCTTCAGGGACACATGTGTGAGGCACTTTACCCAGACTTGTCTGATCAGAGACAACTCCATGGAATGATATTTTAGTAGAACTCCGGAGTCTGGGTTGCCTTCCAAAGTCTCCTCTAACAGAATGACAGGCCCATAGAATTTTAGAAAACACTTACTTACACACCTTCAATGAATAGATCAGGAAACTGAGGCTCAGACAAATTATTTGTCTACAGGCTAATAGAATTTTAGTAAGAACTCAGGGATCCAGATACCCAAGCTTTTTTTGTTATATCATATATTTAGGCTGCAGTTTAAAAAATAAGTTAGTGGTGCTCATGTCTTGATTGAAGACAAAATAGTCTCCCTAGTCTCATCCTATAGAACTTATTACTTCCCTCTGATGTCACATGACCTTCAAGCAAGATATGAAATGTGATGTGTAGGTTAAGTGATCTTAAAAAACAGAAAGAAAAGCTTAGGGACTTCCCTGGCAGTCCAGTGGCTAAGACTTCGCCTCCCAATGCAGGGAGTGCAGGTTCGATCCCTGGTCGGGGAGCTAAGATCCCACATGACTCGTGGCCAAAAAACCAACATATAAAACAGAAGCAATATTGTAACAAGTTCAATAAAGACTTTAAAAATGGTCCACATCAAGAAAAGCTTTGAGTATGTATTGGTGTATTTTCAGGTGAAAGTCACATAAGTGGGCCCATCCACTAGCGTAGATTCTTGTTATGTTAGAACCCTAACTTTATTACTTACTAGCTAGTAAACTTGGGAGTGCTACAGTTGCTAGACCTCAGTGTTCTCATGCATAAACTGGGAACAGTAATCACTTCAGCATATCAGTGTTTGAATTCAAGTTGTATTGAATTTCCAGTCTTTCACTGGGTAGTTAAAGATCTCTCTTATGAACTATCTGTTAACTAGGTTGTATAACTAATGTTCCTACCAAGACCATGAATTGAAAACAAAAGAATATTTATTTGCATTCCTCCCTGGGCTTTTACTTGAGGTCTGTGAATATTTTAAGACTGTGAGTGGGTTTAGAGAATTCTTAAATGACCAATATTGTGCATTATTGTAGAAAGAGGGCTTCTTATGATTTTCCTTGGTGTCTTGAGGGGGGTCCGTGATCCCCACATTTTAAGAACTACTAGTGTGTTTTTTTACCAAATGAACCCAAAGCTGCTTGTTTTCTAAGACTAAAGCTTCTTACCCCCACCCGCTTTCTGCACTTTGCTGAGTACACATTAGTGTTGAGAGAGGTTTGATATTCTCTTCTGGATTTTTCTCTTGAGAAAACAACCTTCAGGTTATAAATAGCCAAAAAATGCTATTAATGCCAATTAATGAAGCAACCAACCCACAGCCACAAAAGTTTTTAGCAGACAATCAACCTAACTAAAATAAGCCAGCAGAAATTTTGGAGTCTGTAGTAATGTCTCTTCTGACTTGTTTGACTGAGTAAAGGGAGTCTGAAGAGGAGTGATCTTTCCAAACAGACTTTAAAATTGAGAACAGAAAAGTGGCTGAGGCCTTGTGTTCATCATTTGAGATTGTAAAAGAGTAAGAATCAGCAGAAACCTGCTGTACAGTTGTAGGAAAGGACCGGGCTGCTCACTGCTGCATCTCACCAATAGCTTCCCGGGTAGTAAGTGGTGTCAGAGGAAGAATGGCTCCCACAGAAGGTAGATCATCTGTGTTGTCCCATAGCCTGACTCTACAAATGGAAAGATGGACCTTTGGAAGCCTGAGAACCAAGTATTTGCAAACGAGCATTAAAAACAACAGAGAACAAAGAAAGAAATCCCACAAGATGGGTTAATTCCATATATAGTTATAGGTAAAGCTAGGGCAACCAGAAGCACTCTATCTTACCTGTAGTCAGACAGGACGTGCACGTCCTAGATGAATGTCTCCCTAGAAATTCTTGCCTCTCTGCCTGCCTAAACTGGGAACTTTCTCATCCAGGGCATCCTTCATCCAAGTCTTCTATCTCCTTCTTCATCCTGTGACTTAAGAGCTCTTCTTATTGACGTGGAACTGACATGGTCCTCCCCACTGGAAAAGAAGGGGGATGGCTAATTTCTGCTTTTGTATCTAAAATGCTTCCAAATGGAAATCCATCTGTGGCTGGCATCTTCTTATCTGTTTCTAAGCAATCTCACATCCTCTGGCCATTGAAGTAGTCGAAAAGGTTTGACTTGGGCACTGAAAAAGAATTAATTTCTGTGTCCAAGATCAAAACATTACTTGCAGTTAAAAAACATAAGTTGTACTTTGGGGATTAGATTGCCTCAAACACTGTCTAGTGGTTTTTAAAAATAGTCCAAAGCTAAAAGTTTTTATAGATTGAAATTTAATGGTTGCTTTAAGCATTCTTAAATAGGAACCTAAGATAATTTTCCAACTCTATGTTTTTCAGACTTTGATATTTTATCCCTAAAGACAATTGCAGTTAAATTTAGGAAAGTGGTTGCAATGCTTATTGGCGAAGTCGTCCGTCTCCTAATATTGTTTGGTATCCTGAATAACTACACTGGAAAAAGCACATTTTTTTTACTGGCACTTCCACTTCTTTCATAGCACAAGGAGTGGTATATGGATAATCTCCTATAATTTCTTAATGATCTCAGAATTAAAATCTAATCCACTCAATGGAATTCCAGATAAATAGTGGCTATGGACATTTGGACAAAGTCATACGGAATAATTCTATGGCAGCAGTAGTTTTGAAAGGAGGAGGAATGGTACTGATTCAGAGAGATTTGGGTTGCAGGTTGTTTTATTCAAGGCCAATAAGAACCTTCTTAGTAAAGTGATCAATATAAAATATTAACTCACAACTGGGTGCTAAACAATTCTCACTTGATATCTAGTGACTATTGGTTTTAATATTAATCTTTCTTGATTTCTTTTTTGGGGCAGTCAGAGTTTCAGAACATCATATGGATGTATGAAAAGGCCCCTGAGTAAAACAACAGGGAACTGTAGGGCCTAAAGAAACTGAGGAATATCTTGTTCCAAGGGAGCGAATAGTACTCATTTCCAGACAACTCTGTTATAGAGGAATATGGGCCAGTGTTGCCAGAACGTTTGATTTTTCAAGAGAAGCCTAACATCTAAATTTTATGTGAAATATCCTGATTTTTAATTGATAGCAATTAATTACTTTTTTAAACTAATAGCAATTACTTTTTTCTAATCACTTGTGCAGATCAAGGAGAACACAGATTTAACCCTGCATTATAATTTTTTTTTTTTTTTTTGGCTTAAATGACAGAAGTTTATTCTGTTGCAATTCTGAGGTCAGAAGTCCAAACTCAAGGTGTCCTCAGGGCCACACTTTCTCAAAAAGCTCTAGGCAGAAATCCTCCCATGCCTCTCTCCTAGCTTCCGGGGTCTGTGGCAATGCTTGGTGTCCCTTGGATTGGGGTGGCTTCCACACCTATCTTAGCTTCTGTCTTCAAATTACCTTCTCTCTGTGTGAAACTCTCCTCCCTTGTCTTTTTTTTTTTTTTTTTTTACACACACACACACTGTATTTTATTTTTACAAGAGATAAATAGACTGACACCAAGCATTGTACATGGATGACCACGACAAAAGCAACAATGACTGCAATTACCAAACATGAAACACACTCATACTGTGTCATAATATTGACATTCAGTCCAGTAATCCTCCACTGTAACAGCTCCTTTACTTTGCAGTGAAAATTGATTTGTATATTCTTTGCCTCTGAGTCCTTGTGGGATTTTTTTTTTTTTAATTCAGACAGAAAGTCACAAAAATTATACTCATCCTCACCAGTTCACTCAGTCCCATGTAATTAATTTTTTTTTCATCTTGATCTTTTGTTAGCACTTTTATGAGTTCATCAGTTTTTCATTAGAGTTCTGAAAATGCTTATTCATTCAGTTCAGCAGTACAGTCAGTTACCAGAAACCTGTACTTGTCAGAGTCTTTTCCATGAATTTCTTGAAGATGAAACCCTTTTATAGGAACATATTTGCAAAATCATCAGAGTACACCCAGAACTGTCTGTAAATGACAAAAGACTTAAAAATGACCACGGTTAAAGATTTGATGAAAGTTCATAATAATGCAGTTGACAAGAAAATTAGTTATTTCTGAGATATACATTTTAAAGTAATAACTAGGATTATTACTTATAACATTATACCAGAGCATATAAGATTTTTAGAAATTTCATGCAATGTCTGAAACATTTATATTAACATATTTCCATACAAATACAAATATAAGATTTTTAGAAATTTCATGTAATGTCTGAAACATTTATATTAACATATTTCCATACAAATAACCCAATGAAAGTTTAGTATTAGTTGTTTTGTTTGTTTGTTTATACTGCAGGTTCTTATTAGGCATCAATTTTATACACATCAGTGTATACATGTCAATCCCAATCGCCCAATTCAGCACACCACCATCCCCACCTCACCGCAGTTTTCCCCCCTTGGTGTCCATATGTCTATTCTCTATATCTGTGTCTCAACTTCTGCCCTGCAAACTGGCTCATCTGTACCATTTTTCTAGGTTCCACATACATGCATTAATATACGATATTTGTTTTTCTCTTTCTGACTTACTTCACTCTGTATGACAGTCTCTAGATCCATCCACGTCTCAACAAATGACTCAATTTCGTTCCTTTTTATGGCTGAGTAATATTCCATTGTATATATGTACCACCCCTTCTGTATCCATTCGTTTGTTGATGGGCATTTAGGTTGCTTCCATGACCTGGCTATTGTAAATAGTGCTGCAATGAACATTCGGGTGCATGTGTCTTTTTGAATTACGGTTTTCTCTGGGTATATGCCCAGTAGTGGGATTGCTGGGTCATATGGTAATTCTATTTTTAGTTTTTTAAGGAACCTCCATATTGTTCTCCATAGTGGCTGTATCAATTTACATTCCCACCAACAGTGCAAGAGGGTTCCCTTTTCTCCACACCCTCTCCAGCATTTGTTGTTTGTAGATTTTCTGATGATGCCCATTCTAACAGGAGTGAGGTGATACCTCATTGTAGTTTTGATTTGCATTTCTCTAATAATTAGTGATGTTGAGCATCTTTTCATGTGCTTCGTGGCCGTCTGTATGTCTTCTTTGGAGAAATGTCTATTTAGGTCTTCTGCCCATTTTTGGATTGGAGTGTTTGTTTCTTTGATATTGAGCTGAATGAGCTGTTTATATATTTTGGAGATTAATCCTTTGTCCGTTGATTCATTTGCAAATATTTTCTCCCATTCTGAGGGTTGTCTTTTTGTCTTGTTTATGGTTTCCTTTGCTGTGCAAAAGCTTTGAAGTTTCATTAGGTCCCACTTGTTTATTTTTGTTTTTATTTCCATTACTCTAGGAGGTGGATCAAAAAAGATCTTGCTGTGATTTATGTCAAAGAGTGTTCTTCCTATGTTTTCCTCTAAGAGTTTTATAGTGTCCAGTCTTATATTTAGGTCTCTAATCCATTTTGAGTTTATTTTTGTGTATGGTGTTAGGGAGTATTCTAATTTCATTCTTTTACATGTAGCTGTCCAGTTTTCCCAGCACCACTTATTGAAGAGACTGTCTTTTCTCCATTGGATATCCTTGCCTCCTTTGTCATAGATTAGTTGACCATAGGTGCGTGGGTTTATCTCTGGGCTTTCTATCTTGTTCCATTGATCTATGTTTCTGTTTTTGTGCCAGTACCATATTGTCTTGATTACTGTAGCTTAGTAGTATAGTCTGAAGTCTGGGAGTCTGATTCCTCCAGCTCCATTTTTTTGCCTCAAGACTGCTTTGGCTATTCGGGGTCTTTTGTGTCTCCATACAAATTTTAAGATGATTTGTTCTAGCTCCGTAAAAAATGCCATTGGTAATTTGATAGGGATTGCATTGAATCTGTAGATTGCTTTGGGTAGTATACTCATTTTCACAATGTTGATTCTTCCAATCCAAGAACATGGTATAGCTCTCCATCTGTTGGTATCATCTTTAATTTCTTTCATCAGTGTCTTATAGTTTTCTGCATACAGGTCTTTTGTCTCCCTAGGTAGGTTTATTCCTAGGTATTTTATTCTTTTTGTTGCAATGGTAAATGGGAGTGTTTCCATAATTTCTCTTTCAGATTTTTCATCATTAGTGTATAGGAATGCAAGAGATTTCTGTGCATTAATTTTGTATCCTGCAACTTTACCATATTCATTAATTAGCTCTAGCAGTTTTCTGGTGGCAGTTTTAGGATTCTCTATGTATAGTATCATGTCATCCGCAAACAGTGACAGTTTTACTTCTTCCTTTCCAATTTGTATTCCTTTTATTTCTTTTTCTTCTCTGATTGCCGTGGCTAGGACTTCCAGAACTATGTTGAATAATAGTGGTGAGAGTGGACATCCTTGTCTCGTTCCTGATCTTAGAGGAAATGGTTTCAGTTTTTCACCATTGAGAATGATGTTTGCTGTGGGTTTGTCATATATGGCCTTTATTATGTTGAGGTAGGTTCCCTCTATGCCCACTTTCTGGAGAGTTTTTATCATAAATGGGTGTTGATTTTTGTCAAAAGCTTTTTCTGCATCTATTGAGATCATCATATGGTTTTTATTCTTCAATTTGTTAATATGGTGTATCACATTGATTGATTTGCGTATATTGAAGAATCCTTGCATCCCTGGGATAAATCCCACTTGATCATGGTGTATGATCCTTTTAATGTGTTGTTGGATTCTGTTTGCTAGTATTTTGTTGAGGATTTTTGCATCTATATTCATCAGTGATATTGGTCTGTAATTTTCTTTTTTTGTAGTGTCTTTGTCTGGTTTTGGTATCAGGGTGATGGTGGCCTCATAGAATGAGTTTGGGAGTGTTCCTTCCTCTGCAATTTTTTGGAAGAGTTTGAGAAGGATGGGTGTTAGCTCTTCTCTAAATGTTTGATAGAATTCACCTGTGAAGCCATCTGGTCCTGGACTTTTGTTGGAAGATTTTTAATCACAGTTTCAATTTCATTACTTGTGATTGGTCTGTTCATATTTTCTATTTCTCCACTTCATTTCGTCTTGGAAGGTTATACCTTTCTAAGAATTTGTCCATTTCTTCCAGGTTGTCCATTTTATTGGCATAAAGTTGCTTGTAGTAGTCTCTTAGGATGCTTTGTATTTCTGTGGTGTCTGTTGTAACTTCTCCTTTTTCATTTCTGATTTTATTGATTTGAGTCCTCTCCCTCTTTTTCTTGATGAGTCTGGCTAATGGCTTATCAATTTTGTTTATCTTCTCAAACTGCATTACAATTTACAAAGTACTTTTAAGTCCACATTTGGTCCTAACAAAGAAACTAAAACATAGGAAGGTATTTTCTTAACTTTAAAACTGAGGAAACTGAGGAACAGTGTTTAAATGATGGGCCCAAATTGACACATCTATTTTGAAAAGAAAGCAGGCCCAGAACCCAGGTGTTGACACACCTAGGCTTGAGTGAAACTCTCCCATGTCATAGATCCTTTATTGTTCATATTCTAAGACTTTCTATTATTGATGCAGAAAATAGTCCTCATTCATATCCTAAGACGTTCTATGGGAATTTCATTCTTGCTTATCTAATTCCTCTGCTTTTGCATTGTATGTAAACTGTGTTGTCTCTCGAACAAAATCACAAAGAATAATCTCAACATTTCAGGTTTGGTCTATTTCATTTAACTGGCTTTGAGGAGTGAACAAGAATTTTCACAGGGATATTAATTATCCTCTATCTAGTTTTTTCTTTTTTTGTTATCATTTCAGCATATTCCCAGCTCGGAGGCTCTTTGCTTAAAGTCATTATGAACAAAATTATAAATATAATACCAAAAATTATTTTCCTTTTGTCAGATATGTCTCAGAACAGCCACGATAAGCCTATTAGGACAAATACTTTTTTATGCTGAGTTGTACTGTTATTTTCAATTTTGTGCTGTAGTGTTTAAGAGTCTGTACTTCCCAGCAGTCTCATAGTTAACCACTTCAGCAAGAATAGATAGCTTTCTCTCAGTAGTTAACTAAGAAAATTACATTTCATTAAACCCAAACTTGTTTTTTGGAAGTAGAAGAGACACTTCATTTCTATAAACCCTATTAGCAAGCAGTGATTTTTATTTATCTTAGCAATCAAGAAATCCCCGAAATAAACGACCAGGTGACTTGAGGGTATTTTGATAGAGTCACACTATTCCCTGGTGTCCTGAAAAGTTTCTGGAATTTTTTGGTAAGCTTCTGCCTCGGAGTTTCAAAAGGGATTTGAGCATTCCGTTTGAATCATCGTGTTTTGCTTCCCCAAGGAGCATTCATCAACTTTACCTGCAGCTGATGCCATTCTAGATGCCAGCAGGGGTGTCCTCAGGATTACCTGTGTCTGCCCCCTTACCTGAGTTTGTTTTTTGAAACCAGGCCAATTTTCAGGAGCTGGAAAATGGGAGCCACTGTAATGTTGTCAAGGTCAAAGCATAGGCCGAGGCACCTGGAATTCCAAGCCTGGATCTGCACCTAGTGGTTGTCGGTGCTTGGGCTGTTTACTTAACATCTCTTAGTCTGTTTCCTCAAAGGCGTCCTGAAAAATTCAAATGAAATAGTTAGTTATGCCTTCCGCCATTTGACTTTAGCCTTCCCAAGAGCCCCTTCCACAATTATACATATACAATTATACTATATACACAGCTGATACAGAGACAGTTTCTAGAGTTGTTTAATCTTCACTGAATAACACATCTATTAGATGATTTGTGTTAAAGAGACCAATTATTAAAGAAAAGAATAGGGTAAATGCTGCAGGAGAGAAGGAACAATTTAGAAGCCCCTATCCCTTACTGGATATCTTTTGATAATTGATAAAGTTTTCTGTCTTTAAGAAAATTAACAGTATTTCTTCCTATGGACTTTCTTTTTAATCTTTCGTTTAGCTCAGTGATTTTCAAACACAAAAGCATTATTATATAGAATTGTGTTCCCAATACCATGGTGATTCTAATGCTTGGCTAATCTGGATATGCTTGTATTCATTTCCTTGATCCTTTTCACTAATTTAAGCATAAGGAAAATGAGAATGTTAAGACACTGGGATTAGGCTATGTAACTAGTTCATGCAATAGTCAGGCAGCTTTCTGAATCAAACTTAATATATTTTTGTGTGTGGTGTTTATTTGGACTTGTATTTTTTCCTATTTTATTTTTCCTATTAGGATAAGTAGAAAATTCTTCCAGATTATTTTCTTAAGGTTATATAGATTCCTAAACTGATCATTGCCCTTTGCTCTGTTCAAAAGTTCTGAACATCTAAAAAAAAAAAAAGTGGATATAGGTACATGTGTAACAGATTCACTTTGCTGTATACCTGAAATTAACACAACACTGTAAATCAACTATACTGCAATAAAAATTAAAAAAAATTCTTTTGGGTGATGAGGGTTATTTTCAATTTATAGGTTAGAATTATTTTTCAGTCTAAACAAAATAATATAAGCCACTAGAATAAAATTCTTTAAAAATAAACTGTTAAAAAAGCCAAAAAAAATTAGTACATTTGAACAAGAGCATTTTTTTTTTAAACAGAGGATTACATCGGCGACCTCACACAAACCAACAGTGATTCATTTATTCATTTAAGGTAGTAATCTCAAGATTCAGAGGGCCCAGAAAAGATTGAAAAGTTTTCTTGGAATCATGGAAGGAGAGAGTGTATAATATGCTCAACATTATACAGCAAGTAGGAGCAGGGACCAGAATCTGGGTCTCTTGACTCCTGGACCAGGGCTCTGCACACCATTCTGCTCCTTCTTACTTAATGATCTGTCATCCTTGAGCTTTCTAGCCTGATCCTTACCACAGGATAATTTCACAACTTAAAACCCCACTGAAAGCATGATGCTTTGCCTTTTGTACCATTTCTTTCTACTGAGAAAGTCTGTGGATACAGGAGTCAAATTAGGCTGCATTATGATCCCATCATTGGACTCTCAGTTTAACTTTTCCACTTATTTGGCGTTTTTCACAATGACTATTTTTATGAGATGGTTCCCTATTTTGCCTTATTTTCTATGCTTAAAATATGCCAGTCCTTGCTCAGGTCCACACACAGGAGAGAGCCTAGGAGAGCTACATAATGTCCATGCTACTTTCTAGATTTGTTGAGTGTTTTTGCAAAACATATGGATCTTACTTATAAATATATACTTGTGTAGCTGCTTCTGAGGGCAACAGCATGTTGTTAATGGCTTTTATGCCATTTCTTTATTTTCAACTTCTGAAACTACATTCTGTGATTAATTTTCAGTCCAGAGCTACTTACGTTTACCTACTTGTTTCTTCTAGCATCTTACAAAGACGTAGTTGATTTTTCACCAGTTTTCTTTCAAGGAAATAGAGGATTTGTTTTCCCAGTTTGGTCGACCCACATATCATTTTCCTTACATGGCTTAGGAAATTTCAGTTTCTCAGGTGGCATTTTTTATGTATATGACTCCTCTTTAGACGGAACGATATGGTTAAATAGAGTTAAATGACATTCAGTTAGACTTTTGAAGGTGAAACTAGGGGGTTATAAATGTGGCCAAAGACTAGGTAGCTCTTCATCAAATCTATTTTTTCTCCTGGGAATACAACTAGACTACATTGTTCAACATCCCTGGCAGTTAATGTGGCCCTCTGACTGAGTTCTAACCAATAGAGTGTGGGTAGAAGGGATGTGCATCACTTCCCGGTATGGATGTTAAAAACTCTTACACTCTATTCATTCAACAAATATTTGAGTGCCTGCTATGGTCCAGGCACTAGGAAATGAGGAAAGTGATAGTGTTGACAGAAGGATGCCAACGGGGACAGGGTTAAAGAATATAAAGTTACTTTTTTTTAAAACATCTTTATTAGCGTATAATTGCTTTACAATTGTGTGTTAGTTTCTGCTTTATAACAAAGTGAATCAGCTATACATAGAGATATATCCCCATACCTCCTCCCTCTTGCATCTCCCTCCCACCGTCCCTATCCCACCCCTCTAGGTGGTCACAAAGCACCGAGCTGATCTACCTGTGCTATGTGGCTGCTTCCCACTAGTTATCTATTTTATATTTGATAGTGTATATATGTCCATGCTGCTCTCTCACTTCATCCCAGTTTACCCTTCCCCCTTCCCGTGTCCTCAAGTCCATTCTCTACGTCTGCGTCTTTATTCCTGTCCTGCCCCTAGGTTCTTCAGAACCAATTTTTTTTTTTTTTTTTAGATTCCATATATATGTGTTAACATATGGTATGTTTTTTCTCTTTCTGACTTACTTCACTCTGTATGACAGACTCTGGGTCCATCCACATCACTACAAATCATTCAATTTTGTTTTTTTATGGCTGAGTAATATTCCATTGTATATATGTGCCACATCTTCTTTATCCATTCATCTATCAATGGACACTTCGGTTGCTTTCATGTCCTGGCTATTGTAAATAGAGCTGCAATGAACATTGTGGTACATGACTCTTTTTGAATTATGGTTTTCTCAGGGTATATGCCGAGTAGTGGGATTGCTGGGTCATATGGTAGTTCTATTTTTAGTTTTATAAGGAACCTCCATACTGTTCTCCATAGTGGCTGTATCAATTTACATTCCCACCAACAGTGCAAGAGGGTTCCCTTTTCTCCACACCCTCTCCAGCATTTATTGTTTGTAGATTTTTTGATGATGGCCATTCTGACTGGTGTGAGGTGATACCTCATTGTAGTTTTGATTTGCATTTCTCTAATGATTAGTGATTTTGAGCATCTCTTCATGTGTCTCTTGGCCATCTGTATGTCTTCTTTGGTGAAATGTCTATTTAGGTCTTCTACCCATTTTTTAGTTGGGTTGTTATTTTTTTTGATATTGAGCTCCATGAGCTGTTTGCATATTTTGGAGATTAATCCTTTTTCCATTGTTTCATTTGCAAATATTTTCTCACATTCTGAGGGTTGTCTTTTAGTCTTGTTTATGGTTTCCTTTGCTGTTCAAAAGCTTTTAAGTTTAATTAGTTCCCATTTGTTTATTTTTGTTTTTATTTTCATTAGGAGGTGGGTCAAAAAATATCTTGCTGTGGTTTATGTCAAAAAGTGTTCTTCCTATGTTCTAAGATTTTGTAGTGTCTGGTCTTACATTTAGGTCATTAATCCATTTGGAGTTTATTTTTGTGTATGGTGTTAGGTAGTGTTCTAATTTCATTCTTTCACATGTAGCTGTCCAGTTTTCCCAGCACCACTTATTGAATGAAGATGCTGTCCTTTCTCTATTGTGTGTTCTTGCCTCCTTTATCAAAGATAAGGTGACCATATGTGCGTAGGTTTATCTCTGGGCTTTCTATCCTGTACCATTGATCTATATTTCTGTTTTTGTGCCAGTACCATACTGTCTTGATTACTGTAGCTTTGTAGTGTAGTCTGAAGTCAGGGAGCTTGATTCCTCCAGCTCCATTTTCCTTAAGATTGCTTTGGCTATTCACGGTCTTTTGTGTTTCCATACGAATTGTAAAATTTTTTGTTTTAATTCTGCGAAGAATGTCAGTGGTAGTTTGATAGGGATTGCGTTGAATGTGTAGATTGCTTTGGGTAGTATAGTCATTTTCACAATATTGATTCTTCTCATCCAAGAACATGTTATATTTCTCCATCTGTTTATGTCATCTTTGATTTCTTTCATCAGTGTTTTGTAGTTTTCTGAGTACAAGCCTTTCACCTCCTTAGGTAGGTTTATTCCTAGGTATTTTATTCTTTTTGTTGCAATGCTAAATGGGATTGTTTCCTTAATTTCTTTCTGATTTTTCATTGTTAGTATATAGGAGTGCCAGAGATTTCTTTGCACTAATTTTGTATCCTGCAGCCTTACAAAATTCATTGATTAGTTCTAGTAGTTTTCTGGTGGCATCTTTAGGATTTCCTATGTATAGTATCATGTCATCTGCAAACAGTGACAGTTTTACTTCTTTTCCAATTTGTATTCCTTTTATTTCTTTTTCTTCTCTGATTGCTGTGGCTAGGACTTCCAAAACTATGTTGAATAAGAGTGGTGAGGGTGGACATCCTTGTCTTGTTCCTGATCTTAGAGGAAATGCTTTCAGTTTTTCACCATTGAGTATGATGTTTACTGTGGGTTTGTCATATATGGCCTTTATTATGTTGAGGTAGGTTCCCTTTATAAATGGGCATCATTTAGATAAGAGGTTGGAATAAGTGGGAACATGATATTTTTATATCTGACTTCACAAGGAAAGTTATTTCAATAGAGAAGTCTTTAAGTTAAAGCCCAAGGATGAAAAACAAAGCAAAAACTGTATATTATTCTGATACTCGCTCTTACCTTGATTCCTCCCATCTCTCTGCCAGTGGAAATATGTCTTTCATGCTAAGTTCTTGGAAAGTAGGGGACTTTAGTTGGATTATTTGTTATGTAAATAAACTGGTAAGAAATGAAAATTCAGTTCCTGTGACTTGCAGGAAGATGATTTTCTTTGGGTATTTTCTTTTGCATTGTAGATAGAGGGATTTGAGGCTTGTTATGGAAAGGGTGAATGTATGTTTGGGTGTGTGTGTCTGTCAGTTTCTCACAACAACCCTATCTTTCTTTGCAACACTTGTCTACTGTGTTCATTCTGTTCTTTTTCTGCCATAATACTTTCACTGTCAGATACATTACTTTTTTACTTATTTTCTCTCCTCCTCCCACCTCTCTCTGCTGGAATGTGAGCTCCATGAGAGAAGAGATTTTGCCTATTTTTTGATGCTGGCTGAAAGCCCAGTGCCTAGAATAGTGCCAGACACATAGTAGATGTTCAGTAAAAGTTTACTTAATGGATGTGTAGTGGGATGGGTGAAATCCAAAAGCAAGTGGTGGGGCCTGAGGAGGATAGGAAAGATATTACTACATTAAAGCATTCAAATTTATGTTTTAAAGAGCATGTAAGACAAAAATAAAATGATAAAATAAATGCAAATCCAGCAGCCTAGACTCAGCAAGGAGCCTTCAGTTTTTCTTCCTTGTGCTAAGGCTTGGATAATCTTAACACACTGTCATGTGTAACCAGATTTATCAACAGTATATAGGACTTGAATCCAGGTCTGACTTCTCCCCATCCAGGGAAATGACCTTAATATTTTATATGTATCCTCTGTCCCTCTGCTTTGTTGTCATGATAAACAACATCTTGGTAATATCTGATCCCAGTTCATTAAAGGCTCCATGCCTTTGGTCTGCTCTTGAATAGCTCATAACTATTCCAACATGGCAGCTCCATTTGGCTCATCATGCACAGAATACAGGAAGCCATTGTAGATAGAAAAATCAGAGACTTATTAAAACCCAGAGTCTGAAATTTCATCTTTCTCTACTCCCTAGTTTAAAAAAAAAAAACAAAAAAACTCCCAGAAAACCCTGTGTGTAGCTAATTGAAAGGCTGCTTTTTCAGGGAAGAGGTCTCTTCTCTAATCACTTCCAGGATTTGGTTGGATGTGACTGCCGTTCTGGGATTCTAGTGAGTGAATAAGTTCCCTGAGCCTGGGGGCCTAGAAGTTGGAGTTGGAGCCCTAGAGGAGGAAAGCTATTCATTCGGAGCTGTCAGCACATCTTCCTCTATGAATTACTCTCTCCAACCTATCAGGATTTTTTCCTTTGTTATAGTAGAAGACTTTCAGTAAGAATGGGACCCATTCAGAGCAGGTCACTACAAACATAGATTTCCTTGTTAATACACATTTGAGCCAAAGTATACTTCTCGGTAAACAGGACTGGGAAGAAAAAGAATGGGGAGAATCAGACTGCATTTGTTTTGTGGACTTTTTGAATAGGTTCATATTAACCCAGCCAAAAGAAATTACTTTTTCTACCCTGGCACTGAACCTGGGTGGCATACTTGACGTGGTAATCAGAAAGTATGAGTTTATTATGGAAATGAGGTAACAATGTGTGTTGAGTGGGGGAGTAGGAAAAGGATAGGTTGATAAGCCTGGCCCCCCACATTGAAGGGCCTCCCCAGAGCCCCTGAAAAAACAGGAACAGTACGCTAGGTGCAGAGATCCAGCCAGCTTTGTCTTTTGACCTTGGCTGCCACTTCAAGCATGGATTTTGTACAGAATCAGGCTGACTCCATCACTCATCCATCACTGGCCCTGAAGGCCATGGCTTCCCAACAGCAAAAACAACTGAGTGATTCAGGCTGCAGCTACACCAGGGATTTCCCAATCTGTTGTTGTTTCCCTTGTTTCCAGGCGTGTTACAAAATTTCACCCACTTGGTTTTTTACAAATTAAGGTAAATATATTTTCTTAAAAAACTGAAAAAAAAATGATGCTGTTTGAAGCTGAAACTTCAAAAGGAATAAGATCACCCATCTATACAATGCCTAAGTAAATAATGGGGATCTGACGAATTCATTCATCAGCTGGTTATTTGGCTTTCAACAGACAAAACCACCCTTTTGATGAGTTTCTTATTACTGAACAATGCCTATTTTTCATGTTGCCTTGAGAAACATTGTATTGTATTAAAAGTGAAGCTGGATTATTATTACCAGGAAGGGATATGGATGAAGATTTTAATCAAGGAAACACAAGCCTTTCTTTTTCCTTCCTTCCATCCCTCCCTTTTTTCCTCCCTCCCTTTCTTTGTTCCTTCATTGCTTCCATTGCTGAGAGTAAAGAGTGAAGTTGTGTTCAAATCATATGAATATGGTAGTACTTTGTAAACCAGGGAGATATGTAAATACTTAGGTTTATAAAAGAACCTTTGTTTATATCACTAAGACACATAGGTAGTAGGCCTTTGAATGTTCTGCTAATAAAGAGGTAGGATGAAACCTCACTTATCTAATCATAATTCATTGTCCTTGGATTATGAACCAAGGTACATTGTCTTGGATGTACCTGCAATCTATAGTACTTATTTTCTAATACTGCCAAAGTCTTTGCCTAATCGTGTATGGATAAACTGTATCGCTGTGGCAAATATTCTCTTCAGCGCTGATACTATGCACTTAGCAAATTACATATCATTTGTGAGCTTTAAAGTTTTAAAATCTGTGTCTGTAGTATTTCCAACTTTACCAGGAAGTTGTAAGGGTTATATAAAATTACTTTGAAAAATTAGTTAAATAGAAGTGATTTAGCTCAGTGGTGAAGTGGAATTCTTGAATTATATAATTCGTATGTTTAATTCCAGTTGCTTTCATATTAGTTGAGCAATTATAAGTAATTTTTCTTAATCTCTCTGCATGTCAACTTCTTTATCTGTATGTTCAAGGTAATAGCATTACATTATTGGTAACATTACTGTGAGAAAGAAATTCATGGAAAACACTTGGTATAGTATATGATACAAAATTCCTCAAATGCTATTTTATGTTCAGAAATAATTATAAAAGAGACTTAGAATACTTAGAGAAACATTTCTTCTTTGTATTATCAAGAAGTCAATATATCTGAAAAGCTAAAAAATTATTGTTGCTATTCATCTAAGCTCAAAAGCAGGTTTCCTCTCCTCTCTGTAACAGTTACCTTTACACTCTTATGAGATGATCCCACCCATTGCAAGACTTTATATATTAACATAGATCTCAAAATCGGTCTCCAGTCTGGACCTTTCTTCAGAGTTTTGTACACTTCATATATCCAGTTGTATGTTTGTCATTTCTTCTTGGGTGAACAGCAAGCACCTCAAACTTAACTCCTCTGAACTTTTGATTTCCTCTGAAATCTTTTACTCCCCAATCTTCAACTCAGTCATACACTCATCAGCTCAAGACAGAAGCTAGAAGTCATTCTTGACTCTTCCCTCTTTTACTCCCATTCTTTATTTTATCAAGTCCTTTGATTCCACCTACATAAACTTTCTTGAATCTATCCAATTTCCTTTGTCTCTACTACACTCACCCTAGTTCAGGCTAACTTCTTCTTTCACCCAGACTCCTGTTAACCTTTTTTTTTTTTTTTTTTTGAATTTTATTTTATTTATTTTTTTATACAGCAGGTTCTTATTAGTCATCAATTTTATACACATCCGTGTATACATGGCAATACCAATCGCCCAATTCCTCACACCCCCAGCCCCCCGCCGCTTTCCCCCCTTGGTGTCCATATGTTTGTTCTCTACATCTGTGTCTCAATTTTTGCCCTGCAAACTGGTTCATCTGTACCATTTTTCTAGGTTCCACATACATGCAATAATATATGATATTTGTTTTTCTCTTTCTGACTTACTTCACTCTGTATGACAGTCTCTAGATCCATCCACGTCTCAACAAATGACTCAATTTCGTTCCTTTTTATGGCTGAGTAATATTCCATTGTATATATGTACCACACCTTCTGTATCCATTCATCTGTCGATAGGCATTTAGGTTGCTTCCATGACCTGGCTATTGTAAATAGTGCTGCAATGAACATTGGGGTGCATGTGTCTTTTTGAATTATGGTTTTCTCTGGGTATATGCCCAATAGTGGGATTGCTGGATCATATGGTAATTCTACTTTTTAGTTTTTTAAGGAACCTCCATACTGTTCTCCATAGTGGCTGTATCAATTTACATTCCCACCAACAGTGCAAGAGGGTTCCCTTTTCTCCACACCCTCTCCAGCATTTGTTGTTTGTAGATTTTCTGATGAAGCCCATTCTAACTGGTATGAGGTGATACCTCATTGCAGTTTTGATTTGCATTTCTCTAATAATTAGTGATGTTGAGCAGCTTTTCATGTGCTTCTTGGCCATCTGTATGTTTTCTTTGGAGAAATGTCTATTTAGGTCTTCTGCCCATTTTTGGATTGGGGTGTTTGTTTCTTTAATATTGAGCTGCATGAGCTCTTTATATATTTTGGAGATCAATCCTTTGTCCGTTGATTCGTTTGCAAATATTTTCTCCCATTCTGAGGGTTGTCTTTTCGTCTTGTTTATGGTTTCCTTTGCTGTGCAAAAGCTTTGAAGTTTCATTAGGTCCCATTTGTTTATTTTTGTTTTTATTTCCATTACTCTAGGAGGTGGTTCAAAAAAGATCTTGCTGTGATTTATGTCAAAGAGTGCTCTTCCTATGTTTTCCTCTAAGAGTTTTATACTGTCCGGTCTTACATTTAGGTCTCGAATCCATTTTGAGTTTATTTTTGTGTATGGTGTTAGGGAGTGTTCTAATTTCATTCTTTTACATGTAGCTGTCCAGTTTTCCCAGCACCACTTATTGAAGAGACTGTCTTTTCTCCATTGTATATCCTTGCCTCTTTTGTCATAGATTAGCTGACCATAAGTGTGTGCGTTTATCTCTGGGCTTTCTATCTTGTTCCATTGATCTGTATGTCTGTTTTTGTGCCAGTACCGTATTGTCTTGATTACTGTAGCTTTGTAGTATAGTCTGAAGTCAGGGAGTCTGATTCCTCCAGCTCCGCTTTTTTCCCTCAAGACTGCTTTGGCTATTTGGGGTCTTTTGTGTCTCCATACAGATTTTAAGATTTTTTGTTCTAGTTCTGTAAATAATGCCATTGATAATTTGATAGGGATTGCATTGAATCTGTAGATTGCTTTGGGTAGTATAATCATTTTCACAATATTGATTCTTCCAATCCAAGAACATGGTATATCTGTTCATCTTTTTGGTGTCATCTTTAATTGCTTTCATCAGTGTCTTATTGTTTTCTGCATACACGTCTTTTGTCTCCCTAGGTAGGTTTATTCCTAGGTATTTTATTCTTTTTGTTGCAGTGGTAAATGGGAGTGTTTCCTTAATTTCTCTTTCAGATTTTTCATCATTAGTGTATAGGAATGCAAGAGATTTCTGTGCATTAATTTTGTATCCTGCAACTTTACCAAATTCATTGATTAGCTTTAGTAGTTTTCTGGTGGCATCTTTAGGATTCTCTAAGTATAGTATCATGTCATCTGCAAACAGTGACAGTTGTACTTCTTCTTTTCCAATTTGTATTCCTTTTATTTCTTTTTCTTCTCTGATTGCCATGGCTAGGACTTCCAGAACTATGTTGAATAAGAGTGGTGAGAGTGGACATCCTTGTCTCGTTCCTGATCTTAGAGGAAATGCTTTCAGTTTTTCACCATTGAGAATGATGTTTGCTGTGGGTTTGTCATATATGGCCTTTATTACATTGAGGTAGGATCCCTCTATGCCCACTTTTTGGAGAGTTTTTATTATAAATGGGTGTTGAATTTTGTCAAAAGCTTTTTCTGCCTCTATTGAGATGACTATATGGTTTTTATTCTTGAATTTGTTAATATGGTGTATCACATTGATTGATTTGCATATATTGAAGTATCCTTGCATCCCTGGAATAAATCCCACTTGATCATGGTGTATGATCCTTTTAATGGGTTGTTGGATTCTGTTTGCTAGTAATTTGTTGAGGATTTTTGCATCTATATTCATCAGTGATATTGGTCTGTAATTTTCTTTTTTTGTAGTATCTTTTTCTGGTTTTGGTATCAGGGTGATGGTGGCCTCATAGAATAAGTTTGGGAGTGTTCCCTCCTCTGCAAATTTTTGGAAGAGTTTGAGAAGGTTGGATGTTAGCTCTTCTCCAAATGTTTGATAGAATTCACCTGTGAAGCCATCTGGTCCTGGACTTTTGTTTGTTGGAAGATTTTTATTCACAGTTTCAATTTCATTACTTGTGATTGCTCTGTTCATATTTTCTATTTCTCCACTTCATTTAGTCTTGGAAGGTTATACCTTTCTAAGAATTTGTCCACTTATTCCAGCTTGTCCATTTTATTGGCATAGAGTTGCTTGTAATAGTCTCTTAGGATGCTTTGTATTTCTGTGGTGTCTCTTGTAACTTCTCCTTTTTCATTTCTAACTTTATTGATTTGAGTCCTCTCCCTCTTTTTCTTGATGAGTCTGGCTAATGGTTTATCAATTTTGTTTATTTGCTCAAAGAACCAGCTTTTAGTTTTATTGATCTTTGCTATTGTTTTCTTTGTTTCTATTTCATTTATTTCTGCTCTAATCTTTATGATTTCTTTCCTTCTGCTAACTTTGGGTTTTGTTTGTTCTTCTTTCTCTAGTTCCTTTAGGTGTAAGGTTAGATTGTTTATTTGAGATTTTTCTTGTTTCTTGAGGTAGGCTTGGATAGCTATAAACTTCCCTCTTAGAAGTGCTTTTGCTGCATCCCATAGGTTTTGGGTCGTCGTGTTTTCATTGTCATTTGTCTCTAGGTATTTTTTGATTTCCTCTTTGATTTCTTCAGTGATCTCTTGGTTATTTAGTATCGTATTGTTTAGCCTCCATGTGTTTGTGTTTTTTACATTTTTTTCCCTGTAATTCATTTCTAATCTCATACCATTGTGGTCAGAAAAGATGCTTGATATGATTTCAATTTTCTTAAATTTACTGAGCCTTGATTTGTGACCCAAGATGTGATCTATCCTGGAGAATGTTCCTTGTGCACTTGAGAAGAAAGTGTAATCTGCTGTTTTTGGGTGGAATGTCCTATAAATATCAATTAAATCTATCTGGTCTATTGTGTCATTTAAGGCTTCTGTTTCCTTCTTAATTTTCTGTCTGGATGATCTGTCCATTGGTGTAAGGGGCGGTTAAAGTCCCCCACTATTGCTGTGTTACTGTCGATTTCCTCTTTTGTAGCTGTTAGCAGTTGCCTTATGTATTGAGGTGCTCCTATGTTGGGTGCATATATCTTTATAATTGTTATATCTTCTTCTTGGATTGATCCCTTGATCATTATGTAGTGTCCTTCCTTGTCTCTTGTAACATTCTTTATTTTAAAGTCTTTTTTATCTCTGCTAACCTTTTAATAAACATCCCTACTTCTATTCTTGCCTCTCTTTAATCTACTTTTCATACAGTGCCAGACTGTTCCTTTACATTAGTAAATTTGACCATGCAACCTCCAAGTTTCAAATCACTTGACACCAAGATCATAGAATAAAATCCAAAATCCTTATCTTGGCCCATGAGGCTCTGCATGGACTAGCTCTAACTCAGTAGATTCTAGCCATGTGTACCTTTTACTAGTTTTCCAACAAGATGAGGCGATGTTTCTTTTTGTCTTTGAACTTTTTCCAAAGCTTTGTCTTCTACCTAGAGTATTCTTCCGCACAATGTCATACACCTATGCTCTCATTTTTTACATCAGAGCTTAAACTATAGCAACTTTCCCAGACTATTCCATCTGAATAGATATACATTCTGTTTCAGAACTGAGTTAAGTACATAGCACTTATGTAGTTTGAATTATGTAACTTTTTCTTGGTTTTCTTTAGTAATTTTCAGGTGATTACTTAGTTTTCCTTTTACTTTTTTTTCTTTAGTAATTTTCAGGTGATTACTTAGTTTTCCTTTTACTTTTTTTTCTTTAGTAATTTTCAGGTGATTACTTAGTTTTACTTTTCATCCAGATGTTTTGGACTCATCCCTGTTGCTGATTGTGCTATGTGTATTTCATTGTTTTGAAACTGTAAACTATGAAGAAAGAGTTTTGTCTGTTCATAGATGACACAATATCTGGGATAGTGCAGGGCTTGTCTTAGAAATTCAAAAGTATGTGGAAAAAAATTACTTAATCATTGGTTGTGGTCTAAAAAGATATTAAAATTTAGGAGACTTCGATTGTTTCCATGAATGACTTTTATGACCTAGAGGTGGTTAAAGTTTTCTAGATTCTCATTATTTTTTCCTATAAAATTAAGAAATAGAATAATGTATAGGGTCATTTTATATCATTATTACATGACTTTATCTTTTTATCTGTCCTTTTATTTAAGGAAATGAACAAAAAGCTGATAATAGGTATACAAGGTTGAATCTCAAAATTTTATTCTAGGAAAAATTATTTGTATAGGGGAGAGTTGGTGAAAAGTGGTACCTACTGTCCTCGTGAATCTCAAAGAAGATAATTGTGTAATCCAGTGGTCCAGTAGATTTTGATTATATCTATTTTTCCTGCCTTTAAACTACACACACACACACAGAAAAATACTTCTGTCTCCTTAAATATAATTTTACCTTTAGTAATTTTCAGGTGATTACTTTTACTTTTCATCCAGATGTTTTGGCCTCATCCCTGTTGCTGATTGTGCTATGTCTATGTCATTGTTTTGAAACCTTCTTCATAGGCACATCTTCTTGGTCCTCTACTTATTGTTGCATTTTGAAGCTTCTCCTGTTCTCATCATCTCATTCTTCCCTAAGTCCCAACTCAGTGGAAAGCCAATGGAGGACCTAGCCGAGGACAGTGGCTGAATTGGGGATGTATTTTGAAGATAGGTGACTTAGGGGGACAGGGAGGAGCAGGGGCTGGCCCTGTATGAGTTCTTGCTTCCCTCAAACTCTAATTGGGGGACTTACCTGGTGGTGCAGTGGTTAAGAATCCGCCTGTCAATGCAGGGGACACAGGTTCGAGCCCTGGTCCGGGAAGATCCCACATGCCGCGGAGCAGCTAAGCCCGTGTGCCACATCTACTGAGCCTGAGTTCTAGAGCCTGAGAGCCACAGCTACTGAGCCCATGTGCCACAACTACTGAAGCCTGCGTGCCTAGAGCCCATGCTCCACAACAAAGAGAAGCCACCGCAATGAGAAGCCCGTGCACTGCAATGAAGAGTAGCCCCCGCTCGCTGCAACTAGAGAAAGCCCATGTACAGCAACGAAGACCCAACACAGCCAAAAATAAATAAACAAATAAATTTATTTTTTTTTAAAAAAAAAGGCACTATAGGAGGCACTATATTTTGTGACTCTTTCACTCAGCTCTGCAAACTGAGACTATTTAACTGATTCTAATTAATCACATACATTTCTGGCCCTTCTGCTGATTTCAAAAGATTATCTAGAGATGCTGCTCTTCATTCTTTAGATAGGACAATTCGTAGCTAAGGCAGTGGCTCTAATATGAGATGACTGTGTATCTCCATGACAATCTTGCTTTGGTGTTGCGAGTTTGCCTCAGGCTCAACAAGAATTAGAACAGCTCTGAGAACAGCGTCCGTCATCTACTCGACTCAGGGGAGCAAAACTCATCCTTCTCCTTTACAAAGCTTCGGTGGATAAAAGCCTCCCTTAATATCTGAACATAACTAAAAATTCTGGAACTGACAAAACACAGGAGGGATAACAGTATATAAACTCTCCCTTGCTGTACTATGTTATAGACTAATAACTATTAGTATATATTTTTGTAGTATGTATTATTCTTCATTTTTAATTCACATACAAGTGTCATCAGGTATACAGTTTCTGTTAAAATATTTTAAATCCTAAGAATTTTTTCTTTGTTATGCATTTTGGTACTCTATATTTTTAATGAGTGTGATATGTTTTAAAATGTCTTTGCAATGCAATTTCTAATAAAAGTTTAGAAAGCAGTCTGTGTTCATAGAAGTTTATATAATTAAACCAACACACATTTACTGGACACCAACCTTTGGCCAGGTGTGGGATTAGAAGGACTAATAAGGAATTTAAGGTTTAGTGGGAGAGAGAGTGAATACAAAGGAACACTCGTTTTGGTCTGTGTGATGGTTTGTAAGAGGATCAAAGTTTTTAGTTCATTGCCCAGCACTCAGAATATTCATTTCAAGTGAAGAATTCATCAGAGAGGGTTAGGGAAGCTTAGCATGAAGAAGAGAAGAAATGTTGTTAGGGAACTCTAATTAGATTCATGAAAAAAGCTGACATGGGTCAGGTTCAGTTCTAAGTGCTTTATACGATACAGTAACTTTTTAAATTTTTTGCATCAACTCCATGATATGGATACTTGTTTCATCTATAATTTACAGATCAGAAAACTAAGGAACAGAGAAGTAAATTCTTTGCCCAAGGTCACATGGCTTATGAAGTTGGATTTTAACTCAGGCAGCCTGGCTCCCAGGCTAATCCAAGAATTGGCCTTGCTTTCACCTGCTCCCCACTCCCCCTCTTCCCTCGGCTTCTTTCTTTCCTATTCTCTCTCCTCTTTCCACTGTAGAATGGACGAAGAAATAAAGAAGGTGAAGTTATAGCACATTTCATAGATCACAAGGAGACAGGAAGGCTAAAACAAGCCTTTCCTTAATTAACTCTGATGGGCCAAGCAGCAATTGCTGATGACAATTTGGTGGAAGCTGAGAAAAACCCTGAGGAGAGTTGGGGGTGAAATTGTTATGCTAAGCACAAGATCTTATACCGTGCATGTTTGTGGTAAGAGACAAGAGAGTTGGGGATATCCATTGGCAGGGAACTCACCCTCTCCTATAGTGAGAATATTTGGAAAGGAGGTGTATGATAGGCGATTTCAAAAAGTCATGATTTCTCCTAAGGCTGTATCATTAGTAATAATGCTTTTTGAAATATAACCATTAGCTAGCCGTAAATAAGACTTAAGCTTGGTTTAAATAAATGTCATATAATAGCTAACATTTATCAAACGACTAGTATGTACAGGCATTGTTATAAATGTTTTTCTTGTTTTAACTCATTTAGTTGTTATAACAACTAAGAAAATCAAGGATACTGTTTTACAGATGAGGAAACTGAGTCATGAGCGGCCAAGTCACTTGCCCAAGGTCACACACAGTCACATGGCTGGTGCAGAGTGCTGATTTGAAGCCAAGCTGCGTGGCCACAGAGCCCATGCTCTTAACCCAAACATTCCTACAACAAGGGCACGTGTATCTGTTTGCTTGGCATATGGTAGGCACTCAATAAACATTAGTTTAATTATTGGATTACATGGGTTCTAGCTGGTACTGTCTTCCATCACAGATGCAGTGTTTGTTTTTGTTTTTTTATTAGGATAACCGTTAAATTAAAATGAAAACTTCAAGCCAGAATTGTAAAGTGGAGCAGAAGTAAAAACCACAGAAACTTTCACAATAATAGCTTCAGTTTTTTCACAGTCTACCAGTCATTTCAAGCCATTTTCCAAACATGCTGCTCTCACACGTCTGTGAAGGTGCAGGGAGACCTACTGCTTGGAATATCTTGTACTACTCTGGCTGATGAGCACAGTTCACTGTTCATCTTTCAAAAGTTCCATTTAATAGCCTCTTACATGAACTTTGCATCCTTCCTCTCCAGTCACCAATGACGTAACTCTCCCTCCTCTAAGCTGACCAGCTGGTAGATGTCAAAAAAAAAAAAATTATACTGCTTTATCTGCAAGGAAGACTTTATTCAAGGCTATTGCAATAGGGGAGTGAGACTGCACACAACTCCACTGAAACAAAAGGTGGGAGGATTTTTAAGCACTGGATGAGCTAGTGAAAAAGTTCTGGAGGAGGTTAGCAGGGAAGTTGGTCAATGTCATTAGGCTATCTGTGTTTCCTAATTTTTGCTAACTAAAGTTACATTGCTACCCTCTCACAGAAACTGGAAAATAGGGACACTATCTTTCTCAATGATTGTATTTCAAAAGGATGGCTCCCAAGTCCTTGAGAAAGACTTTGCTGGGCCACACAACTATCAAGAAGCTGGGAGAAGATTTGCATCTCAGAGGAGCCATGAAAGAATTTACAATGAAAAGATTCCTAAAGTAAATGCTCTAAGTAAAGAGAGGTCAGGGGCCTACAGTCCAAAGTTTATTCAAGTCGAGGTGAACTTCCAGGCTTGGTCGTAGCATAAACATTTTTCATAGCAGTTTTCATTGTATTATAACCAAATCTGTTGTAAAGTGTGAGCCTCTTAAATATAAGAAGCTTTGGCCTGCCTACATCAGGTTCAGTGGCTGGCTCATGGAAATACCCAGTAATTGGGTATTGAGTGAACAAATGAAGACCCCAAACATCTGTAATAAAAGGCCCCAGGTACCTGGTTTTTTAGTTCTATTTTTGTCCCCAAATGCCTTTTGGTATAGACTTTCAACTGACATGAACTGAAAGGAGAAAGTTTTCTCTTATGTACTTTTTCTCCAAAATAAATCAAGTTGAAGGAATCTTGCTGAGAGAAAATGTTAGGCGTTAACCTTATTGCTGATGACAGTCCTGTCAAAACTGTCTTTTTCAATAAGTGCCTCTTTTGTTCTCTCTCTGCTTTTTGGTAGAGCTGTCTCGTTAGGCCCCTCCACCATCTCTCGTACCATCTGGCTACCCTATCCTCATCTATCACACATACACATGTGGTGTAGTCTTTGGCGGGGAGAGTGGTGTACGGAGACCACACCAGATAAAGAACTGGAAGACTGGAGTCATGGTTTGGATCTGCTCTAATTCACTTGTTGAAAGCAAATATCCTGCACTGATCAGGTGCATTGGCTCACAGACAGAGAATACATATCAGACTATTTCACACTAAAAATGCAATTTCCAGAATCTCTTGGAAAGTTAGAAGCCTCATTCCTGCTGGAAAACAGTTGGTGCTGAGGGGTGGCTCTGGTCCTAAGACCAGGCATTGCATACCTCTTCATCCTTGTCCCTGCCACCCCGACCCCATTTCCAATTCACACCCAGTCTGCTCCACTCAGTTTATCACTCACCTAGTACAAGGTCAAGCCAATCATTTCCTTTCCCCAGGACTCGATTCCTTCATCTATTAAGAGGGAATAATAGTACTCTATAGGAAATTAAGGAGAACAAATGGGATTTTACTAATGGTATATGCTACTTAGATATTCCACACCCAGTTCTTTTTTTAAATTGATGTCATATAGCATCTCTCCTATATTTGGCTTTGCTTTTTCTTGTGCAACTGTGTACTGTCTCCCAAATTGATCTTTTTAACACTGAGATATGCTCAGATGCACTCTATACTTCTTTGCCTCCAGTTGGTTAATAGTGAAAAGGCTGTGATAAGGAGAGAAGATGCAAGACAAAATTTAAGGAAAGGGAAGGAAAAGAGAGGAGAGGAGAATAGAGAAGAAAATAGAGTTAAATGGCATATGTTTTATAGTCAAGAATAAAGCCCATTCTGTTAAATATCAGAAATACAGTTTCTGGAATTCCATTTTGGTGATTTTCTTTTTAAACAAGTACAATCTATATTCTTTCTCTTTAATTAAACTGCCATTTCTAATCCTAATCTTTGAGAAACCAGAATAGCATCCACTTGTTAGAGGGAAACATAGTGCCTTAGACTTTGTTTCCATCGGCAGAGTTCAGAGATGAATGGCAACAATTATATAACTCTTTCATTCAGGAGATCCCTGCTATGGAATATTTTGATAATTACCTCCATTTCACACATGTTATCCTGCTCAGACAGGTGAGAAACAGGTCGCTTCCTCACTGCAGTGAGATGGGGAGAAAGTGGCAAAGACTAATCTGGCCTCTGATAGTGACTGGAGGGGAACTTGCTTTGCGAAGCAGGTGAAAGAATGAAGAAATCTCCACCTCTAGAACAGTGTAAGCAAGAGAAAGCAGAGGAGAGTTCTGGGAGGGGTAGAACACTTCACAACTTTGTTAATCAGTTATAAGTATGTTAGAAATTTTTTGGAACTCTGAGGGATGGAAGTCCTATCTAGCTTATAGAAAACAGGCCCTAAGAAATGATCAGCTTCTTCAGATCTACTTGGAAGGTAAAGGAAAAAAATTGAGAAGGCATTGTAATTTGTTGACTATAAATATCTTTGGATATCTGCAGATCTGGATTTGAAATTCATATCTAGTAGTTGTTAGTTATGTGATCTTGGGCAAGTTACTTAACATCTCATTCCATCCGTAAAAAATGGGGGACATGATGTTTCCTTTGAAGGTCGATCTAAATTTTAGAGATAATATGCTTGACATTTTTACAAACGTTAACAAATCTAGTTCTTGATTAAAAAGTGCTCAAATTATACAGTAGTGTAAGATGTAGATTTTCTGACAGAGGGGTTGGTTGTAGGAATATGGGAAGTATGGGAGTTAGGGAAGAAAGAATGAAGTAAAGGTAGTTTTTCTTATCTTTTTGTCAATGAATTGGCGACAGCTGTAAAAATGTCTTAGGGCGTGTCTTCCTGTACATGGTAGGTGATAAATAAAGCATATGCTTACTTCCACCTATGTATCTTTGGACCAAAGAGTCTTTGGTTTCCTAGGACTTATGACTCTGGAGACAACAGATAGTTTATTGGTTTGTCAGTTCTCCTAAGGGAATGCTTTCATCAGTAATTCAGTATTTTGTTCCCTCTCCTCATATTTTATGGATACGTTAGACATTTGTTGTTACATTTTGGGCATGCAAATCCAATTCCCCTTCCTACTTTGTGGAGATTTGCCATTTTGAAATGTATTGCTAGAACGCAGTGCCACCTACTACTAAAAATGCCTGAGGGCAGACAGTCTAAGACTTACTCTGGCAAAGAAAGGGCATGCTGTCTTGGCTTGTCTATTATGATTCACTCACCTGGGATTTGAACCTGGAGAGATTGACAAAGATTCATTGAATAGTTAGGACTTACTTGTGGTGGTGGTAGGGAGTGGAAAAGTCTGGCATTTTCTAGCAGAGCTAGTGCTTAAGCTTTTGTGGTATTCCTGCCCATTTTAAAGCATGCACTTCCCTTTATAAGCATCCATCCTATTAATTCTATAAGGCCATCTATATCCTCCAATAAATCCTATATTTTGCCAGCCAAAGGTAGCAAAAGTGGTATTTTCTTGAAACCGTGAATCCTAACTGTTAAAATGATTCTTCCACAGCTCGGGTAACCAATCAAATATGTTTTATGTGTGTGCAGTTTTAACATGATATGAGTTTATCTTGTTGCACTCTTATATCTCTAAAAAAACCTCTATATAGCAAGTCTCCTCAACAGGTTGTTTCTGCAAATGTTATATTTTCAGTAATCATGCCTCATCTTTTTGGAAACTGCTATCAACAAAGCTTTGTCTTCTATTTTATGGTTCATAAGAAAAAAAAGGCAGCCAGTATCGATAATTAATCCCTCTTTTCCTATGACATTTTACCATTTCAAAGCACTTTTATAATTTTTATTTCCTTAAACCTTTAGAAACACCTTAGTAGTTAGACAGGCATGATGTTATTGACTCCACACTCCGGATAAGAAAATGGCAGCCTGGAAGAGTTCAACCCACATTGGTCAGGATCACAGGCATATTAAGTGGCACAGTAGGATTTTTCACCTAAGGGGTCTGGTTCCAAAACCAAGACTGTTTCTGTGACACTATAGCCACCTCCCTTTCTTTATTATAACTTTGCCAGCACACTCTCTTCAGTGTTACCACCATCACCGCCTTAACCTTCCCAATTCTTTGCTCATTTTCCTTTGCTTTTTACTAGCGACTTTGGGGGAAATCAAACTAATTCCCGTTTAGAAAAATATTAAATGCTGCCACATAAAAAGATAATAATGACGGGAAGTAATAGTAAAATTTTTTTTAAAACCCACAACAAAATGTGTAACAATCGTCTTACTCTACAGACCAGAGCCCAAGGAAAACTACTGCCTTGTAAGACTGAATGTATCTCCAAACATCCAATTATTTGAATGAGCAAATCCAGAAGTTTTCTCTAACATCTAGTTTGTCTGACATTTATACCCAGTCAGATAGCTATTTTGATAACACTGACCAGTTAATTCATTCAAAAATGCTCACAAAGTGTATATTAATGCACTATTTAAGGATCTTCCTAGTTGAGTACATATTATATTATCAGTTATCCAACCTTCCATCAAGCACATGCTGTGCTTCCATTGTGAATTAAGCATTATGTCAACTATTGAAGGTACATCATCAACATCACTGTTGCATAATGTCTAAGATTATTGAACACTAACTATGTTAATAATCATTTTAGTCCATTATTTCAGTTAATTTTCACAACCATCCTATGATTTAGGTAGTGTTTCCATTTTAGACTGAGGGAACTCAGGCTCAGAAGTCAAACAACATTCTTCAGGTTGCATAACTTTTAGGTAAAAATTAGAATATATTGACAATACTTAGTGTTTACCTTCAAGACACTTGTAGTTTTGTATAGGAAGACTATAAAGTGTGCTTCAGTTTTTTTTGAACAGATTTCCCCAGTTGCTTCACCTAGTCTAGCTAGGTTGACATCCTTTCTTCCAATCCTGGGAAAAACTTTTTAAAAAAAGGAGTAAAATAGTTACTATGGAGCCCCATTATATATGGTTAATTAACATTGAGAAGTTATTAGCAACATTAATTTTCTTTTTGGTCTCTGAAACTGGCAACATTTTCCTTTCCCCTTTTCCTTTTCTTAACATGCACACAAATCTTGGATCCTATGAATGCCTTTCTGTGAGCTTGGTGTATATGAAGATGTGAAGAGCCTTTCCACATAGGCTTCATCTACAGGTCAATTTTTCAGCAAACCATTTGTATATATTGAGGCCATTAAGGGTCAGATACTGCTGCATTCCTGCCCTGTCTCACATATATAGAGTGTTATTCAGATTTGTCCTTTCTTTCACTCTTCTAAAATATTTTCTTGCCTCTCCAGAAGCTGACTCCTTCATCTCTGTGGGACTTTCTGCACCTTATCATTTGGATCTCGCAATCATTTCCTAGAGGAAAGACTATTTTTCCATTTTCTGATAATCTTCATTATGTCCTCTGCAGACTCATTGTTCTCTTTCCAATTCTAAGACAAAAGCTCCTCCCCCCATATTGAAAGGATGCCACTTGTAGCATTAAACCTCAAAACGCATCAATGATAGGACTGCATATGTTCCTGGGCACAATTTTCTTGGGTTACATCTGATTGTAGCACCCCCATATTTAAAGTTGTTCAGCTGAGGTCCCCAATGTCCATCAGTATAAATTCCAGACTTTTTCATTTCAGGACCTTAAGAAGGCTTCATGATTTGTCTTTTTAATTTTTAGACCTTATATTTCACTACATTCTTCCTTGGGCACAAAGCTCAGTTTCCATTTTGAACTTTTCAGTTCTTCAAATGCAGCAGCTATCACTGGTCTTTGAAACCCTCTGCATGTATTTTAATCCCTTCTTGGACTTTTAAACTCCTAGTCATATAAAAACTGATTCTTGTTCTCATGGTAGTTATGTTCTATGAAGTCCCAGCAACGCTGCATTACCAAATAATGAACTATTTCCTAGGAGAAACGCACATACACACGCATATGCATATACATACCGCACATAGATTATAACCTTAAATCCTAAAAGCAGCTCGTCCTGGTAGATTCTATTTTCTACCAGGATTATTATTTTACAAAAGCGAAAATAAGGTTCAGCAGTGTTAAGTGACTTGTGTGAGGTTGCCCCACTAACAGGTGCCAGAGTTGGGATTCAAGCCCAGTCTAACTGGCTGGTGTCAGAGCATCTTGCACTGTCCTGCACAGCCCTTTGCAGTCTCCCCCTTCTGCTTATCTCTGAGCTGAAACGAGGAGGCATAGCATCATCTTCTTCCATCTCTGTTGGGAACATGAGAGTCTGGACACTGAAAACTTTTGCTGCTCTGCGAATGTCTATGAATAAGCCAGGAAGAGTTGAAAGTATTTATATGGGAGTTACAAATAAATTTGAGTGATAATTTTGCAAATACAGAATCCATTGATAACGAGGAGCAACTGTACATGTCTCAACTGCCACCCTTGGACTGAGTTTGATATACCTACTTGTGCTCTTGAACTTCCTCTATCATAGCCCAGTATTAAAATTGCCTATTTATTTCCCTACCCTGAGAGTATGTAATCTATAATAGGAACTTTTCTATATTGGCCATCATTGTATTTCCAAGTCCTATTCCAGTGCTTGACACATGATAGAAGCTCAAAAAGTGGTTGTTGACTAAATGAACTAATGAGAAAAAGTACAAAGCATCCCACACTGCCATACTTATACAACCATCTTCACAATGAAGGTTTAGTTAATTTCTGGCTAGTGTCTTCCCAACAAAGAATGGGCAAGTGCTTTAGGATGCCTTGTTCAGCTTTCCTACAGTTCTTGTGAGAGACAATGATAATGAAGAAACTTTGAAGTTCTGGGTGTTTCCTCTGTTTCCAAATACTAGGAAAGTCTCTAACATGGGTCAGAGGAGTCCTTATTTCAAAGAGTTTAAGTATTTCCTTGAGTTAGAAGAGATTTCTCCTTTTGCCCAACACACCCATAAAATAATAGCTGTACCACAAGCTTAAAAAGGAGGTTGACAATTTCAACTTCCAGGTCTTGTCTTTGAATATAGAGAAATTGTCCAATGGCACAAATGATGTGTTAATCTCTGAAGAACTTTGACAAAGTCAAAAATCAAAATAATCCTGTGGCTAATTTTAATCAAGCCATTCTGCTCTCAAAGGAATGATGACTGTCTTAGAGTAAGAACAAATATATTGCAAAAGGAGGAATAAACCTTATAAAATGGGGAAAATTTCATTTTTACGAAATAAAATCCATTTAAAAAAACTTGTGTCACACCTGATAGAAAATGAACCAGCCCTTGATTGATATGATTATGACTAACATTGAACAAGCCTAAGAGGTATTCCTCCTGGATCTCTTTTTTATGGGTGGTGTCAAAGCTTCCATGGGAAATTTGCCCTGGCCACATATCAAATCATTATAGAAGCCATGGACTGAGCCCTCAGCCTCTGGCCTTCAGGTTAGGGCCTTCTATATCAGGCTGCCCTTCTAGTTTCTAATTAGCTTCTAATTTCAGCTATGTTTATCTTGAATATAAAGCTTGGCAAGAAATTCTAGCCCAAATGTAATTACACTGTGATCATTCCAAAATTTTTACAAAAGTATGTTTTCCTCATTCCAATATTGAATTTCTTTCTGGGTTCCCATTTTCATAATTATCCATCAGATGAGTGCCTCAAAAACTAAATAACTTTTGTTAATTTGAGTAACTTAGTTACAAAAATCAAAATAGAACCCTGATTCTAACAACTGATTTAATCTTTCTGAGCAAGAGAGCTGTTATATAGGTTTAAGGCTGTTTGGGAAGGAAGTACTGACCATTTGCCAACAATAACTATCAATGATAGACAGTAAAATTGCCTCTGGTGACAAGTCTTTTCAAGGTGCACTGAAATTGGAAGTAATTTGCATTGATCTTACTCCCCATTCCTATGATAGTCTGTAGCTGTAAGAATGTTAATATGAGATGTTCTTACTCTAAATTGATTATTACTAATGCATTATTAGTAAGTTGGCTTTTCAATTTTGTCTCTAAAAAGTCTCAGTGTTCAGAATGTCAGTCAATTTGAAACCTAATAACTTGGCAAGTATGTTCTTTAACACTTGTGATAATTTCATTGACTTTAAATTTTGTCCTCCAAGTTTTTTTTAAAGCTTTATTTATTCTTAAGTATAATAGTTATTAAAGCCATTTATTTTTTAAATAAAATATTTATGGCTAGTCCCAGAGAGCTACATCCCCTTAAAACGTTGCTCTTTCTTCTTCTTTTGTCTTTTTTTACCTCTGAGTTTCAGTATATCTTCCTAATTTTTCTTTCACCTTCTTGTTCTTCTCACCTTCACTTTCTTTTCTACCCTTTTTTCCCCCTGTCATCTCTGATACAAGGAATTAAAAAAAAAAAAAAACAAATAATAATCAGAGCTTCTTCTCAGACATTTCTCTTAATAATTTGGATTCTCAAGTCAATTCTCAGAATGAATCTAAACATTTAAATGACTCTATACACCCAGAGGGTATATTGTTAATAGCTGTCAACTGAAATTTTTTTGTGTTTGATGGAATGCTTATATTAAATACAATCAGCAGAGGAAAGGTAAAATTTTCCCTGAAGAAAAATATAATCTTAGTATATTAGTCAAAAAATAAAAATTAAAAAATAGGAAAGAAAATCAAGAGGTCAGTCTAATGAAGTTCTGATATTTTTAACTTTTATATTAGTCTCTTTTTGTTAGATTTCATGCTTTACACACAGGAATTGTTGGAAAGAGTTTGAAATCTGTTTGAGTACTATTTTTTTTTTTTTTGTGGTCTATCAGTCATTTCTGAACACTTGATAATACTTGGAAGTTTGTAGAAGAAACACTATTTTATGATACTTTGCCATAGCTCATCATTGGAATCAATTGTCAAGGCATTTACAAGAATTTAGAGAGGTTTTTTTTTTGGCGTGGCCATACGTGTAAATTTGGTTATGCTGACCTCAAACTCAAATCTTCTAATAAAATCTGAAATATATAACTTGCCTACTACAGAGATTTTGAAAGTTGTGATAGTATTTGAAGAGTTATTTAAGTCTAGAAGAAAGAAAGCATGTGTTGAGTTTAATGTTGAAACACTGCCTTGTGTCACTTAGGTAATCAGTATTTGTACATTTATCACAATAAAATACAACACAAAAGAATCCTTAATTCCTTAAGTACGAAAATAAGTGCAGATTCTAAGGTGAAGATTCTCAAGAATCTCACTAAAATTATGACCCAGAAGATGAAATCACTTTAAAGCACTTTAAAGAAGTGCTCAAGACTTGAGTATATTTTAGTTTGCATGACCTTGAATTTGGAGCTCTGAACTTGCATGGTTGTATGCGTAACGGTTCCTATAACTGTTAAACTAACTCAGTTGAAAACACAGTCATTATGATGTGCTGGAAAACTGCAGTATTTGGAGACGAAATATACCCATCCAGAGATGTGCATGTCTGAATCTCTGGTGATTATAATGAACAAGTTATTTGGTTGCACCCAATGTTACTACTCATTGTTCCCCTGGAAAGTACACATAATCTCTCTTAATAATGGCACATGTGACTATTGTAAATCCTTGTCTATTCTCATTCTGGGATACAAAAAAAGAATATGGCAGCAGTCCACACCCCCGCAATTCTCTGAACATGGAGAGGAAATGGAGTCTTTTTGCCTCATGGAACAAGGAGGAACTCTAATTCCTTTCTTTATTCAACAGTTTTTGAATACACACATTGATATAGACATGAGCTACCCATGGGTTTATGTTTCTGTCAGTTCCTTTCCCATCTGGAACTCAGGCCTGACTTAAAAATTCTCTAGTAAATGATGGGAACACATGTTAAACCCATTGTTCCTACTGACTTTCAGTCAAATTTACTATACGGTAACAGAATTATTTTCTTATTCTAACAACTCACTTTCCATGCAGCAACCAGAGTGATTTTTAAAAATCTGGTTACAAAGTGCTCCTGGTTAAAGTCATTAAATGTTTCCAATTACACTTAAAATTTTTAAAAAGTCCTTACCCTCTTCTACAAAGCCTTACATGATCTCTCTAACATCATTTTTTACTAATCCCTTCCCGGACCACTCAGTTCCAACCAGTTCCTCAAATAGCCCTCTTCTTGATGCAGGAACATTGCCCAAGCTGTTTTTCTGCCTGAACACTGCCCCATGTCTTCATCTCAGCCTAGATCTTTAAATGAAGGTCATCTTTTCAATTTTTAAGGTCTTAGCTTGCATCATTCTCTCATAGTGTTCCCTATATTCTTTGTAGTATTTATTGTAATCCTAAATCATGTATCTGCCTATTTACTTTTTTGTCCACATCCAAGACTAGATTAAAAAAAAAAAAATTCCCTGCCTTCATGGGTTTTACGCATGGAACGTATTCAGTAAGCAATGAGAATAACTAAATGAATGAACAAACAGCTTCAGCACATGAGTGAGTTCAGTACGTGTAGGCTTCTACAGAGTAAGAAAACGGTAGACATTGTACCCGAGATCTTTCTCACCCAACCATGAGACATTTATTTGAGTAGCAAATTATGAATGAATGGATGTACTGTATAGTGGGATAGATCCACTTCTTGAAGGGATGGCTATAACTGCTTAGATAGTCCCAAGGAAACTCTATAAAGGCTACCGAATGAGCAGGAATTTTTTTTCCTACCACAACCCGAAGCAGGGCAGTACATAGACCTGGACTATGTGTGTGTGTGTGTGTGTGTGTGTAGAGAGAGAGAGAGAGAGAGAAGGCCGATCTTCAAATATGAAAGCAGAACCTGAAGAACTGATTCTTAAGAAAAAAGTCAGGCAGTTGAAGACCAGCCCATTCCAGACAAGGAGATGTGGAATTGTACAGACCTGACTTATTGGTCCAATTACAAACCCTGCTTCTCTCCTATTGTAGTGAGGAAATGAATTCTCTGTTCTATAGTCCAATTACTTCAGTATTTCATTCATCCACCCAAGTATGCAAAACATCCATCAGTGTGTTTATTAAGCATCTACTACATGCTGGACTCTAAGAAATGCACCTGTAGTAATGAACAAAACTACTTTTATAAAGCCATGAATTTAGTTAGGTCATTAAGCACATCATAGTAAAGAATGATGGATATAAAGAAAGGAAAATTTGCTGATTTAGGGAATATTGGAATATAAGAATACATCTTAGCTGAGGCGTCAACATTATAGTAACATAAAACTAAATGCCTAGTATCACATACTTTATCTCATTTAATCCTTATAACAGCCTACAATGATGGTGCTAACTCTAGTGGCAAATTGAGACTTTGTGTTGTGCTCTAAAGCTTGTTTACTAGGGCCACTTATTTTTACTTGTAAAAAATTTTTACAAGAGAATGCCTTTAACTCTTTTCCTAATTTTAAGATCATCTGTATACTGTTTGAAATAATAAGACCTTAGTAAATTCATGGTTAATGGCTTAACCATGGTTTATTTGATATGTCAACCTGTTGACAGTACTTCTGTCTTTAAGTGACAAAGCATAGTTTTCCACAATGAATATTATAACAATAGTTTCCTATAGATTTTTTTCTTAGTCTCAAGTTTATAAGTCCTTGGAACTATGAAATTTCTCTGTGTTCTAGGACATAGACTCTCTGGTAACAAGATACAGAACAACTATAGATTTTATTTACCTGTGTAAATATTTGCTCACCCTCATTATCTGTTTGCAATTTGTTTTGTCACCTCTAGCACCTGAGCCAACTGTCTTCTAATTATTTTGATGGATTATGGCTTCTAATTTCAATTAGAAATTCATCCAGAGCTAAGTTAAAGAATGAGACATATAACCTACCTCATCCCACATTAATAGATGAGGAAATTCAGATCCAGTGAAATTCACTCTGTCTCACAGCAAAATAAAGCTGATTTGAAGCTCAAGCTCTTTCCGCTATGATGCACTGCCTCATGCTTTTTTTTTTTTTTTTTTTGGTACCCTGCTGAGGATGTTCCACTTTTCAATTTCTGGAATAATTTTCTGACTTAATATGTTTCCGCTTAAAGGGTTTTCAAGCATTCCCCCTCTAGATTCGTCTTCCTTTATGGTCTCTGTCTCTCTCTCAAAGAATTTTTTGAACATGAAGTTTGACCACCAAAGACTCTTCTGCCAATGTACAGTTGTATGCAGTCATTTCTGGTAAGGTTCTGGTTTTGTGTAACGACATTTTCCATCATAGGTATATTCTCATTAAGGTTGGTAAATCCTACCATTTCTTGCTCTATGGTTAGACTTTAAAACATATGTGATAATAGTGGTTCAGGATCTTGGCTAAACTCCTGAGTCAAAAAGTGTGTCTAAGTGGATGGTTGCTTTGTTGACTACTGAGCAAATCTGAAGTCTGTGCATCCAGTTCAGGATTCCATTTCTAGGTGTCCCCTAAAGTTTGCAAGTTAATCTTCAAAAACAATAGGTTTGTATCTTTTGGAAAGTTCCCAAGGACCATAACTCTTAAATTTGCTCTTGCTTTCATAGTTTGGACAGTTGTTATTGTGCTAAAAGATACTGTTAGAAATCTTTTTTTTTTTAAAAGGATTTTCCATTTTGATAATGATGTTTGTGAGTCTTAGAAAATGGTTCTTCTCAGAGTTACTCTTAAATAATCTTTAAATTCTGTAACATGGTTTCTAGAGTTCAGGTTTTTTCTAACATATGTGCAAATATATTCCTTAGTGTCCTATCTGTGTTGTTCCATGTTTACAGGGAAGATGTTCAGATGATCTTTGCTGTAACATATCAAGTCCAGGAACTTCTTAGAAAAAATGTAGCCTTGGTGTGAATTAGATGGATTGAAAAACAACAACAACAACAAAAACAACAGGCTTTTGGCAGATACAGTCCTGTTCCAGGGCACCAGGCTTCACAAGCAGAGGACTGGTTGCAATGCGGCATTTGAATAGTACACAGACTGTACAGCTTTCCATGGTTGTCCTGCAAGGGCATCTGGATCTAAATTTTGCTCACCTGCTGAATGTAACTTACATGCTTCCCAAGCTAAGTATGTATGTCCTAAGTTCAATAGGCCAATGTATACTTCAGTGGATGGATTGGCTGAGGTCACAGTTCTTTCAAATACTTCACCGTAAGCACATAGAAGTAAGGCTGGGAAAGACTACTGCCTAAGATGTTTCATTTTGAGGTACGAGTATTTGGTTTATCAGAAACTGAGACAAGGTCCCTAAGAGTCTTTCGTTTCACATGAAATGATCAGACGCTAAATTTGTACTAAGAAGTGAAGATACACCTAGCAAATTTTGAATTGTTCATAACCTTCCCTAAGGCAGAGAGCATGCCTTCTTCATCTCTCTATCCCCACAGACTAGCCGGGGGTCAAATACGAGGTAGATACTTGATGAATATTTACTAAATAAATACAGAGCTGTTCAGCATTCCTAATAATATAACCCAGATGGGACAATTTTCCTATCCAAATAGCTGCATCCCCCAAACCTGATTTAACTCCACAACTCTTTAAAAAAGAAAAGTTTTACTGAGGATTTTGTGGGACATCAGGGAAGCAGAATCAGATTCCACAATCAATATTTCTCAATTTGATCCTCTTCCATGACCGTTACCGATCTTTGCTCTTGCTCTAAGCTCTGATTCTACTTCTGCTTGCTGTCTCTCCTTCTAAAATCTCCAATCTTGTGTAGGAGAGTCAGCCTGGAATTAAACTTGCAGACCTTGCACAGTAAAACAGAAACCTAGTCATTAAGCACACCGTAACTCCTTGTTTTCCCTGAAGTGCTCTTTGGTAGCAAAACGGAGGTAGAAATCTCATCCTTTCACCTCAAGTGTACAGTTTATGTGTCCAGTAAAGTCTCTCCCAAAGGAGACATTCTGCTGCTAAAACAACACTGCTTAAGTCTACTATTATTCCAATTATTTGTATTTTCCTTTGACCTCTTAGAGGTAGACTAAGAGGTCTGGCAGGGGAGAGAATTTGAATAAGTACTGCAACTCCTTCATCCCCATAGAAGATTAGGGTTCATGTTCCGATGCTGTTACAGAATAATGGTGTTGACCTTAGTCACTCTAAAACTCCACGCTCCTTTTCTATAAAATGGAACTCTTTAGAGTGAAATCGAAGTCCACGGTTTTCAATCTCAGCTACACATTGGACTCAGCAGGGAGTTTCACAAAATGTGATGCCTGATTTAATTTGTGCAGGATAATTCCCAGGCACCTAGGTTTTTAAAAGCTCCTCAAGTAATCACGAATATGCAGTCAAGGTTCAGAATTACTAATCTAAGAGCTGTGGTGGTAATTAAACTAATATGTATGAAAACACTCAAACTGAAAAGGGTTAGATGAATATAAGAATTTCCTTCTAGTCTTTTTATTAAAGTAAAACAAAACCTGTAAGACATTACAGGGTCTTTATTTCATGCCTACAGGTAGGGTGACAAACTTGTCCTGTTTTGGCTAGGACTTACCTGGTTTCAGTACTGAAAATCCTGTGTCTTGGGAACCCTTCCATCCTGGTCAAACCTGGATGGCTAGTTACCCTAACTGCAGGCCTTATAAGCTGTGAGGTTTATCGAGTTCAAGGAACCATTAAAAAATCTCTTTTCTATTTCTTACGGTACTGGGATATTCAATTGAGCTGTAAGTCAAAAGACTAGAACTCCAAATTGAATGCACACTTATCCTCTCTGCCTCTGGAAAACTCTTTCTATTTTGCTTTCCCTTGTTCTGCATGCTTTTATTCAGGATAGCCTCTCAACCTAAAATGTCCTTATTCTCCGTCTTCATCTACCTATTGCTCAAGTATCTGGGACTTTGGTGATTCTCTAACCTTAAAAAAATAAAGCGGGCATTAACATTTGCGTTGAAAATTCCCTTGGTGATTTTTTTCCTTTGAAAATACAAAGTTTATACAAATGTTTAGAATTCAAATAGTGGCCATGTTTATGCTCAAAATATGTCATGGATCAAACATAACTCTGTCTAGGTCCAAGTATCCCAGCCAGAATAATGGTTTGATTTAGAAAACTTGCACTGATAGTAAAATAAAGCAATTGATCCAGTAATCATTAGGACTCCACTTTGCTGCCTGGCCTTAAGGAAGTATCAAGTCAGTGAAAGCCTTGTTCCTAAGGAGTGGAGTCTGTGTGTTGTTGTTGTGTGTATGTATGCGTGTGCATTGTGTGTGGTGTGTTTGTCCTTGTGTGGATGTATGTGTGGGGTGTGTGTGTGGGGGGAGGGTATGTGGTGTGTGATATGTGTGTGTGTTGACAGTGTCGGCAGGTGGGGATGGCTTTTTCTTCTTTTCCACCTTTCAAATCTCACACGGGGTTCTCCCATCATCTGAATCTAACTAACTTGTCCTGGCAAGGGGATCAGGGGTGTGTATTTTCCAGGTTCTCAGCCCCCGTGGTACAATAGAGAGCAAAGAAGGATGGAGATGTACTGATTATTAGCCAACAGCGTCTGGCAAGTTACCACACTGCCTGCAACTTTTTAACTAGAAAAGCCAACTTGACTCCATATAAGGTGACTAGGAAGAGGGCTATCTGTAGAGTTTGATTTAGTGCTAATAATTTGGGGCCATGTAATAGTGTGCGCCTTGGCTCCTTTTACTGTCCAGGGAATAGATGGAGGAGGGTCACCACTCTCTTCAGCACCTGGCACGTAACATGCACTCAGTATTTGGTGGTTGTCATTACTATTAGAGCAGCATGAAAGGCAATTAGCTCTTGGCAGCATATTCAGGCAACAAGGCCGAGTCACGCAGGAAAGTTAGGCAATGGCCACAGAAATCACTGTCACTACCACATGCAAAAGTACAAAGGGACAGCTGATCGGAAACACCACATGTTGAGTTTTGGTCTTTTCACATCACACCCTACACCTCATTGCCCAGCCCACTGTCAGACATATTTATGAATTTCTGCTTGGAGATTTGTTTTTACTCTCTCTCTGCTTTTTTTTTTTCTCTCTGTGTGAGTAATATTTCCAGTTCTTTCAACAGATGCTTACTGGGCACTTGCTATATGAAAAGCACTGTGCTGGGAACCAGGGAAATAGAAATATATAAATGTGAAAGGCAATTACTAACTTTACAGGTTTATAATGAAATAGGGAGCGAAGTGTGTGTGTGTGTGTGTGTGTCTGTGTGTGTGTTTGGGCATATATAGTGGCTATTATGCCCTAGGTACTGAGGATGGAGTTGCAATAATATCTTTCCTCTCTTTGGGATTTTGTTGACCTAGTAGAGAGGCCTAAGACAGATATGAAAAACAGATATAGGAGGATTTGGATATTAAGGAGTTTATAAACAGAAGAGATGCATTCCTGCTGGATTCACTCCTAAAAGTTTTAAATAGTCAAAAGGTAAAAAAGTGATTAAAAAAATAATGGAGTATATCCCAAGGACACAGGTGCCAACTTGAAGGGATACCTACTGGCCAAATCTCGGACCATCTGAGTGCAAAATAATTGACAGAATATTGAAAAAATAGTAACCTATGTATTCATCTTGATAATAAATAGATAAATAAATAGAAAGAAAGAAGGATGGATGGGGAAGAAAGGAGTTCTTTCTCACAGTGGAATGCTGAGTCCCAACGGTAAATATATAGAGAGCACAGGGGTTGATTATCATTTTTCAATCATCAGAGTAAAGACTGTTTCAGGTAAGAATTGTCAATGAATGTTTAATCTAGGCAGAAATTTTTATAAGAAGCAGCATGTTTGCATGGTCTTAATGTGTTTCTCCTCTGCTTATTAGTTGCACAGGAAAAAAAAAAAGTAACCATGTAGTGGCTGTAACATTTTATGTTCCCATTAGCAATATGTGAGTTGCTCTACATTCTTGCCTTTTTGAATTTTAGCTATTCTAGTCGGTATGGAGTGGTATATTGTTGTAGTTTTAATTTGCACTTCCCTGATGACAACGATATAGGGTATCTTTGCAGTTACTCCAGCATGGCCAGAAGCAGAGTCTTCATTCTTTCACTCTGTAAAGGGCTCCATCCCTAGATTGTTCCCTGTGTGAGCCAAAGGGAGTATATACCTCTCAGGATACCTCTTGTTCCTTCGATTGTGTGTGAGTATCATTTTGGCTGGGTTGTGGAACACTAATGTCAGAAAACAGACCAGGGACTTAAAGGCCATGTAATTGGAAATAGACATTCTAGGCTATTTATGATAAACTATGGAATTCCAGACAAACTCTTATTTGTTTCATATACACTTTTCCCATTAAAATAATAAAATGCACACCAGGTTCTCTTGAGAAACTAAAGGAATAAATGGTAATGACAATAAAGACTACAGTTTTCTGAGTGCTCGTCAGATTTGAACCTTACAAAAATATTCTAACAATCATTTGACCTGCTGTTTCACCAACACCATCTTTTAAATTTGTTCCCAGAAACCCTAGTATGAAAATTACCATTTTGGGGGACTTCCCTGGCAGTCCAGTGGTTAGGCCTCCACACTCTCAATGCAGGGGACACGGGTTCAATCCCTGGTTGGGAAACTAAGTTCCTGTACGCCGCACCACACAGCCAAAAAAAGAAAAAAAAAAAATTACCATTCTTTTACAGATGGTGAAACTAACCATGCAGTTAGTTACTCTCTTGGCCACATTGCTAGTTGCAAACAGGGAAAAGAATGCAGACCCTGTCTTCTGGCCCTTGTTTTATACCATACCACAGTGTCCTGCTTTGAAAAAGAAAATGCTGAAGGTGGATTTACTGTCATCTTAACACTAGACAGGTTTTTTTTCTGGATTATCCCAGATCATTGCTCCTCTTCTTCATTCCATTGCGTTTTATATCATTTCACCATTAAATAGCACCTACGCTAGGGACAAGAGCAAAGAAAGAGAGACAAAATAAATACACATCAGTACGTTTTGCTACAGCTAGATAAAAGTATGGGGAGAATGGATTAGAGTTACGTGCCAATCAATTCTTTACCCCCCTCCTTTCCTCCCTCCCTCTCCTCTCTGCTTATTCTTATGGAGTACCTGTTCCATACTAATTGTAAGTGTTTACATTTTAACTGTAAAATGGGGATGCTAATTCCTGTCTTATAGAATTGTTGTGAAACAGAATAAGATTTCTTTGTACTATACCTTTACTACAGTTAATGTTCATGGGGCAACTCAAGGGATAAGTGACAATAGGCACTTATCCCTGTCCTTAAACAGTTTACAGTGCAGCACAGAATTTTCTATCGATCTTGGTTTATTGCATTTCCCATTGTCTTATACATTTTTTAATTGACAGAGCCACAAAACCTGGTCGACTTGGCCATGAGCTAATAACTTTGATAAGAAAATACCTACATCTGGGATATAGTGGGAAATGATTTCTCCTCTCCCAGGTTTGGGTCCTTGTCTTCTTCACTGAAAACAGATAAGCCAGACACACAACCTTCAGCAAAATAAGGAGAAATATCTGTCTGTATGTGGACAACAATCCGTTCCAAGAGGTTAATCAGTAAAGAACTAAAATGATGAGGAAGTATAAGTCTTTCATTTTATTTTCTTTCAATTGTTCTTTTTATTTTTTTTTTTGACATGCATCAACTGTGTTGGATATAATGGAGTTTTATATCTCTAGCTTCAAAGGCATCTACGGTTCAAACTTCCTCATTGAGGGAAACACAGCCTTTTAGAAATATGTTGAAAAACCAAGGCTGCCAATGTTATAAGCACCCTGCTGACACAATATGATTTTGTGCCTGTGTTTTTTTCCTTTTAACTTGCATCTCTAGGCAGGGGATAAGTGCCTGCTAATTAATCCAGTCTCAATCCTGACATAGTCACGCTCATGGGAATATCTATTCCCTACTTAGGGGGAATGGAGAGACTCAGAAACACACATGCATTAACCCGCTCAGTCCTCAGGCAGCTCTGCTGCCAGAATGTGTTGCCAAGAGACTGTAAGTCATCAGGCCTTTCTGACACATTATAAAACGTATTCTCTTGATATGTAAAAGCCAGTATGGGAGGGATTTAATAAAGTACTAATGAGAGAAGTAAGTGACTAGGATACCCGCCCAGATGTGAGAAGCCATCTTTGCAGAAGGGCTCAAGGGGGCCATGAGGAAAGAGAAAACCTAAGAAGGGTACCTTATGGCCAAGAAGAGAGACTGACAGACATCAAGAAACTATGCTGTCTCTTGGCTGCATAGGTCCAGAAGGCGAAGCGCTTGTGTAGCTGACAGGATCCTGTGCCGGTGGGTAGAGGAAGAAATGAGGCTTGATGGAGGTGGTCACTCTCTTAGGTAGTGGTTTCTATAGGTCATCAGAAAAAAAAACCAAACAAGCAACAGCTTTGTATATTGTAGATGAGATGATATCTATCTCTCTGCTAAGGAGGTATACAGTGGTATTCAGTGAAACGCCTTCTAGTAACAAGTCTTTTTAAGTTAACAGGTTTTTGCCCGTGCTGGGGTTTTAGCCATCGCTTATTCGTGAATTTATTCATTCAAAAAAGATTAGAAAGTTATCTTCTTTTCCATTTCCTAGGAACAGATGGGGGAACATACTGCTTCTTTTCTCCTTATGATAGATGCTCTTGATTCCTTGCTTGGTGGAGAGTTTTGAGCTTGAGACAGGGCAAACATTAGAAATGGTTAAGAGTGTAGACACTGTATTCAGAAATATCTAGTTTTCAAATCCCAGCTCCATCACTTCATAGCTGGGAGATCAGTTTCTGAACCTGTACAATGGGGATCACAGCAGTACTTAGCAATATGATGGTTATGAGGCTTAGACAGGATATCACATAAAAAGTGATACAACGACTTGTCCACGGTTTAAATGCTCAAAAATATTAGTTATTATTTTATAATCATCATCATCTCCATTATTATTGTTATCTGTGAGTACTGTTTTTAACCATCCCCCAAATAAATACACTTCTAATGATATGCTCATATAATTTTTAGAGTAAACTTTGTTAGGTGAGAGAGAATATGTAATAAAGGTAATGAAATAGGTAAAATAGGTAATAAAGAAGGTGGATGAGGAAGAGGATGGAGAAAGGAAGGGGAGAAGACAGGGATGCTATTTTAAACAACTTTATACCTTAAGTTGGGAAGCGGAGTTAACATCTCACCTGCAAGGAAATCTTTGTGTTTTCATCACAATGGAAATATTAAGATGGTAGTTTTCAGATCACCACACTTTGTCAAGTTCAATATAATGCCTCATCATTTTCTGATATTTCTGCACAAAGAAATGTTTATGATACTTCTTATCAGGGTTTTCCACAAATGCTTTGAAAATGATTTTCATAGTCTCATTCTCAGACTTACAGAATATGGAAATTTACAACTGCACATGGTGATCATGTTATTAATCTACCATTTACAGATGAGGAAATGAAGGATAAAGGAGGTAAGAATAATACGCTAACTTCATATAGTGAATTAGGACCAGAATCCAGGTCTCCCAGCTTTTTAGGCAAGGGATTCCCCTCCCTTCCCCATCTTCTAACACAATAAATAAGTCATCTAAAAAAGCTACGCATAATTAATAGTGAACAGAAATTTATATTTTTGGTTGATTTGTTTCTAATTCTCCTGAATGTAAATGATCACTTTAGGTCAGTTCTTTTTTTAAAAGTTTTTAAAAAATTGTGGTAAAATATACATAATTTTATTATCTTAACCATTTGTAGGTATATAAATCAGTGGCATTAAATACAATCACAATATTGTATATGCATCACCACTGTTACGCCCCAAACTTTTGAGCATCCCAAACACAAACTCTGTATCCATTAAACAACAACTTCCCTTTCCCCCTCCCCCAAGTGCCTGGTAATCTCTACTCTGCATTCTGTCTCTGAATTTGCTTATTCTAGGTACCACATATAAGTGGAATCATATAATACTTGTCCTTCTGGCTTATTTAACTAAATGTAATGTTTTCAAGGTCCATCCATGTTGTAGCATGTGTCAAAATTTCACTCCTTTTTATGACTGAATTTTCTATGCATAAAAATATAAAAAGCTATATATATATATAAATAAAACACACACACACGCATATATCACATTTGTTTATTCATCTGTTGATGGGCATATAGGTTGTTTTCACTCTAGCTATTGTAAATCATATTGCTGTTAACATTGTGTACAGATATTAAGAGTCTCTGCTTTTAGTTCTTTTGGATACATACCTAAAAGTAGAATTGCTGGGTCAGGTAGTAGTTCCATATTTAATCTTCTGAGAAACTGTTTGCCACAGTGGCTACATTATTTCACATAGGGTTCCAATTTCTTTACGTCCTTGCCAACACTTGCTATTTTCTTTTTTTTTTTTTAATTATAGCCATTCTAAGTAGGTATGAATAGATCAGTTCTTAATAAGGGGGGTGATTTTGCCCTCCAGGGGACATTTAACAATGCCTGGAGATATTTTTGGTTGTTGTATTTCTGGGGGAGGGGTTTGCTACTGGCATTTAGTGAGTAGAGGCCAGAGATGTTGCTAATTATCCTGCAATGCATAGCGCTCTCTCCAGAACAAAGAATATGCCAATAGTGATGAGGCGGAGCTACCTTTCTCTAGATATATGTATGGTGGTCAGAGCTAGGCTTCTGATACTCCATTCTTTTATACTCTTTGCCACTGAAAGAACATTGTGATATGAAATAGATTCCTTAACACTAGATGGCACAAAGGGATGAGTTTTTCTGAAATGATGAAATGCAGGACATTGCTAGGGACAGCATACTACTTGGAAATTGGGACAGAGCACTAACAGAATCATCTGAGCTATTCCTAGAAATTGCTCAGTTACAGTGATACTGCTGCCACTTTTGATTCTGCTTCAGAGCATTTCTTTGCACTGAACTTCTACCAAATCAGAAATTACCTGGGAATTACTACAGTATTCCCCAAAGCTTCTTGAAAAATGAAACCTATATCAAAAAAATATAATCCATTAATGAATCATTCTGGAACCGCTCATTACAGATGGATTGAACATCCGTGCTAACATAACTTTTATTTTTGTAAAATGTTTTGTAGATTTAATCTGATGTATTTTTTAATTGAAGTATGGCTGATTTACAACGTTGTGTTCATTAGGGAAAATCTGATCATAATTTTTTTAAAAGTTCTGTCTTCAGTACGGGGAATATTACGGAGGGCACTTACTATGTGCTAAGTGGTGTGCTAGACTTGGGGAGAATATAATGCTTACATAGTGTTTCAGTTTTGTGGGGAATACATGCATGTTTCTCTTAAAAGTACCTGGTATAAGCCTTTGATGTAGTAGTACCATGCAACAAAAGTCGTACTTTTAAAAAAGAAAATTTTATTGGACTATAGTTGATTTACAATGTTGTGTTAGTTTCAGGTGTACTGCAAAGTGAATCAGTTATACATATACATATATTCACTTTTTTTTTACATTCTTTTCCCATATAGGCCATTACAGACTATTGAGTAGAGTTCCCTGTGCTATACAGCAGGTTCTTATTAGTTATCTATCTATGTCATATAATGTATGTATATGAAGGAAAGACAAAATATCTCTAAATATTAACTGGGAAACTGCAAGGTTTTTTATATATTTTCTCCAGTAAAAAAAATATTTTCCACATGCATTAGGCTTATAATCCATAATAATAATTATTAAAAAAATAAGATTAGCCTATCTTAGATGATTGTCCCCTTACCCAGCCCTGCAAGTAAACCAATATCTACTGTGAAACCTTTCTCATTGGAGGATGGGCAAAGGAGATGGGAAAAGATTCAGGAATGAACCCCAGTGGTCTATTTTGTTTGGATGGCTCATGGAAGTCCGCTAGGGAAGAATGATCAACTCTGAGACTGAAGTTGTGTTTCACAACTTTCATGTGCGTAGGAGTCACCTGGCAGTCTTGTTAACATGCATATCCTGATTCATTAGTTTTGGGCTACGAACTGAGATTCCAGTTTCTAACAAGCTTCCTGGGATTGTCGATGCTGCCACACCATAGACCACACTTTGAGAAGCAAAGAGTTCAGAGACCATTCTTGACTCTGCCACTTAATAATGTTTTGAACTATGGTTAGTGATTATAAGATACAGAGCACATTTGTGTTTGCATTAAAGTCTCTACAGAACTTTACATGGAATCCTTACAAATGCAAGGTCAGTATTTATCTCCAATTTCAGAGAGACTGAAAGGTTAAGTTGACTGGCCAGTATTACACGGCTAGTGAGTGGCCAAGCCAGATGTTGGGGTTCAAGCTTAGTGCTCGTACTGTCATGTTGTCATATATTGTCATAACATACTACTTCTCTGTGCTTGATTTCCCTCATCAGTAAAATGGGGATATAGCTCCTGCAGTGCTGTTCGGATGCACAGGAGCATATGTCCAACAACTAAAAATCTTTATATAGCTAAGCTACAGAATCATAATTATGAATATCTACAATTTTCTATATAATTTGGAAATTATAACTAGGTAAAAATTGAGTTTTTGCCCTTATTTAATGAAGAATTAAATTCATGCCCAGATTGTTTGGGAGGGATATAAGTCTTCTTAGAGGAAACCCATGGCTGAGCCAGAGAATGCAAACTCAGCCACCTGACTTCCAGCCCTTGTCAGGATTCATTTCTTCCAGTGCAACACTGACCCAGGCACGGCTGGGATCACCTCTGTTCACATCTGGTTTGTGGTCTGGTGTATTTTGACCCTGCATCTTTGAAGCTTCAGCTCACACTATATTCTTCATTTTCACAAACTAATTTGCTTGATGTGGTGAAACTCGACCCAGCTCTCTTCTAGGCAATATGCTGTTATATCTGGGCCTGGGAAATGATGTCTTTGCCTGGGCATTGCTTAGAGATCAAAATGGCACAGAGAGTTATGGCACGTGTGGCAAGGGGCAAGGACTGTAATTCTTTTATTTCGGATGGAACAGTTTACATCTGGTTTAGTCACAAGCAATGCCAATTTGGCTAATTCATCTTTGTTTCTAATGGAAATTCCCACACTGTGTGTGTGTGTGTGTGTGTGTGTGTGTGTGTGTGTGTGTGTGTGTGTGTGTGTTTGGAGCCAGTGTGGATGGGATAGTGTGGAAACAAATTGGCAGAAAAAGATGTACATGCATCACTTCAAGCCTCACTGAAGAGAGAGAATCAGTGGAAGGGAAACTATTTACTGAAGTACACCAAACTTCTCAATGGAAACATTTTTACTTCCTAAAATGTTCTGTAGACTGGCCCTGAAAATTGATTTATTAATATCTGGAATTCTATGCATTTGACAAGCTAAAAATAATGCTATTTTCTTAAGGCCAGTGGTGCTAGAGATACTTTATAATGACTTTGCCAGGCAGCTCTAAGTAGAGAAGAGCTGAAAGACCACTCAGAAATGGAATGAAGGCCAAATTCCATTAGTCCAATTGGAAGACACCTATGAATGCAAAGTCAGGGCCTCTAAACTTAACCACAGAGCTTCCCTACTGCCTTAGACACCAGCTAAAATCAAGAGGATTGCAGATTGCAGATTAGTTTTGCTAAACTGTATTGTTTTCCTATTATCTGGTCCTCATTAGGAGTCAGTGAGACCTAGGTCAGATCAGGTATAGGGCCTGGGACTCCACTGGAGTAAAGGACCTGTATTAGTTATTATGGCTGCATAAAAAAATGTAGCAGCTAAAAAAAAATGCACACTTACGTCTAGTTTCTGCGAATCAAGGATCTGAACATAGCTTAACTGGGTCACCTGCCTTAGGGTTTCTTACAGGGTGCAATCAAGATGCTGACTGAGGCTGTAGGTATCCAAAGATTCTAAAGACTCCACTAGGGAAAAAATCCGTTGCCAAACTCACCCATATGTTGGCAGGATTCAGTACCTCACTGGCTATTGGTCAGGTGTCCCTCAGTTTGCCATGTGGGTCTCCTCCTGGGGCAGTTCATAATATAACAGCTTGCTTCATGAGAGCAAGCCCGTGAGAGAACCAGAGAGAGAGAGGGGGCGGGGAGGGAGAGGGGGAGAGGGGGAGGGGGAGGGAGGGAGGGGGAGGGGGAGGGAGATCGAAGTCGGCCATTTGTAACCTAATCTCAGAAGTGACATCCCATCACCTTGGTTTTATTTTATTCATTAGAAACAAACTACTGGGTATAGCTCGCACTCAGGTTCACATAGGGCATGAGTATCAGGAAGCAGGGATCACTGGGGCCCCTTTCAGAAAGTGCCTCTTACAGGGTCCCTAAACTCTTCAGCATTGCCTACGTTGAATCAGCATTTAAGAAAAATTGGACAATCTTACACTGAACAATCTAGATTTGGAGGATGGTCCAAGGCGTTTATCTTTGAGTCAGTTTGGGCCTCAGGGACAGAATAGCATCAGGGTGTCTTAGAGGACTGAGTGCAGTTGGACCAGTGTTTATGGAGTGCCTACCATTTGTGGAAGCTAGTGCTAGGCATCGTGGAGAACAGAGAAGGGAGAAAGAAAATGAGCTAAACATGTGCCTCACGCCATGCTAGCTGCTTTCCTATATGTCATTTGATCCTAGAAAGCGGTGCCTTCTCCTCTTTTTAAAGAGAGAAAAATGGGGCTCAGCAGCATTACAAAATTGCTTATGACCACAAAGTTATTTAGCAGTGGGGATGGTATTTAAATCCAGAACTGTCTCACTGCAAAACTCTTCTTCTCCCCCACTAAGTACCATTATATGACCTTAAAAAGTATTTCAGTTGAGTGTGACAAATGCTCCCAATGCACATGGAAGTATTGTCGCCACCCCTGCCATCGCCCCAGAATTGGTTTTATTGAGTGGATTTAAGCATGATACATCAGGCTACACTGAAGACGATAAGAAAGACCTTCCATTATGTGTCTCTTAAGAATGTGAATCATTTCCTGCAGTGTCCTTTGTAGCAAGATTTTTGTGGTTGATCTTAGAAGTAAGAGTGGCTATTTTTCCAGTAGGTCATTGATTAGTTCTCATTTCATAGACAAGTTTCCCATTTTGGAAAATGGTGGGCCATACACTTGACTGTCAGAAAGCTCAAAGCCAAAATCATGAGGGCCATATGATATTAATTTTTAATCTCATTCTTGACTTTAATGTCCCTATTCTTGGTTTTCCTTCTACTTTCATGCTATATTAACTTTAAGTTTATACTTTCATTTATTGTATATGGCTTTTTAAGCAGTCTTGAAACACATGAAATAAAATGGAATATAATCAATAAAAGTTAACTATACTCCATTTGTGACTATAAAAAATAAAGTGCTGCACTGTGCCGTAACTATACCTGCAATAAGATTTCCGGTGGGAGAGAGTGAGAACAATGTGGATTGGAGTCCTGCTTTGGTTGCCCAGAGTACAAAATTGACCCTTCTCCTAGGGCCAATCGCTTCTAGAAAAATATTACCTCAGAATGACAAATAACAGGAGAATAAATGGCATGTAAATCCTATTGAGTCCTCTTATTTGTCATGGGTTCCACACTTGCCACTTCAACTAATACTTTCTGAAATCCTCTTTAGGAGGTATGGCTACGATGATTCTCCTACTGGGGCTCACTGAAGTCGTGGCTTGCCTGAGATTACATATTCAGGGGTGAAATGTAGGGACTCTCACACCAAATCCAATTTGCATTGTTGGGTCATTTTTTCTACCGCATGGAAGAGAAGATTCTCTAAAAATATAAGGCAAAAGCTTCTTTGATCAGTAGGTGGAGCTTTACGACTTGGAGACAACCATTGTCTTCTCTTTACCTATTTACTTCTGAATCTTCATTCTTTTTTGAACTTCTCCTCCTTTTCCTTCTATTTTTAAACTCTTCTTTCTTGCTTCACATTGACTTTATCATGCTGTCCATTCTTTACAACCGTAAAGGTCTCACCAGACTTCAAAGCCTTGTGATCTGTCTGCCGGGTTGCCTGGCTATTTAAGGCAAGTTTCCTAGGAATTATTTCCCCTGCCCAGTATCTTTGGGGTGAAGGAGATATGTACCTGGCCCTTCTCTCCTGACTTCTCAAGTCTGGGCCTTTTATGTGTGTCGAAGACTGGTCCTTTTAGCATGAGAATCACAGTAGCCTTATTTTGTTCCTTCTCTAAGACCCATGCATCACTACATATATGCATCAGATTGAGAGATTGATTAAGCCAATGTCCCTGATAAAACTATATCAGCCTTTTGCCTAAGAGCGTCTTTCACTATCAGATATATTTATTTGTTGACTGTCTCTCACCAATATTACGCAAGCTTCATAAAAACACAGATCTTGCCTTGTCCTGTTTACCACTCTTGCATTGCCTCCTAGAATTTTGACATATAATAGATTCTCAGTAATATTTGTTAAATGAATTAGCTGAACAACTGTCCAAGGTTCATTAAAGATTCAATCAGGAAGTAGAAACCACCTTGGGTACTCTACCTGTATTCAGTCCCTTCCTACTTAATCAGATACTTGTAAAATAATTGAAAGGATTGAAAAAAAACAGGTTCGAGGCGTCCAGAACCATACAGACCTGATCTTAGAGCCTTGATATTCAAAAGTGTGGTCTGAGGACATGGGGCATTGAATCACCTGCGAGCTTGTTTATTCTCAGGCCCCTCGCCAGACTAACTCACCCAGAATCTGATTTTAATAAAATCTCCCAGTGACTCGTGTGCATCACATTCAACTATGAGAACCACTGTTCCACAGGAGCACTTGTGAGACTGCAGCTCGAGCTATGCTACCTCTGATGCCCAGCAGCCATACTTCTTCACACCAGAACCACGGGAGTGGACCCTAAAGATTCGATCCAGGAGTAGGAAGTCAGTACAGGTAGCCTCTACCACCACCACCACTGCTTTTTTTTAAGAAGAAGAAAACTGTGGTAGAAAACACGTAACATAAAATTTACCATTTTGACCACTTTTAAGTGTTCAGTGCAGTAATGTTAACTATATGTACATTGTTATGCATCAGATCGCTAGAAATTTTTCATCTTGCAAAACTGAAATTCTATATCCATTGAACAATTCCCTTTTCCCCAGTCCCTGGCAACCACCATTCTACTTTGTTTCTCAGAGTGTGCAAATATCTCCTGGAGATCCTATTTTCAATTCTTTTGATATATGCCTAGAAGTAGGTTTGCTGGATCATATGGTAATTTTATTTTAATTTTTTAAAGAATCTCCATACTGTTTTACACAGCAGCTAAACCGCTTTACATTTCCACCAACAGTGGACAAGTGCAATTTCCTCACATTCTTTCCAGTACTTGTTGCTCATTATCAAAAGAACAGAAAACATTCTAACAGGTGTGAAGTTATATTTCATCGTGGTTTTGATGTGCATTTCCCTGATGATTAGTGATTTTGAGTATCTTTTCATAGGCTTGTTGGCCATTTATGTATCTTCTTTGGAGAAATGTCTATTCAAGTCCTTTGCCAATTAAAAAAATCAGATTATTTTTGTTGAGTCATAGGAATTCTTTAATATTCTGGATATTAACCCCTTATCATGTATATGGTTTGGAAATATTTTGTCCCATTCCATAAATTGCCTTTTCATTCTGTTGGTTGTTTCCTTTGCTGTGTAGAGCTTCTTAGTTTGATGTAGTCCCATTTGTCTATTTTATGTTGTCTATGCTTTTGGTGTCATATCCATGAGATCATTCTCAAAAACTCAAGGTTATAAAGCTTTTTTCTTATGTTACAGTTCTGGGTTTTATATTTAGCTCTTTAATCCATTTTGAGTTAATTTTTGTATATGGTGTAAGGTAAGTGTCCAACTTCATTCTTTTGCATGTGGATATTCTGTTTTCCCAATACCATTTGTTGATGACACTATCCTTATTCCATTGTGTATTCTTGCTATATTTGACCATACATGTGAGAATTTATTTCTGGTCACTCTATTTTGTTCAGTCGGTCTATATGCCAGTATCATAGTATTTTGACTAGTGTAGTTTTGCAATATGTTTTGAAATCAGGAAGTATGAAGTGTCTAGTTTTGTTTTTCTTTCTCAATGTCATTTTGCATATTTGAGGGCCTTTGAAATTTCATATAAGTTTTAGGATTTTTTTTTCAATTTCAGCAAAAAATGCCATTGGGATTTTGACAGGGATTGCATTGAATTAATAAATTGCTTTGGGTAGTATGAACACTTTTTAAAATTTAACTAATTAATTAATTTACTTTTGGCCACATTGGGTCTTTGTTGCTGTGTGTGGGCTTTCTCTAGTTGCGGCGAGTAGGGGCTACTCTTCGTTGCGGTGCACGGACTTCTCATTGTGGTGGCTTCTCTTGCTGCAGATCACAGGCTCTAGGTGCACGGGCTTCAGTAGTTGTGGCACACAGGCTCACTAGTTTTGGTACTCGGGCTTAGTTGCTCCAGGGCATGTGGGATCTTCCTGGACCAGGGCTCGAACCCGCGTCCCCTGCATTGGCAGGGGGATTCTTAACCACTGTGCCACCAAGGAAGTCCCAGTATGAACATTTTAACAATATGAAATCTTCTAATCCATGAACACAGTCTTTCCATTTATTTCTGTCTGCTTTAGTTTCTTTCATCAATGTTTTGTAGTTGTCAGTGTACAAGTCTTTCACCTTGGTTACGTTTACTCCTAAATATTTTATCCTTTTTGATGCTCTGCCACTGCTTTTTGACCTGTTCAAAGTTGGAGAATGTATTTCACAATACTGCTCAGGGAATACTTCTGTCTTTATGACCCTCCTAGATAGCAACAGTAGTCAACAGCTGCAGGAAGATTTCTCTACCTCATTGCCACTGTCCAAATCTCATGGAATCTATTTCTAATACAGGAATTTAGCCGCAAGGAAGTCTAGGAAGTATAGTTTTTGGCTTTCCATCTTCTCTAATAGAATGAATCAATCTAACCCATGAAAATAAGCTACAGGTATATATTATACAGAACAGGGAATATAGCCAATATTTTATAATAACTTTAAAAAAAAAATACATTTATTTATTTATTTATTTTTGGCTATGTTGGGTCTTCGTTGCTGTGTGTGGGCTTTCTTTAGTTGTGTTGAGCTGGGGCTACTCTTTGTTGCGGTGTGTGGGCTTCTCATTGCGGTGGTTTCTCTTGTTGCGGAGCAAGGGCTCTAGGTGCGTGGGCTTCAGTACTTGTGGCACACAGGCTCAGTAGTTGTGGCACACGGGCTCTAGAGCGCAGGCTCAGTAGTTGTGGTGCACGGGCTTAGTTGCTCCGCGGCATGTGGGATCTTCCCGGACCAGGGTTCGAACAAGTGTCCCCAGCGTTGGCAGGCAGATTCTTAACCACTGAGCCACCAGGGAAGCCCTATAATAACTTTAAATGGAGTATAAGCTATACAATTTTTGAATCACTGTGTTGTACACCTGAAACTAATATAATATTGTAAATGAACTATACCTCAATAAAATATAAAAAGAAAAAAATAGCTAGCCTAGAGTATGAGTTTTATTGGTGGTCTCTCCAATCCCCTTTGATCCCTTACACTGGTTCTACATACCCAACACCCCACTTCTGTGTATTTGCTGGTTAAGTAGAACCTTCAACTATACTTAGAGAATTGCCCTTGAGCAATTAGACCGAACCACCTCTGCAGTTCTGCCTGAAAATTTACATACTGCCTGTTTGCCTGCCCACTATCAGTGGCTTGTACCAGTGACTGACTAGTGCAGGACTGAAGCAGCCTGACTGAAGCTGGGACTTATCCTAAAATCCATCCTTTCTGGGCCTCTTCTCCCTTCCCTAAGCTACTTTCCTTATTCCTTCACCAGTCTTCCTGGGAGCACTTCCTTAATAAATATTGGGCACATGTACCCTATAGGCTCTGCTACCAAGAATCTGACCTAAGACAGTGTGGGCAGGTAGCTTGGGGTAGCTAAGATAGATTTACATTCAGATTTGTAACTGCTTCCCCATATACTGTTTTATTAAAACTGGTAATATACAATCCATATAACCCCTTCCTTGAGGTATAAATTCAATATTTCAATGAGAAGAATAGACAGACATAGTCTGCAAATTCATGCTAACTGGTTATAAGTTTATTATTTTTGGGATATCTAAAGAGAAAAAGTGTTCCTTCAAAGTTGTTTCATTACTTCCTTGAAAAGAACACTTTTGTTTCTTTTGCAGACTGTTTTTTTCATAACTGTTGAATCAATTTGAAACAACCATTATATCATTATTATAACTGACTGCTCTTTATGCCCTTCTGGGTCATTTTGTCAGTAGAAGACTTGAAGATTTCAGTTTATTTGTTCAAAGATTTACATTTCTTGCACAGAAGACATAAAATAATCTGAAATGGTTTTAATGAACTGTGACAAAACTAACATTTTTAAATTTGTTTATTCACATGGTTATTTCAATCCTGTAGCCCCTCTGTCCCATTCACAGAGCTAGGTATCATGGAGAAGTCAACAAATTAGAAGGTATTGTCTCTACCTTCAAGAAACATATAGTCTATTTAAACTCATGAATTATCAGGTCAGTCCAGAGGCTGTTTTTTTTTTTTTTTTTTTTTTTTTTTTTAAACATCTTTATTGAAGTATAATTGCCCTACAATAGTGTGTTAGCTTCTGCTCTATAACAAAGCGAATCAGTTATACATATACAATATGTTCCCATTTCTCTTCCCTCTTGCATCTCCCTCCCTCCCACCCTCCCCATCCCACCCCTCTAGGTGGTCACAAAGCACCGAGCTGATCCCCCTGTGCTATGCGGCTGCTTCCCACTAGCTATCTATTTTACATTTGGTAGTGTATATATGTCCATGACACTCTCTTACCCTGTCACATCTCACCCCACCCCCTCCCCATATCCTCAAGTCCATTCTCTAGTAGGTCTGTGTCTTTATTCCCGTCTTGCCACTAGGTTCTTCATGGCCTTTTTTTTTTTTTTTCCTTAGATTCCGTATATATGTGTTAGCATACTGTATTTGTTTTTCTCTTTCTGACTTACTTCACTCTGTATGACAGACTCTAACTCCATCCACCTCATTACAAATACCTCCATTTCATTTCTTTTTATGGCTGAGTAATATTCCATTGTATATATGTGCCACATCTTCTTTATCCATTCGTCTGTCGATGGACATTTAGGTTGCTTCCAGGTCCTGGCTATTGTAAATAGAGCTGCAATGAACATTGTGGTACATGACACTTTTTGACCTATGGTTTTCTCAGGGTATATGCCCAGTAGTGGGATTGCTGGGTCGTATGGTAGTTCTATTTGTAGTTTTTTAAGGAACCTCCATACTGTTCTCCATAGTGGCTGTATCAATTTACATTCCCACCAACAGTGCAAGAGTGTTCCCTTTCCTCCACACCCTCTCCAGCATTTATTGTTTCTAGATTTTTTGATGATGGCCATTCTGACCGGTGTGAGATGATATCTCATTGTAGTTTTGATTTGCATTTCTCTAATGATTAATGATGTTGAGCATTCTTTCATGTGTCTGTAGGCCATCTGTATATCTTCTTTGGAGAAACAGAGGCTGTTTTGATGTTCAAGTTTTTAGCTTAATTGTATTATGTGTAAGAAATTAGAATAATGTATGGACATGGGTCAATTTCCACTCAGTTCATTCAATATTTTTCTTTTGGACTCAGTCTTCTCATTCTAATGAAATTCTTCCTTTTTTTCTCATCTCTAAACTTCCAAAAGAATAGTTAATAATCATGCCTTTACTTACTTATCTCTCATTTACTATTTTTTCTGCTCCAATCTCCCTTTCCCTTCCCTAACTGTACTGAATATGCTCTAGCATAGGTCACAATCCAGTGGATGTTTCCCCATCTTCATCTCTTCATATATTTTCTGTAACTTTTGAAATCCTTGAAAGTCTTCTCCCTTAGCTTCTGTGATATCACTAGTTTCCTACATTTTAAATTATTCTTCACAACTCCCTGTCTACTCTTGAAGTAATTCGACTTAGTCTTTTTTTTTTTTTTTCCAGATTATATCCCATGCTCCTCTTCCTGATTTTGTCCATTTCTATGTTTTAAAATGTAGCTGAATCCTGGTAATGCAACTTTACATGCTCTAGAAATCCAGAGAGCTTTGGCATTGAGCAAATCAAATGTAATCTGAAAAATACCAGTGACCTGGCATCTCTGACTTGACTTGTTGGTAGCACACATTGGTGGTGAATTTTCCTGTCGTGTATTGGCAGAACTGCTGCTGTTTGTAAGTAGTTATACATTATAGACTGAATAGATGTTGAAATAACTGTGACTTGTCGGCAAAAAGAAAAATTACACAATAGATAAAACGTTTGGCTCACCTTGAATCAGAAATAGTATGAAATTTGATGGTAAAAGATGGAAATTCCTTTTGAATGAGAATGATGGAATGTCCTGAAATGCTTATTTGAGGAAAGTAATGCTAGCACTTTACACATGCTTTCATTTCCATGGCTTAATTTAATCTTTAGTGCCACCCCATAGTTAAGACCCTGTTATTAACACTCTACTGGTTGCAAATGACAGAAAACTCAAAATGAACTAGCTTTTAAATTAAGAAAATATATTGGCTTATGTCACTTCACAAAGTCTGGGATAGTCTGGGTGTGGCAATAAGGATCAGGGAGGTTTCATTCTTTTTTTTCCTCTGCTCTGATCTCTGGTGGCATCATTCTCAGGTAGCCTTTTATCACAGAGTGGCAGAGATGCCTGCAAATAGCTCTGGGTCTTCTCCATTCTATTGCTCCGTTCCCCAGAAAGAGCAACACTTTACTGATAGCTTCTGGGCATGATTTTTCTATGTCTGTGTCATCGCCTGTGTCTTGTGTCACCTTTGGAATTGGGGAATGGAACCAAGTTTATCTGAATCTAATTAGGGTGATGATAGGGAAGGAATGGACCCAAAATACAAACAACACACAAACACTTATTATGTGTGTATGTGTATTACTGTCCGTTTTTATTATCCTTATTTTATAAAATAAGAGGCTCAGAGACTTTGTTACCTGCCTGAGGTGATATGGCTAGTAAGAGGACTTTATGAGAAACAGATGTTATTCCAGTTGCAATGAATTACAGATATTTAAAGCTGAAAGTAACCTAAAACTATAAGGTATAATCCTTTTCCCTGGTTCTCAAACTCTTATTTGTTGTGCCCTAGGGGTTGAGTAGGTGTTACAAAAGAGGGGGGAAATCCCTCCTCATATTCAAGTGAAAAAAACTTGTTTATTTGTTTTACATTTTGGAATACAAAAGATTCTGTAAGAGGAAACGTTTCTTGTGTTAGAAAAGTTTCCGCACAATTGCTCTGACTCACTCATTCATTATGCAGAAGTTACTTTTCCATTGTTATAATCGGCTCCCAGAGTGCTCAGTAATCATTTTAACTCATCTCTGCCAGTGTAAACCAATAGCACAAACTGAACTTTATTTAGTGATCCTTGAAATAAATATTCTGAATATGTTCAAGTTCACTCTTTTCTCAGTTGATTCAAATCTCTAAAGACGTTCTCAGCCTTTTCCCATCAACCTGAAGGCTATGACCCACTTTATGGAAGTAATTCTAACATAGGAGGGGGTTAATACAGCAAGAATAGGTACAGGGAGAAACTCTTATGATGTAAAATCTCCTCAAGTTATTAGAAAATTCTGAAGATTTCTCTCTTCTCCCCACATGGAGAGTAATTTAATGAGAAGTCCTTAACTTTTTGGGCATCAGAGGTCGTGAACTCAAATTCTTCTGGGGTTGTCATATAATTCGTTCACCAGGCTGGGCATTATGCTGACCTGGATTACGTAGATTCTATCTACAGGGGCAGTTTCTACTCAGCTTCAACTGACTGTTGCTACAAGAAATCATCATTTAGGAGATTTTTTTGAGCTCCAAGCTGAATTTTTATGTGGAATTTTAAATGTTATAAAAAGAAAAAAATCAGAGTTTCTAACATCGTGCCCTTTAAAAACATGCCCCTCGTCTAAATAGGTCCATGGATTACCCATTTGTGCCCTCTGTTTTACCTGATTAGTGTATGATGAATGATCACAGTATTAAATTTGCCAAGGAAGACTGTCTTCTTTTTCCTTTAATATTTGATCCAAACCTCACAGAACGTACAAACACAATCACATAGATTCTATACAACAGATATGTCAAAGAAAAAATATTCAGAACATAAACTGAAATAGGGAGTGATATTTTTAAATTTGTTTTTTATTAAAACTCTGTCGAATGTTGTGTTTGGCTGAAGCGCTCTATGTTCTTTGGTGCCTGACTTATCTGTATTTGGATGTGTTTGCCCCACCCTGTTACTCAAACCAGGCTCCTTGGAAGAATGAACTTATTTCTGGAAAAAAAGCCTAAGAACAGGGGAGACATTTATTGCTTTCTCCTACACACTGCACCTTCAACATAAAAGAGGTCTTGCTTTCAAAGTGTATTGCGTGTTTGACTAATCCAGCAGTTTGCCTCTTTGATCCTAGTCTTGGCAAGGTCTTGGGCAAATGCATAATGAATCATTGTTCCTCCCCCTCATCCTCTATCACCGTGACTCTGCTACCCAAAAGAAAGACCTAAGCAAAAGGCATGTTTGGAAAGAGTTGTAATGACGGGACAGGACTGGAAATCGGCAAATGGAATCCACATGTAGTTAATACCAGGGAAAGAAAAAGTGAAAATGACAGGAGGTGTTCAGGAGGCTTGCGTACCTGAATGCTAGTCTGTTTGCTTGTATTCTTCTGGATTTTGGATCTCAGTATGTCTCTGAGTACCGTCTGATTTCCCCAGAAATGCCCTGACGTAGAATGGGAGTGCTAGGGCTTCCTGAAGGAGAATCAACATACTGGTGTAAGTAATCATTCTCTTGTCCCCTCTCCAGTGATGAACAGTAATAAGCTTATGTTCTAAGAGGCTGCAATGAGTAGACGTTAAGTCCATAGAGTTTTGAGTCAAACAGAAATGGGTTTGAGTCTTAATTTGGTCCCTTCTGTGTGAATTAGGTCAATTTACTTTGCAGTCTCAAATGCCTGCCTGTCTGTAAAATCAGAATCAGATTAGCACTCCTCTCACAGTGAAAATGAGTTTCTGGCACAAGCAAAGTGCTCAAAAGTGGCGAGTAATTTATAAGAATAAGAATTCCTCTAGCAGGAGCCATGCCAACGTTGACAGTACCTCTTGCCAATACCCAGTTTTGGCAACAAAATCTTTTTTGTTGAGAACTCACTAATTCACTCACCTAATCAAATCATTCATCTAGAAAATGTGTTAAACATCTGCTGAATGCAAGCAAATGAGCTATTTGTGTATTAGTAGTAAAATGTATTACCTGTTTGTATATTTTTACTAGCACAATAGGCGTTCAGACTATGTTTATTGAATGGCTGGCAGGGATATTTAAGGCCAGTAATGGCCTGGCACCCCCTTTCCAGAGGCACAAGCGATAGGTAGCCCCCGCTCCTCGTCAGCAGGGTTGCTACTGTTGGTAGCTGTTGAATAAACACTTTGGTTTGGGCCAGGACTCTGATTTTAGAGGAAGCAGCAAATGTCCTTGGTGTAGATGCTTTCATCGAGCAGATGGAAACTTAAATAGGAGTTGAGGATTTATGCAATAATTCCATGCCAAAACTTTTGTGATATGAACAAACTGGTAAACCTAAAATGATACAATCTTCCTGCTGTAAATCCCACAGGGCTTGAATTGCTAGTCTCCAGTTTTGTTTGAATTAGAACTGCAAAGGCTAAAAACCACTGAGGACTTCAATTCTGATGAAGATGTGCCTTTCCCTAATCCTCAAACCTTTTAAGAAAAATGGTCAATCTCCTTTTAAATCCCCAGAAGCTCAAGATACACCCATAGTTGTCAAACTTTCATTTTCATGAACTTCATATTGTCTCCAGAAATATTTGTCTTGGACAAGTGATTTCTCAGTTTATTTAGGTGGATTTTTTTTTTTTTTTTCCAGAAGAATGTAGGATTAAAGACTGAATTCTCATTCTTTCTAGCCAGAGGCCATTTCCAGAACGTTAAATCCTTGATGCCAAGATAGTCTCATTGTGAAGTTAATGAACCAATACCTAATGTCTACTCTCCAACTGCAAACTTTAATCCAATGAACCTGCTTGGACAGGAATAAAGATGCATATATAGAGAATGGACTTGAGTACACAGGGAGGGGGAAGGGTAAGCTCAGAAGAAATGAGAGCATGGCATGGAGTTATATATACTACCAAATGTAAAATAGATAGCTAGTGGGAAGCAGCCACATAGCACAGGGAGATCAGATCAGTGCTTTGTGTCCACCTAGAGGGGTGGGATAGGGAGGGTGGGAGGGAGATGCAAGAGAGAGGAGATATTGGGATATATGTATATGTATAGCTGATTCACTTTGTTATAAAGCAGAAACTAACACACCATTGTAAAGCAATTATACTCCAATAAAGATGTTATAAAAACAACAACAACAAAGAAACTGCCTGACCGAAAACAACCTTGCCAGATACAAAGGGAGAGTATTCATTAAAATGGTTTGCTTTCTTTTTTTTTTTTTTTTTAACATCTTTATTGGAGTATAATTGCTTTACAATGGTGTGTTAATTTCTGCTTTATAACAAAGTGAATCAGTTATACATATGTTCCCATATCTCTTCCCTCTTGCATCTCCCTCCCTCACACCCTCCCTATCACACCCCTCTAACAGACTTTCACTCAACTTGCTTACCAGGGAAGGCTGCTTTGATTCTCCACAAACTAGACAATAAAAGCAGCAGAGGGTAATGCTTTCCTGTAGGTTTTAAAAAAATTTTTTACTAGAGCAGGGATTGGTACACTATGGCCCATGAGCCAGATCTGACCCACTGCCTTTTTTAGTATGACCCATGAACTAAGAATCTTTTGTAAATTTTTAAATGGTTGGAAAAAAGCAACAAAAGAAGAATATTTTGTGATGCCTGAGAATTATATGAAATTCAGATTTCAGTGGCTATAAGTAAAGTTTTATAGGAACACAGCCAAGCTCATTAATTTATGGCTGTGTATGGCTGTTTTCATGCAACAATGACAGCATAGTTGTGACAGAGACCACCTGGCCTGCAAAGCATAAAATACTATCTGATCCTTTACAGAAAATGTTTGCTGCTTCCTGAACTAGAAGAACCTTAAGTGTGAGTTGAGGAAAGCTTGGGTTGTCCGTCACTCTACTTCCTGCTTAGAGGCAGGGAATCAGTGAAATCAATCCAAACAGACCTGCAGGATGGGGCAGAGTAAAAGGCAGGGAAAATGGTACTAGAGAGACATAAGTTTCAGTCTTGGAGCCTCCATCATGTACTTAGGCAAAGTGCTAAGTCTCTGATTCTGTTTCCTCTATTGTAAAATTAAATTGTTAATTCTTCTTTATCTAAGGGTTGTTTAGAAGCTGAATTATATACATATGCATACATATTTGATATATTTAAAAATATAGATAGGTAAAGATGTGCCTCTATCTTATCCGGCAAAGTTTGTCACGTAATAAATAGGTGCTTAAGAAAAGTAGTTCTCGTTTCTTTTTCCTAAAAGTCTTCAGAAAAAGTTTTATGTTCTTTCCCGATGATTGCATTTCCACTCACTTTTACCTTGAGGAATCTATGCTTAGTGCCTTTTGAAAATCACTGCCATGTACTCTCAGATAAGAACTGAAAAGCTGTTTAACATCAACAACAGTCCTCTGAGGGGTGGGGACTTTTTTATTAAATATCCCACATTCCTTGTGGACCCTTTTTCTTTTCCTAAGATAAGCAAAGTTATTTTGTGTTCCTCATGGAAGCTGTTTTCCCCAGTTTTAATCATTTTAACTTTCTTTGGGCTTTATCCCAGTTGCTCATTCCAATCCATTCTGCTGTATTGAGTGATTATTAAAAACTTACTCTGAACTCAATCTAGTTACCAGATCTTAAGTCAGTTTATGTACTCTAAGGTAGGACTCCCCAGTCATCACCAAAGAAAAATCAAAATTGTATTTGCTCCAAATTTTGGGTCTCCAAGAAAGGGCAGATAGATGTGTGCATTTTCCCAGTAGATATACACACAACTATTTAGGAACTCTAGAGGTGAGTTTTAGAGCGAGGTCCTGTGTGTTTTAAGAATTTAGTATTATAATGATGGCCAGCCAGTTGAGGCATTCAGCATTTCTATCGGTAGACCTGACCCCAAATTGTTTTGAATGTGTCACAATTACACTATGTGAGCAAACTCTACATGGTACAGAGATCTTATTTGTTACACAAGCAATTGCATATTTTAACGTTGTACAACAAGCATTCTATACTTTGGATACTTATTTTTAAGTCCAATCTTGCCCCAAGATCTCAGACATATAAAAGACTCTTGTTCTGTCATATATACATGATGAACTTCTGATCCAGACTCAACTTACATTTGTTAAACGTCTAATATAGGTCTGGAATGCAACTGTCACTTTTATATGCATTATATTATTTAATATGTACTGTGAAAGATATTGTTTGTTCCATTTTACTGTCTATTTTTTCCTTTTTTTTTTTGGTTTATATTCCCTCTTTTCTTTCTTTGGATTAAGTTTCTAACTATTTCTCTCCTATTATTTCCTCTCCATTTTGTGGAATGCACATTCTCTGTATTCTTTTAGTGCTCACCCCAGCTTTTGTAACATGCAAACAATATTTAACAAAGCGATCAATATTCATACCCCAAAACTGGAATTAAAGCACTTGATAATTATTAACTTGGAAGGGTTGTGATAGAAATTGTTTCATCTTGTCCTTCTACATATATTTTAATAAGGTCATTTATAAAAGATACATGCATATATTTACCAATATCTTCTTTCAGTCCATCTTGCCTCTCAGACCTCCCATTTGGTATTATTTCCTTTCTGCCAGAAGCACAATCCTTTTCAGTTACTTTTCTGAATGACTGTTGGTGGTAAATACTCTCAACTTTTATTGGTCTGAAATTTTTTACTTATCACAAAAGTAATAAATGTTCATTGTAGAAAATATAGAAAATCATACACAATAATACATATCATGTGTAACCAATCCTCATTTTGCATGCTTCTGATATGCACAAACATCAGTTAACATGGTTTCATTAAATAACACCAGTCTCCCATCAACACGGTTCAAATTTCAGTTACCGTGTTGTATTAACTGTGAATCATTGCATAAAATACAAACTTTGCTGCTAGATATTCATTCCACAAATGACTATGTAAATAACCAATGCTACCTGTGATCAGTGACCAATCGTGCCACTTCTTTCAGAGTCTGTCAGTGATACGCTCACAGCACATCTGTTGTTCAGTTCACTTACAGAGAGCAAAGCATATAGATGTATTCTTCTAGTCTCTTGGCAATAAACTCATGCAGCATTTTACAAAAATTGATAATCAAAAGAAGGAATTAGCCAACAAAGGTGAAGTGTAACAAAGAGTCAAAAAATTGACAAAGCTGCAAGTGAAATTTGAATCAGCTGTAAAAATGGAGATTTGGAAGAAATAGCTGCTTGTGAGAATGTTGGACAGTGCTGCTGTTTGAAGAGTATAGATAAAGAGCTAGAGGAACTTGGTGAAGATGATCTTGTCAATATAAATGAGGAAAGTAGTTGTGGTAAAAGATAACCCAGAGAAAGTGATCCTGGCAAACAACATATTAAAGCTACTCTTGGAGATAGTTCATGACATTAAAAGCACAAAGGATAAAGTGCTGGAAGCTCATCCAAACTTAGAAATGAGTATTATAATTTGGCAAGGCATAATGAAGATGTTCACTCCATATTATAAGTTATACAATGAGAAGAAGGCAAGCACTGCTCAAACTAATCTTGATAAGTTTTTACCAGAAACAAAATACTTTCTCAATATTTCTAATGTTTTAAATTACAGTATACTAAATAAATGTTAGTTTTACTATTTTTCATTTCCTTATATATTTATAACTGACAGTAAAAAAGTATTTAATGTTTTGACAAAAAAATTTTAAAGGTCATGGAACAATTGTAATTTTTTAAATTGATTATTAAAAAGATCACTTTGCAAGATTTTAGTCATTTTTATGGTCCTGCACTATTGTGCAAAGCTAGGACTGCCTGTGTATTATCATAAATATTTATTTAAAAACACATTGTGACAATCGCAATGCTCAAAAGTAAACATTGCCAAATTTTAATTTACATCCTTCTTGTATATTTATCTGTTTTGGAAAATATCCTTATTTTGACTTTGTTCTTAATAGACAGTTTTGCTGAATTTAGACTTCTCGATGTACAGTTATTTTCCTTCTACTCATTAACTTTTGGATTCCATTGTTGCTCATGAGAAGTCAACTGTCAATGTAAAAACCAATAGATTTTAGATGATTTGTACTCTGGCTATTTAAAAAGTCTCTTTCATTTAGAGTTCTCCAGTTTTACTATGATGCATGTAGGGGTGTGTGTGTGTGCACGTGTTTTAATTAGTCATATTTATTAACTTTTTAATATGTATTTATACATGTATGTGGATATATGTATGTGTACATATGTATATGCTACATGTATTATATATATATTTTTTTATTCATCACCTTATTCTAATTATGGACATTCAAGTGTCCAAGGACAGCTTATACTATCAAAACCTGGGGTTAATCCTCAAAATTTTCAATTAGAAGTACCTTAATATAATTTATTGTTTTGGGGCTATAGCTCTAAGAATTTTATATTCTCCACTATAACATCTGTTGTATTTTGTAATTCCAAGGTCAGATATAATTTTACTTATATTTCTAATTCCCTCAATAACCTCATACTTAAGAAAAAATAACAGACTTAAGAGGATTGTAAACAAAAATAGAAATTTCTTTTAGTCCACATGATCAGAGATATTTTGAGAACTATATAGTTTGTGCTGTTAGGACATGTCAAATAAAAATAATAAATATAGAACTGCAGCAAAATATGTGTATGAATCCCCTGGAATTAAGGTACAATATTTGGCTTTATGCCCTTTATGGTTTTCTATCATAAATGTTCTGACATAACTTTGAAATTCCAAGACTATTATGATGATAACTGATGAAGAGTAAAAATGAGAGGAAATTTCAAACAATTTTAATATAACTACAGAGGAGCTTTTGCAGAAACAATTATACCCTTGAAGTTAGGGAGGTTGATTATTAGACTATTTTCCCTGTGAACTGGTTTATATTTCCAAAGAGGAAATGAACAATCAGATGAAATGAAATGCAATGACGTTTGCCTTGTCTAAGATGAATCTCCTCTTCTCTGGCCTTCAAAACTAGGCTATGTCTAGAATGCATGGGAAAGCTTGAGTGTCAAGAAAATCTTAGACAAGTTATGCTATAGAGTAATATGAGCACAGATTTTAGAGTCAAACAGACCTTGTTTTGAATATTCTTGGATTTCCACCTGCTAAATATACTACCTTGAATGGATTGAATAACCATACATATGTTATCTTATATTTTTGCACTCTACTTTCCTGACTGGTTATATGGGGATATTAACATCTGCCTCATAAAGTTGTTCTCATTGACTGAATAAAAAAATGTGTGAACTACTTAGCAAAATACCCATAAAATAGTAAGCATAAAGTAAATGGTGGCTCCCTTTCTGAAATGATGGATGATACATGTTATATCCCCCATCCTGATATTTTCAGAAGCAAAATAGTGGAGAATATGCTCATATGCTTTTTATTTTAAGATTATTTGGCTGCATTTGTTTATTGCATAACATTTTCTTTTTAAAACAAATAGGTCATTTTCCAATGCCAAGGTTTGATTTTATGATCCCTAGATAATCTTTCAGGTCTCTTCCAATTCTCATCTCACGAGTCTATAAGTCAAACATGACTTTTTAATTTTAGCCCTTGCTCATGTGTCATTCAAAGTAAATATGCCACTGAACCATAACATATTAGAGCTATAAAAGGTCTTTCTGACTCTCTTTAACTTCTCATTTTATACATAAGTAATCTGAGGTCTAAGGAGGCAAATTGACATATGTAAGGCACATATTAGTTAGTGGCAAAATCCAGACTGGAATCCAATGCCTTTCTTCATGTTCCTGAGTACCAGATCTAAATAGCTTTTGGAAAAGTTGTTTTTGATGTAAAACATTTGTAGACTCAAAGAATTAGGTATGAGAATATTATTGAAAATAGGCACATTCTAGAAAAAATATGAGGTGGAGTTTGGTTTCACTCTCATAAATGATCTCTTCATTGTGTTTTCCACCTGATGTTGCTGTTTTTATGTCTCACTGAAGATGCATGGTTCAAGCAGCAAATTTGCCTGACAAACTAATTTACCATGAAGATTTAATTACTTAACATGTTTTTCCTAGAGAAATCCTGAATAGCCAAATACTTAACTGCATAGCTTTTCTGGCAAGTGTTCTGATATTAGAGAGGTATAGGTTACAACCTCCACTATCTAGTCTAAATATAGGCCTGGAAAGATGTTCTTTTGTTTGTTTTGCTACCACTCTCAATAGAAATATTTCTGGGCTTCAGTAATTCAGGAGAAAGCTTAAGAATATATCCAAGTATAGGACTATTCTAGTTGAAAGCAGAATTCACAAATATTGAAGTTTCAGTGTCAGACCAGAACTGTGTATAACCAGAAGGAAATGAGAGGAAGGAGTCACCACTGACATTTTCCCTTGGTTAATCAAGGCACGAGGCCCAATGAAATATGCATGCTTAGAGCAACATATGCATTCTCTGCTATGATTAGGAATGAATAGAAGGTGATAATTGTGGCTGTGCAAAGGATCAGAGAAGGAATAGACCTAGAATGGCAAAAAATATGACACGTTGCTCTGTCAGATAAATATGTATCAAACCTTTCTCAGGTGTGGAAAATAGGGGAAAAAAAAACCCCAGAAGGCTTACTATGTAATTTTATTATTCTTCCATAATCTAAGTAGTATTGTTGGTAGTGGTTTTGTTTTTTAATTACATTCCTCAATTTGAAAAATAAAAGACTTTGAAATATAGAAAAATATAAAAACCCCACCTACCATAATCTCACAATGACTTAGATATCACATAATTATTCACCTAAAATTTCTTCTACTTTTTATAATTGGAGGTTTTACATTTATTTTATTTGGATTTCATTTTGTTGACTGGAGTAAGTGGCAAATCTTTTTTTGTTTTGTTTTAATAGCACCTTTAATTATTATTTATTTATTTATTTATTTATTATTTGGCTGTGTTGGGTCTTCGTTTCTGTGCGAGGGCTTACTCTAGTTGCAGCAAGCGGGGGCCACTCTTCATCGCGGTGCGCAGGCCTCTCACTATCGCGGCCTCTCTTGTTGCGGAGCACAGGCTCCAGGCGCACAGGCTCATTAATTGTGGCTCACGGGCCTAGTTGCTCCATGGCATGTGGGATCTTCCCAGACCAGGGCTCGAACTCGTGTCCCCTGCATTAGCAGGCTGATTCTCAACCACTGCGCCACCAGGGAAGCCCCCAGTGGCAAATCTTAGTTAATAAAATACCCACTGTGGGGCATTTGAGGACAAAGGGCTGTTGAAGGCTAGTTCTGGCCCTGCTTGCTGGTTAGCAGAAAGAGTCATGTGGTATAGAACGATATGCCATGATTTGTGCTAAGTGCTTTTTACTATGTAATTTGAATCTTGTATCAGCCCTGAAAGGTAGGCATTATCCTTACTTTAAAGATGAGGACACTGAAGTAGGATCAAGATGGCAGAGTAGGAAGATCCTGAGCTCACCTCCCTCTAGGGACACACCAAAACTACAACTACCTATAGAACAACTCCCTCTGGGAATGACCTAGATATTAGTAGAACAGCTCTTAGGCAGTTAAGAATATAAAGAAAAAAATCACATCAAAATTGGTAGAAGAAGATTCATGATCTAGTCAAGACCCACACCTCTGGCAGGCAACTCAAAAGTGGGAGGGGATATCGCAAACTCAGAGGTCTTTCCTAAGGAGCAAGGGGTTTGACTCCCATATTGGGCACTTTAGCCCTGGGGACCAATACCAGGAAGATGAGCCCCCTTAATGGGTTTTGAAAACCCAGCAGGGTTTATGACCAGGACTGGACAGGAGTAGTTCTATCAAACATTTAAAGAAGAGTTAATACCTATCCTTTTCAAACTATTCTAAAAAACTGAGGAGGGAGCACTTCCAAACTCATTCTATGAGGTCAGCATTATTCTGATACTAAAACCAAACAAGGCACTACATATAAAAGAAAATTACAGGCTAATATCCCTGATGAACATAGACACAAATATCCCCACCAAAATATTAACAAACTTAATTCAACAATGCATTAAAATGTTCATAGTGAGACTTACTCCAGGGATGCAAGGATGGCTCAATATCACAAATCAATCAATGTGATACACCATACTAACAAAGTGAAGAATAAAAATTGCATGAAAGTCTTCATAGGTGAAGAAAAAGCTTTTGATAAAATTCAACCTCCATTCATGATAGAAACTCTCAACAAAGTGGGTGTAGAGGGAACGTATTTCAACATAATGAAGGTCAGTTTTGACAAGCCTGTAGCTTACATCATACTCAATGGTGAAAAGCTAAAAACTTTTTCTCTAAGATCAGGAACCAGACAAGGATGCCAATTCTTACCACCTTTATTAAATGTGGTATTGGATGTCCTAACCACAGCCAGAACACTTGTCAAAAAAAAAAAAAAAAAAAAAAAAAAAAAGGCAGCCAAATTGGAATGGAAGAGATAAAACTGTCACTATTTCCAGATGACATGATACTATACATAGAAAGCCCTAAAGATTCCACCAAAAACCTATTAGAACTAATAACTGAATTCAGTAAAGTTGCAGGATACAAAATTAATATACAGAAATCTGTTGCATTTCTATACACCAATAATGAACTATCAGAAAAAGAAATCAAAACATTCCCATTTATAGTTGCATTGAAAAGAATAAATACATAGGGATAAATTTAAACAAGGAGGTAAGAGAATTATATTCTAAAAACTTTAAGATTTTGATGAAAGAAATTGAAGATGGCACAAATAAATGGAAGATATACTGTGTTCATGGACTGGAAGAATTGACGTTGTTAAAATGTCCATACTTCCAAAAGCAGTCTACAGATTTAATGCAATCCTTATCAAAGTATCAATGGCATTTTTCACAGAATTAGAACAAATATTCCTAAAATGTGTATGGAACTACAAGAGACTCCAAATAGCCAAAAGAGCCTTGAGAAAGAAGAACAAAGCTGAAGGTATCATACTCCCTGACTTCAAACTATACTACAAACTATAGTAATCAAAGCACTATGGTAGGAGGACCTTCAAGATGGCCGAGGAGTAAGATGTGGAGATCACCTTCCTCCCCACAGATACATCAAAAATACATCTACATGTGGAACAACTCCTACAGAACACCTACTGAACGCTGGCAGAAGACCTCAGACTTCACAAAAGGCAAGAAAATCCCCACGTACCTGGGTAGGGCAAAATGAAAAAGAAAAAACGGAGACAAAAGAATGGGGATGGGAGGGACCTGCACCTCTGGGAGGGAGATGTGATGGAGGAAAAGTTTCCACACACTAGGAAGCACCTTCACTTGTGGGGACGGGGTGGGCATGGGGGGGGGGAAGCTTCAGAGCCACAGAGGAGAGCGCAGCAACAGGGGTGCAGAGGGCAAAGCAGAGAGATTCCCACACAGAGGATCGGTGCCGACCAAAACTCACCAGCCTGAGAAGCTTGTCTGCTAACTTGCCAGGGTGGGTGGGGGCTGGGAACTGAGGCTCGGGCTTCGGAGTCCAGATCTTAGGGAGAGGATTGGGGTTGGCTGCATGAACAGAGCCTGAAGGGGGCTAGTAGCCGGGAGGGAGTCTGGGGAAAACTCTGGACCTGCTGGAGAGGCAAGAGACAATTGTTTCGGTGTGCATGTGGAGAGGAGATTCAGAACACTGCCTAAACGAGCTTCAGAGATGGGTGCAAGCCGTGGCTATCAGCGCAGACCCGAGACAGGCATGAAACACTAAGGCTCCTGCTGTAGCCACCAAGAAACCTGTGTGCAAGCACAGGTCACTACCCACACCTCCCCTCCCGGGAGCCTGTGCAGCCTGCCACTGCCAGGGTCCCATGATTCAGGGACAACTTCCCCGGGAGAACACATGGCACGACTCAGGCTGTTGCAACCTCATGCCAGCCTCTGCTGCTGCAGACTCGCCCTGCATTCCATACCACTCCCTCCTCCCCGGCCTGAGTGAGACAGAGCCCCCTAATCAGTGGCTCCTTAACCTCATCCTGTCTGGGCAAAGAACAGAGGCCAGAGGGGAACCTACATGCAGAGGTGGGGCCAAATCCAAAGCTGATCCCCAGGAGCTGTGTGAACAAAGAAGAGAAAGGAAAATCTCTCCCAGCAGCCTCAGGAGCAGTGGATTAAATCTCCACAATCAACTTGATGTACCCTGCATCTGTGGAATACCTGAAGAGACAATGAATCATCCCCAAATTGAGGTGGTGGACTTTGAGAGCAACTGTAGACTTGGGGTTTGCTGTATGCAACTGACTAGTTTCTGATTTTTATGTTTATCTTAGTATAGTTTTTAGCACTTGTTATCATTGGTGGATTTGTTTATTGTTTTTGTTGCTCTCTTCTATTTTTTAAATTACTTTTTAAAATTTTTAATATTTTTTATTTTATAACTTTATATTATTTTATTATGTTTTTCTTTTCTTTCTTTTTTTTCCTCCCTTTTCTTCTGAGCCGTATGGCTGACAGGGTCTTGGTGCTCTGGCCGGGTGTCAGGCCTGAACCTCTGAGGTAGGAGAGCCAAGTTCAGGACATTGGACCACCAGAGACCTCCCAGCCCCATGTAATATCAATTGGTGAGAGCTCTCCCAGAGATCTGTCTCTGAACAATAGAACCGAGCTCCACTCAACGACCAGCAAGCTCCAGTAGTGGACACTCCATGCCGAACAACTAGCAAGACAGGGGCACAACACCACCCATTTGCAGAGAGGCTGCCTAAAATCATAGTAAGTTCACAGACACCCCAAAACGCACCACTGGACGCAGTCCTACCCACCAGAAAGACAAGATCCAGCCTTATCCACCAGAACACAGGTACCAGTCCCCTCCACCAGGAAACCCACTGAACTAATCTTACCCACTGGGGGCAGACACCAAAAACAACAGGAACTACAAACCACAGCCTGTAAAAGGGGACCGCAAACACCATAAGTTAAGCAAAATAAGAAGACAGAGAAACACACAGCAGATGAAGGAGCAAAGTAAAATCCCACCAGACCAAACAAATGAAGAGGAAATAGGCAGTCTACCTGAAAAAGACTTCAGTGTAATAATAGTAAAGATGATCCAAAATCTTAGATATAGAATGGAGAAAATGCAAGAAACGTTTAACAAGGAGCTAGAAGAAATAAAGAGCAAACAAACAATGATGAAAAACAAAATAAATGCAGTTAATTCTCTAGAAGGAATCAATAGCAGAATAACTGAGGCAGAAGTACAGATAAGTGACGTGGAAGATAAAATAGTGGAAATAACTACTGCAGAGCAGAATAAAGAGAAAAGAAGGAAAAGAATTGAGGACAGTCTCAGAGACCGCTGGGACAACATTAAACGAAGCAACATTCAAATTATAGGGGTACCAGAAGAAGAAGAGAAAAAGAAAGGGACTGAGAAAATATTTGAAGAGATTATAGTTGAAAACTTCCCTAATATGGGAAAGGAAATAGTCAATCAGGTCCAGGAAGCATAGAGAGTCCCATGCAGGATAAATCCAAGAAGAAACAGGCCAAGGCACATATTAATCAAACTATCAAAAATTAAATACAAAGAAAAAATACTAAAAGCAGCAAGGGAAAAACAACAAATAACTCACAAGGGAATCCCCATAAAGTTAACAGCTGTTCTTTCAGCAGAAACTCTACAAGCCAGAAGGCAGTGATAGGACATATTTAAAGTGATGAAAGGCAAAAATCTAAAACCAAGATTACTCTACCTAGCCAGGATCTCAGTCAGATTTGATGGAGAAAGTAAAACCTTTACAGACAAGCAAAAGCTAAGAGAATTCAGCACCACCAAACCAGCTTTACAACAAATGCTAAAGGAACTTCTCTAGGCAGGAAACACAAGAGAAGGAAAAGACCTACAATAACAAACCCAAAACAATTTAAAAAATGGTAATAGGAACATACACATCAATAATTACCTTAAATGTAAATGGATTAAATGCTCTTACCAAAAGACACAGACTGGCTGAATGGATACAAAAACAAGACCCGTACATATGCTGTCTACAAGAGACCCACTTCAGGCCTAGGGACACAAACAGACTGAAAGTGGAGGGGATGGACAAAGATATTCCAAGCAAATGGAAATCAAAAGAAAGCTGGAGTAGCAATTGTTTTATGAGACAAAATAGACTTTAAAATAAAGACTATTACAAGAGACAAAGAAGGACACTACATAATGATCAAGGGATAAATCCAAGAAGAAGATATAACAGTTGTAAATATTTATGCACCCAACATAGGAGCACCTCAATACATAGGCAAATGCTAACAGCCATAAAAGGGAAAATCGCCATTAGCACAGTAATAGTGGGGGACTGTAACACTTCACTTACACAATGGACAGATCATCCAGACAGAAAATTAATTAATGAAACACAAACTTTAAATGACACAATAGACCAGATAGATTTAATTGATATTTATAGGACATTCCATCCAAAAGCAGCAGATTAGACTTTCTTCTCAAGTGCACATGGAACAGTCTCCAAAATAGATCTCATCTTCAGTCACAAATCAAGCCTTGGTACATTTAAGAAAATTGAAATCGTATCAAGCATCTTTTCTGACCATAACACTATGAGACAAGATATCAATTACAGTAAAAAAAAAAAAAAAAAAAAACTAGAAAATACAAACACATGGAGGCTAAACAATATGCTACTAAATAACCAAGAGATCACTGAAGAAATCAAAGAGGAAATAAAAAAAAATGCCTAGAGACAAATGACAACAAAAACACGACAATCCAAAATCTATGAGATGCAGCAAAAGCAGTTCTAAGAGGGAAGTTTATAGCAATACAGTCCTACCTCAAGAAACAAGAAACAAGAAACATCTCAAATAAACAACCTAACCTTACACCTAAAGCAATTAGAGAAAGAAGAACAATAAAACCCCAAAGTTAACAGAAGGAAAGAAATCATAAAAATCAGATCAGAAATAAATGAAATAGAAATGAAGGAAACAGTAGTAAAGATCAGTAAAACTAAAAGCTGTTTCTTTGAAAAGATAAACAAAATTGATAATCCATTTGCCAGACTCATCAAGAAAAAAAGGAAAAAGACTCAAATCAACCGAATTAGAAATGAAAAAGGAGAAGTAACAACTGACACTGCAGAAATACAAAGGATCATGAGAGATTACTACAAGCATCTATATGCCAATAAAATGGACAACCTGGAAGATATGGACAAATTCTTAGAAAAGCACAACCTACTGAGACTGAACCAGGAGAAAAGTAGAAAATATAAACAGACCAATCACAAGCACTGAAATTGAGACTGTGGTTAAAAATCTTCCAACAAACAAAAGCCCAGGACCAGATGGCTTCACAGGTGAATTCTATCAAACATTTAGAGAAGAGCTAACACCTATCCTTCTCAAACTCTTCCAAAATATAGCAGAGGGAGGAAAACTCCCCAACTCATTCTATGAGGCCACCATCACCCTAATACCAAAACCTGACAAAGACGTCACAAAAAAACCCCACAAAACTACAGGCCAGTATTACTGATGAACATAGATGCAAAAATCCTCAACAAAATACTAGCAAACAGAATCCAACAGCACATTAAAAGGATCATACACCATGGTCAAGTGGGGTTTATCCCAGGAATGCAAGGATTCTTAAATATATGCAAATCAATCAATGTGATAAACCATATTAACAAATTGAAGAATAAAAACCATATGATCATCTCAGTAGGTGCAGAGAAAGCTCTCGACAAAATTCCACACCCATTTATGATAAAAACCCTCCAGAAAGTAGGCCTAGAGGGAACTTTCGTCAACATAATAAAGGCCATATATGACAAGCCCACAGCTAACATCGTTCTCAATCGTGAAAAACTGAAACCATTTCCACTAAGATCAGAAACAAGACAAGGTTGTCCCCTCTCACCACTGTTATTCAACATAGTTTTGGAAGTTTTAACCACAGCAATCAGAGAAGAAAAAGAAATAAAAGGAATCCAAATCAGAAAAGAAGTAAAACTGTCACTGTTTGCAGATGACATGATGCTATACATAGAGAATCCTAAAGATGCTACCAGAAAACTACTAGGACTAATCAATGAATTTGGTAAAGTAGCAGGATACAAAATTAATGCACAGAAATCTCTTGCATTCCTATACACTAATGATGAAAAATCTGAAAGTGAAATTAAGGAAACACTCCCATTTACAATTGCAACAAAAAGAATAAAATACCTAGGATTAAACCTACCTAAGGAGAAAAAAGACCTGTATGCAGAAAACTATAAGACACTGATGAAAGAAATTAAAGATGATACAAACAGATGAACAGATATACCATGATCTTGAATTGGAAGAATCAACATTGTGAAAATGACTATGCTACCCAAAGCAATCTACAGATTCAGTGCAATCCCTATCAAACTAACAATGGCATTTTTCACAGAACTAGAACAAAAATTTCACAATTTGTATGGAAACCCAAAAGACCCTGAATAGCTAAAGCAATCTTGAGAAAGAAAAATGGAGCTGGAGGAATCAGACTCCCTGACTTCAGACTATACTACAAAGCTACAGTAATCAAAAGAGTATGATACTGGCACAAATACAGAAATATCGATCAATGGAACAGGATAGAAAGCCCAGAGATAAACCCATGCACATATGGTCACCTTATCTTTGATAAAGGAGGTAAGAATATAGAGTGGAGAAAAGACAGCCTCTTCAATAAGTGGTGCTGGGAAAACTGGACAGCTACATGTAAAAGAATGAAATTAGAACACTCCCTAACACCATACACAAAAATGAACTCAAATTGGATTAAAGACCTAAATGTAAGGCCAGACACTATAAAACACTTAGAGGAACACATAGGCAGAACACTCTATGTATGTTCCTATTTGACCCACCTCCTAGAGAAATAGAAATAGAAACAAAAATAAACAAATGGGTCCTAATGAAACTTAAAAGCTTTTGCACAGCAAAGGAAGCCATAGAAAAGACAACCCTCAGCATGGGAGAAATTATTTGCAAACAAAGCAACTGACAAAGGATTAATCTCCAAAATATACAAGCAGCTCATGTAGCTCAATATCAAAGAAACAAACAACCAAACCAAAAATGGGCAGAAGACCTAAATAGACGTTTCTCAAGAGAAGATATAAAGATTGCCAACAAACACATGAAAGGATGCTCAACATTGCTAATCATTAGAGAAATGCAAATCAAAACTACAGTGAGGTATCACCTCACACCAGTCAGAATGGCCATCATTAAAAAATCTACAAACAAAATGCTGGAGAAGGTGTGGAGAAAAGGGAACCCTCTTGCACTGTTGGTGAGAATGTAAATTGATACAGCCACTATGAAAAACAGTATGGAGGTTCCTTAAAAAAAACCATAAATAGAACTACCATATGACCCAGCAATCCCACTACTGGGCATATACCCTGAGAAAACCATAATTCAAAAAGAGTCATGTACCCCAATGTTCACTGCAGCTCTATTTACAGTAGTCAAGACATAGAAGCAACCTAAGTGTCCATCAACAGATGAATGGATAAAGAAGATGTGGCACATATATACAATGGAATATTACTCAGCCATAAAAGGAAACGAAATTGAGGTATTTGTAGTGAGGTGGATGGACCTAGAGACTGTCATACAGAGTGAAGTAATTCAGAAAGAGAAAAACAAATGCCGTATGCTAACACATATATATGGAATCTAAAAAAAAAAAAAAAAGTTTCTGAAGAACTTATGGGCAAGACAGCAATAAAGATGCATATTTGGAGAGTGGAGTTGAGGACATGGGGAGGGGGAGTGGTGGGCTGGCATGAGGTGCGAGAGTGGCATGGACATATATACACTACCAAATGTAGAATGGATGGCTGGTGGGAAGCAGCCACATAGCACAGGGAGATCAACTCGGTGCTTTGTGATCACTTAGAGGGGTGGGATAGGGAGGGTGGGAGGGATATGCAAGAGGGAGGGGATATGAGGATATGTGTACATGTAGGGCTGATTCATTTTGTTATACAGCAGAAGCTAATGCACCATTGTAGAGCAATTATACTCCAGTAAAGATGTGGGGAAAAAAATGATGTTAAAAACAAAAAAAAACCCACCCCAAAACACTATGGTACTGGCACAAAACCACTCACAATTCAGTGAAACAGAATAGAGAGCCCAGAAATAAACCCACATACATACAATTAATCTACGACAAAGGCAAGAATGGGGGAAAAACTGTCTTTTCCATAAGTAGTGTTGGAAGGATTGGACAGCTTCATGAAAAAGAATCAAACTGCACTACATTCTCACACCATATACAAATATAAGCTGAGTATGGATGAAAGACTTAAATATAATATCTGAAACTATAAAACTCCCAGAAGAAAATGTAGGTAGTCTGCTCTTTGACATCTGTTTCAGCAATATGTTTTTGGATTTGTCTCTACAGACAAGGACAACAAATGCAAAAATAAATGTGAGATCACATCAAACTAAAAAGCTTTTGCACAGTGTAGGAAACCATCAACAACATGAAAGGCAACCTACTGAACAGGGGAAAGTATTTGCAAATGGTACATCCAATAAGGAGTTAATAGGCAAAGTATATAAAGAACTCATAAAACTCAACAGCCAAGTAATCGATTAAAAATGGACAGAGGGCCTAAATAGGCATTTTCCCAAAGAAGACATACAGTTGGCCAACAGACAGATGAGAAGATGCTCAAAATCACTGATCATCAGAGAAATGCAAATCAAAACCGCAGTGAGATATCACCTCATACATATCAGAATGGCTGTCATCAAAAAGACAAGAAATAAATGTTGGTGAGGATGTGGATAAAGGCAACCCTTGTGCACTGCTGTTAGGAATGTAAATTGGTGCAGCCACCATGGAAAACAGTATAGATTTTGCTCAAAAAATAGAAAAATAGAACTACCAAATTACCCAGCATTTCTACTCTATTCTATCAGAAGAAAACAGGAAGTGTAATTCGAAAAGCATTTTCACCCCAACGTTCACGGCAGCATCATTTACAAATGCCAAGATACGGAAGCAAGCTGAAAGTCCATGGACAGATGAATGGATGAAGAAGATATTATATATATATGCTCTCTCTCTATACATGTTATATATATAATAGAATATTATTTAGCCATAAAAAAGAATGAAATCTTGCCATTTGCAGTAACATGAATGGACCTAGAGGGTATTATGTTTAGTGAAATAAGTCAGAGAAAGACAAATACTGTATATTTTCACTTACATGTGGAATCTATAAAACAAAGCAAATTCACAAATAAAACAGAAACAGGCTCACAGATACAGAGAACAAACTAGTAACCACTAGTAACCCAGAGAGGAGGGAGCATGTGGGTGGTCAGAATAGGTGAAAGGGATTAAGAGGTACAAACTACCAGTTATAAAATGAGTCACAAGGATATAATGTACAACACAGGGAATATAGTTAATATTGTTGTAATAACTTTGCATCGTCTATAAAAATACTGAATCACTGTTATACTCCTGAAACTAATATAATAAGTTAACTATAATTCATTAAAAAAAATTTAAAAAAAGGAGGACACAGAGGCTGAGAGACTTAAAGTGACATTTTTAAGCTCATATGGCTATGTGAGTAACATACCAGGGGTCAGACTCAGCCCTGTATGAACCTGAGGTTTGAGCTCTTCATCATTACAATGTACAAAGACAGACTGCTGTTTCCACAATGTGCCTGGAGCTTTGTATACAAGAGCTTCCTAGGGATAGCTCCCAAGTTTGGAAATCCTCAAGGGAGCATTCATGGATGACTTCAGATTCTGGGGTTTGGGGAAATAATCACTATCTACCATCCCATTTGGAGTATAATGCTCATTATCTGGAGTTGCCCATTTTTGAACAATCCACTTGGATCATGAAACTTCAGACTCACAGATAGAAATAAGCTCTCCATTGTGCTGACAGTAGTTCCCCTGGAGAAAGCCATCCCATCAGTCTTATCGAAATTGCTGACTATTAACATGTCCTTAGTTTGCTAAAGAATGGGACATCCGTATTCCCAATTTTGACCTGTCAAATGTTCCATATTTACATTGCATCCTGGGGCTATTAATATTTAATATCATTCTGTTGTTTTATCACATCAGATATTTGAAGCTGGAGTGTAATTCAATGGGCGAACAGATATTTTCAAAGCTAGAAATCTGATTTTGTTCCCTGTAACTATTTTTGGGTCAATTTTATAATTATCCTAGAATTTTTAGTCATTTTGGAGTGGCTATTAACTTGGCATATGGGAGATGATTAACTAATGTTATATTTCAACTTACCAATCAATGTAACTGGAAAGTTGTGTGGTATCAAGTTAGTTATCTTTTTAAACTCAGCAGAAATAGCTACCTGAGAAAAACATTTTACAGAGTTCCTCTCCCTCTGTCCCTCAACCCAGATTTTTACCTCATCTGCTAATGATTTCTCTTCTGAAATTAGAGATAAAGCAGGAAATAGTGATTGCCTGGCTGTCCAGATACAAAAATATTTGATGTTGATACCAGAACTTCATTTAGAAATATTTTAGACCTATAGGTTCACTCAATCCTTTAAAAAACTCCATAGCAACGGAGTGCGGGTGTCAACCCATCGACAAATAAGCCTGCTCAGGTGAGAATGGCGAGATTCAGAGAAATTTTGTCTTTTATTTTTCTCTTGCTCATTTATGATTGATGTATATATAAATAAATTAGTTTCAAGACACTGAACATAATTTTTGAAAAACTGTATTTTTCATAGCTGTTTCTATGTGGTGATTGAATTTTCAGGAGAAACCACAGAAGCCTATTCTATTGTTCTATGAGCAATTTAATAAATTGAGCAATTTAAAATGATTGATAATTGCTTGTTATCTTGATATCCTAGCTCTAAAGTGTATATTTTAGTAGGAGAACTGTGAGAGTCCCTTATATTTAATGTCTTTCTTGTGATAGATTTTTATATTAACCTGTAACCAGGGCATCTTGTCCCAGCTATTTAATACATTATTCTTTAATACTGTTGTTTCACATTCCTCATTATTACTAAAATAAGCCCCAAATGAATCTCTTAATTTTTTTAGTCACTTCCCCCAGAAACCACACTAATTACTCCTTTTAGAATTTTCTATCTGAGACAAATATCATTTTCTGGGGCGGTATTATGGAGTAACAATTTTCAAATATGAGTCCTGTATAATGCCATTTTAAAAGACAAAAATACTATTCTCATAAACTTCTATGAATGGAATTATTCACATCAGTATTATATGAACATGAAGAATAATCTAGTTGTAAACTCCTTATGCTTATAGCTCCTATATAGCTGTAAAGTCAAGGCACATTTATAAATATTAAAAATCATAAAACCAATAAAATTAAAATCGACAATATGATGATAGATTTGATTTTTGTCTTTTGGAGAAAGTGCAGACCAAAAGTAGAAACACTGGTGTACGGAAAAGGCCTTAGATACTGGGATCAGCTTAACTCAGGTTTGGAGACCACTTTTGTGTTCTTGAACTTGAGTGGCTTCTCTGGGACTCAAGGCTGTCATCTTTGGACTAGTTTTTAAAAGAGTCTCTTTTTTTTTTTCATATAATTGTTTTTTCTCATTAAATTTAGTCACATGCTCCACAGTCAGCTCAATATTTTTTTTTTAGGGAGATGAGAGCTTATTCTTCTGTCTTCTATTCTTCCACAGAAGTTCCCACAAAAGTGGGAACTTCTGTGGAAGAATCCTTTAGTCTGTCTCCCTGTCCAGTTCTCTCTCCCTACCAAGGGAAGAACAATAATATTTAATTTGTGAGACTGGGAAAAGTCTCAGCTGCTTTTAGGTTCTTTCTCTTTTCTTATTTGCCTACCCATAGAGGCAGCTAATCATTCTCCTGCCTTTCCCAGCTAAATCTACCTAGGCTAGATCTGTGGTCTGCCTTCTAGAGAAAGATCTAGAGGCTATTTCTATTTCTCAGTGTCCCTCATCACCGAAGCTGGATGTTTTTGAGCCAAACCAGTAAGGGGGAAGTAATGATCTGGGGAGAGCTGGTGCCACAAATCCAAGCTCCCTTGTGAGTGGGTGGTCCCAGTCCAGACTTGCTGGATGCAGGGATCTTAGGAAGGTCAGTAGGAAAGCCAGGATAAACACCTTCTCCAGTTCAGATTTATTAATAAGGCTGAAAATTTCATTTCCATTTTTCTGACTCCTGCATCTCTTTCAAGTCTTTCTGAATTTGGTAGTGGGGAGGATAGTTGTGATAATCACTTCCAAACTCTGAGATGTTCCTCTTCTATTTGTAGGCTGAAAAACATGTTTATGGCTTTCATTGGCCTGGAGGAGTTATCTATGCCCACACTGAGAGGGTCATTACTGGAATGTGAGTTTCACGAGAGCAGGAATGGAGTGGAACGTGTCCACGGCTGTATCCCTAACGCCCTAGCACAGTGCCCACCACAGAGCACGCGCTCAACAAGTCTTTCTTCATGAGTGAGTGAAAGTATTAAGTATACGTTTATTTATATGACATTTAAAATTCTCTGTTCTAGGGCCCTAACTACCTTCCTCTTCCACTCTCTCATTTTTGTATCAGGATGCAATCACTTAGATTGCTTCCATTTCTTGGCAGTTATAAATAATGCTGCTGTGAACACTGGGGTGCATGTATCTTTTCTAATTAGTGGTTTTTGTTCTTTTCGGATATATACCCAGGGGTGGAATTGCTGGGTCATATGATAATTCTATTTTTAGTTTTTTGAGAAACCTCCCTACTGTTCTCCATAGTGGCTGCACCAATTTACATTCCCACCAACAGTGTACAAGGGATCCCCTTTCTGCCTATCCTCGCCAACATTTGTTATTTCTTGTCTTTTTGACGATATTCTGACAGATGTGAAGTGATATCTCATTGTAATTTTGATCTGCAAAGGTTTGAAACTCATTGAGTGTTAAGATAATAATGCTTAAATAATTCTTCATTTGCTTTAGACTCTTTGGAAAAAAAAAATCTTTTAAAAATGTCTTCTGGATGTTATAGAGTTGTCAGATAACGGCATGTCTGTGGTTATGTGATGTGATAATATTTTCCCACACTGAACAATGTTCATTCCACTGCAACATTAAACATAAAAATGTTCACTGTGGAGTTCCATGTTTTTTGAAGAAGGATAGTACATTTGAAAAGCCTTACTGATGATACACCCCCTTTCTTGCTTTTTGTATTCATGAAGACTCTAAAATGAGACTTTCTAGTTAAATAATTTAAACCATATTTAAAATAATTTTTAAACTGGAGGAAAACTAAATACAATAGTACTATTAAAAAATCAGTCATTGCAGTTAAAATTGTGAGGTTATTTATACTTAGCCTGGCGCAGATCTTATGATTAGAAAAGTACTACCTACACACATTTATGATTAGAGACGTATGCAGTACATCTATTGTGTATGTGCACATTGTGAAACACATGTCTGTGAATAGTGGAGGTATTTCTTTAAGCTATTTGCCTCCATTTTTGGAGGACTGTTAATCTTTTCGATTTAGGTTTATTTCCATTTAAAGGTTTTCTGTATTACTTTGATCAGTTACATTTTACTGAAATACTGAAATTTCTGTAAATGTTCATTCAACACAATATAATATTTAAGGTTGGTTTTGCCTCTGAAAACTGGCAGGTATGATGACAGTATCTATAATCATGTTAAAATAGAAGCCAGCTTTAAATGCAGAATTGTCTAGACATTGACTTTATGCCTGGAGAAATGAATAAAGAGATGAATATTTTTGCACATTTTGCCTCTTTCCACCATATAGCTCAGTGGTAACTGATTTCCTTAACACATCTGGACACTTCCATTGTTCTTATATGTTGGCATTCTGACTTGCCCTTTTTATATTTTTCTGGAAGAGATTGTTTCTTCCCTTCCTGGGCAGAGGTATTCCTCTTCTTGAATGTGTCTTTCCCAGAATTAAGAAATTTTCAGACCTGATATCTTTAACCTTAATAGTTGTTTTCATGATCATAGTGGACATTTAGAGAATTGCAGCTTAAGAGTTGGTTTGTATCTTTTCAAATCAACTAATGCTTCCATCTGATAACTTATTTGTCTGGAAAAGAAAAAACCTAAACATCCCTAGACATACCCCATGCCCATGTCTGTGCCCTTACACATAAATACAAATTTGCAGTAGCTGTTAAAAGCTGGTCTAATGTCCCAGCCATCCTCCATTTTAGTGATAGAAATTTTGTCCAAGGAAATGGCACCATTTAGTATTTAGAAAATACTAAATAGAAGATTGGTTATTGTTCTTCTAATATCGACTCCATCTTTCCTCCTGTGTTCTCTTATGACAATAAGCTCTTTTAAATGACCCTTCCTTTACACTTTAGTCATATTGACACAAATATTCTGAGTCTATTGCTTTTGTACCCAGGAGGGTAGGGGCCCTAAGGCAGATGGTGACTGTGAACAATAGGTGATGGTATAAAGTCCCCAAATCTTCCCAATTTGTTTGTAGGTTCTGGGAATGGCCAATACTAGGGACTTTGCTATGTTAATTCAAGCTTTTTCACATCTGAGCCCTTGAGTCCATCTTTCTCTGCCTTATAGGAAAATCAAGTGCAGAGAAAGAAAGGATAAAAGCAAAGGGCTGCAAGACTTTAAAAAAAAAACACCTGGACAAAATGGAAAAAAAGCTTATTTATTTTTGTTGTTGAGCTGAAGATAGCATTTCAGCCTTAAAGATCATCTGTTCTGACCCTCCTTTCAGTGCTTGAATTCCATTTACCATATCCCTACCCCGTGGTTCCTTAGCTTCTGATCACTCCAGACGTATGACTAGTTGGTTTAGGTTTCCAACTAATTATTGCAGTTCAAGAGATAGGAAGAACATTGGCTTTGAAGTTGAAAGACTTGAAATCTTATTCTCGTAGAGCAGAGAACATTTAGATGAGTCAGGAAGAGATCTGCATTCCAGCTCCAGCACTGCTACTTACCAGTAGAAGGAATCAATCAAAGAAAATGACTTTATTTCTTCAAACCTCAGTTAATTCATCCACAAAATCAGGTAAAAATAACATACCAGCTAACTCCATAGACCTGTATGATTCAACTAAGATAATGAAGGCAAAATTGTTGGCAAACTAGAAAGCATATAACAATACTATCTTATAGAAGAGATTCATAGAATGCACATTCAGGACACACTACAGGCAGGTGGGACTTCTTGATGATAACATTAATAACATTAATTTACAACTTACAATCTTTATATAGGTCAGAAAAATAATTGATGAAAAAGAAAAATCTTACCTAAATATGTTGATTTTAAATTGAATAAATTCAATGTTATGACAATTGATAAGAAACTACAACGTTTTATTTCTTTTTATTTTTTTGATTGTCTGAGTTTGTTCCTCTGTACATATAATGGGTATTATGAGGTGAGAGAAAAGCAGGAAGGCATGAGTCTACCTAGGAGGAGAGAAGTGCAGTTTTGATGATTCACAGAATAATATACGTGAAGTGGTGTTTAGAGATCAACTATTATTTTATCCCTTTGTTAGTCCTGAGAATAAAGACCCACAGTTATGCAGTACTTTCCCACGTCAGAGAGCTAGTTAGTGTTAGGTGCAGGACTAGAATTCAGTTTTCTTCATGGTCAGGTCCCGTGCTCTCTTAATAGTATCTGAGGTTGTAAACTGGTAGCATGGAACACTGTCATTCTCTTCACCACTTCATGGAAATCACTGTGAATCAATCTCATTTTCTCTAAGCCTGGACATACTTTGCAAGTATAGTCAATTATGCAACCCAAGAAGCTACAGCCAACTGATTAGAACTGGCGAGTAACCCCTATTCTATACTATAGAAATTCTGTAGACACTACTAGCAACATGTCACCAGTTGGGAAAACCAGCTACACTTATTTACAGTAGCATAGTCTAGATGTGTCCAATTCAAGGTCCCTAGGGGAATAACTTTTAATGGGAAATCATGCAGTTATTTGGCTTAGCAGCCACAGAAGAATGTATTTCTGGCCACCCACATTACGTGGGAGGCTTAAAATTGAGACAGACATTTGGACAAAGAGTTACAGCTATCAGCACTGCTAACATGGGCTCCATTCCATCCTGGATTCCCCCAGAGTTATTACAGATCATGAGAATCTGGCCCATTAGGCAATAACACAGTCATGGAGTTGAGACCTCACTACAAAGGGTAGCATCCAAGGTTAAGGACCTTGTGAATCATACTGTATAGGACTGACTGAATGAAAGGTTTTTCAGGGAGAAACTTGGCTGAAGAGACTGTGGGTTATCTTGTGTGTAGGGCTCAGAAACCTCACCCTGGCTAGTTCCCCCTCAGAGCATTTGCAGGGTTTCCCTCCCATCTGTGTGTCAGTCTGATGCCAAATCCCCTGTTACACTTCTAGGGACACCAAGTGGGGAGCAGATGGGGATTCCAAAGTTAGTACTTCACTTCCCTCCATACCCTGCCCCTCATCTGTCTGGAAACTACACAGCTACTTCAAAGGCAAGCCCCACCTATCAATATATTGAGTTTGGTGTTAGGCTCATTTCCTCTGTCAAACGGGGGCATAAGAATTCCTTATTAAAGTATACATTGCTCAGAAATGATCAAATCATTCTACTTCTTCAAAACCCATTTATTTTATGTGATCACTTCCATGTCCCTGTTACGCCCTTATAATTTTTATCAGGTATAATTGGCACACAGTGAAATGCACAGACCTTGAGAGCACAGTTTGGCGAGTTCTGACAAATGTGTACATAAAACTAACACACCAATTAAGATATAGAGCATTTATATCACCCTGGAAAGTATCTCAATTCCCTTCCTTTGTTAATCTACTCCCCACCAGAGATAAGCACTTTTCGGATTTCTATCACTAAAAATTCATATTCTTGTTTTCGATATTCATATAAATGGAACCATACAATATGTACAATTTTGTGTGTAGATATTTTGATCAGTGTATTATTTCTGAGATTTATTTTAAAATATATTTAGTCTTCCATGTCTCTGCATTTTACATTGCATAGTTTCTTTGTCTTTAAATACACGCATCTGTTTTTCTGCATATCTGATCTGTGAATACAACTTGTCAGTGAATTTTTCATTCTATATATTTTATTTTTTGATCTTCTTATTTGATTTTCTTTTATGCTTTTCATTTACTTGCTGAGATTTTCCATCTCTTCATCCATTTATGTATATCTTTTGTTTTTTATCTTTGAGTATGTTTATAATGGCATTTAAAATTTCTTGTCTGTAAATTTTAACTCTGTGTTAAGTCAGTACTCTTCCCCCTCTAAAATATGACAATAAATGTCCTGGATTTTTGCAATGTCTAAGTAAGTTTTTAAAATTATATGAGAGACAATGTAACTGTTGCATCATTGGGAGTCTGGACTTTCTTTTAGAGATTTTGTGCTTTATCTTGGAATGTAGTTAATTTGCTAACTGGTGGTTTTTAACCTTTACTGGGGTTGGTCTACAGTAGCGCTTTCCATAAAACCAGGATAGCCCTCATTTTAAAGTACAGCCTTTCTGGAATTTGACTGAACACCTGGGTGTTCCACAAAGTTTCTACAACCGCTTGTTAAACTCCAGTAGTTTCTAGCCTTGTGCAGCTTTGTGAATATCTATTCAGCTCACTGCCCCTTCCCCCAGTAGCTATATATGTGTGTATGTGTGTGTACATGTGTATATACATGCCTATCAAAATAATACCCATTTTATACACATAAAACTTGGGTATTATTTTGATTTACAAATTATGGATGTCAGGGTAGTTCTCTGTTGATTTATGAAAAAGTTAACATAGCACTTGGTCTCATCTTTTGGAATTCAAAATGTTCTATGTTTTGCTCTATGCAGATTATGACTTGGGTCTCTATGTGACAAAAGATTATGAAAATATCTGGAGAAGCAAACTGAAATTCTCTGATATGGAGGTTGGTCAGTCTAGAGAAGAAGGCTTTAATGAGTAAAGATTTTTATTCCTAAGTGTGACAAGACATTTTCACACTCTAATAGCATTGTTTCTCAAGTATGATGACTTTGTTGCCACTTAAAAATAGACTTTAAATAGTTTCCTCACGTGTCAAATGAGGATGATACTGCTACTTACCCTATATAATTAAATAAGATGGTATATATACAGTGCTTAGCACAGTGGCACACAGAAAAATGGTACATAGAAAGTGATAAAAAGTCTGTCATTACATTATTATGGTTATTTTCCCTATTAGCATGTGATAAATACAATCTAATAAAGTTTATCTCAAAGCCCAATGATAAATGAATAGTGGCATTAGACTCATACTTAAGTTTTCTGACCCTAAGTAAAATGGCTATTTCTATTGAATTGTGACTTTTGTCTAAAATAACATTAGAATCTATTTGAAAAAGAGAAGTTATGTGAGATTCTTGTGGGTCTTCTGAAGAGATGACTAAACTACACCAGGAGCTAGCCTTGATGATTAAAAAAGTCCCTGGCCAAGATTTTAGGTTCTTTTCTTCCTTCTGCCGAGTGTGTGTGGTATCTTTGGCTATGGATAGGTTCAGAGTTAAAATCTAAGTGGATGCCAAGTGGACTTGAATGGACAGATCAGTCTCATTGGGTAGCAACAATTACGAACATCTTCTCCAATTTCCTCAAGAATGAACCATTATGTGCCCTTGTTTTTCTCTCTCTTAATGGCGCCTTGAACTTCTACTTTGCTATTTAGCAGAAAATGTAAGTTTAGATACTTGAATCCCAGATCAAGATGTGTGAAGCTTTCTCCTCTGCTTCATTGCTGTCTGAAATATCTTACTCTAGGCTGTGTCTTATCTCTCATGGTAATTGTTACAAAGTCAGGTCTTCTTATCCTTTGAGATGTTTTTCTTATTGGTTGTTGCCCAGCTATGCTTAGTGTCACTGCCTGGGTTCAATTTTTGAGGAAAAGGGGATAGTACCTTTTTGTGATTACAGTGTTGGATGTTGGGCATAAATGGGGTCAGCTTCAGATGGAGCCTCACAGTTCCCTTCCTCTACAGCTTCCAAAGGGTTCTGGGTCTGATTTCCTTGAGTAAGCTTTTACAAACTCTTTGCATATCTCCCTTTTCCTTCTCCTTTTTTTTCCCTGGAGTCTTTTTTTGAGTTCAAAATATGAGCCCTCTTTCTTTTACCCCCCGCCCCTGCCCATATAACCATCTGCCCACTTGCTTCCCGATATTACAACAGCAGTAAGCATAACTCTGAACAGTCACTCTTCTTTTGTGGGCACCAGGTAGAAAGATAGAGGTAACTGAGGACAGCTTTGTTTCCTGATGTACCTCTTCCCCAGGAGATGCTTCTCTCTTTTCCAGGTCAACTGTTAGCACTGTCAGTAAAGCTCAGAACATTGTGATAAATATATTTTTACATCTTTTAAGAATTAGGGAGTCAAACTAAGGGTATCGAGTCAATGTTCAGAGAGTGAATTTTTTCCTTTTTCTTTAATGACTTGTAAGGAATAGGGGAATGGACGATTTGTATTACAACTTGCCAAAAATAAACTGGGATGTTAAAATTGGGCTGGATTTTTATGTTATAACTGCCATCTTTTTATCAAGTCTCACATATTGCATAGTCACCTGTATCCAGTTTTGTGTAGTAGTGACTTTTTTTGACCACAGTGATATAAAAGTTATGTCTTTGATTTCAGTATTTGGCTTCCTCAAAGGCTCGATCATTGTAAAGCCAAGGGAATCAATAGCTAGTTCTGTGCAAGAATTCAGTGTCTCCCATAAATTTTGAGAACAGCTTCACAAGTCACTATAATATACTGCTGATACATTAATAGCTTTTAAATAGTGTAGTTGCTCTTGAAATAAAAGCTTGCCGATGTTATTATTAAAATCACAGGCAACTGTTAGGTTTCTCTGCTAGAGAAGAAATGGTAAAAACATAGTTAATAATAAAAGCGATATCAGTGGTGTGCAGGGGACCCCAACTCATGGCTCAAGGTGTATCTATAAATCTTCAGTCTTTAAGTTGTTGCTTATTTTATTCTGCTTTGTCTTCATTATTTGCTGATGTTTGTAGAGAGGAAGGCAGTATTTCTTAGATCCATGCTGTGATTTGTGTGTCAGTACACATTTATTTTTCTATATCCATCTTTGTCTATACCATGCAGTGCTCTCATTTATTAATTTGTAAAATAAGGAAAATTCCTTACAACTAGGGGATCACATATTTTATTGTCCAAATTGGGATCCTTTTGAGAATGAAAGGGGACACTATTGATAATTATTTTCAGACAACAGGTGTAAACTGTGAGACTACATGGGCAAAGTATGACCATAGCCACCCTATTTGAACTGAGTAATGTAAAATTCTGGTGCTGGATTTGTATCTGCTAACTAAAGTATAGATTATATAGTAAGTTGTTTTTACTTATTGTTAATATACAAACCTGTAAATGCATGATTTGGGGTAGGTTTTGTATATGTTATATACAAACCTACTTATGGTTTTCATGGCAAGTCAATGGGGTAAAATGAATGGAAGTGCTTAGAAAGTTCAAGAAGCCCCCCCACACAAGCATCTGGCCCACCATTTACCACAGCATATGTAGAGTCTGTAGGTACAACAGGAAACTGTCTTTGATCAAGGTCCACAGAAAGACTGAGATGGAGAATAACACGCAGAAATTTTATTATGGAGTACACTTGAACTCAATATCTGTGGGAAAGTGAAGAAAGCAAGATTAGGCAAAGTTAAATTGAAATGCAGTTGCAAAAATGACTTCTGCTGATCCCTTAGGGAGCTCTGGAACTTGGATGGTCCTTTAGAGTTGTCTTGAGCTAAGGCAAGGGGGCTGGACCTTTGAATTTACCATTAATCAGTTATTGGATGTGGGCTGTCTCTGGAGTTGGAGTGTGATGTTGGGTGAGACAAATCCCTGTGGTCTCTAGGCCAATTCCTGGAGATGGACTCAGCTGTGAGCTGTCAGTAACCAGTACTTCCAGAAGTCAAGTCGAGGGGTGGGAGGTGAGTGTCTCTATCTTGAAGGGGGAATCTGTACAGTGGCCTCCAGTATTCACAGCTGAAAGTCAACTTCTATTTAGATTGCCACCCAAACACTAAAACACATTAACCTCACTAGAAATTAAGAAAAGCAAATTAAATCACCAACTTTCTACTGTAAAGTTTTTAATGTTGGAAACATGAGAAAACAAAAGAAAGGTTGCCTTCCATTCAATTAATTAGAACTAGCTATGGAAGCTGCAGGGATCACTTCAGAAACGATGCTGGATGCATCAAAGTCTAGCTACACTTGCCTGCTAAAGTTAATTAGTGAAATTTATCTGATCAATTTTGTAGTGAGAATCTGTCAGAGGTGATTTTCCAAACCACAGCTGAGAAGGTAGATGGGACCTAGCGTATCCAACTTATCCTAGTTTTCCTGGGACTGTCCTGGCTTTAGCTCTGAGAGTCCCAAATCCCAGGAAACTCCCCAGTTATGAGTCAACTGGGATGTTTGGTCATCATACACAGGTGGCAAATCTGGGGGAAATTAGTAGCCAAATGTCAAGCCTGATTCTGTAGGATTTTATCTGGGAATAAGTAGGTGAATGGGAGGGAAGAATGACTCCTTCCAGCTTTTACACACCAAAAAGTCCCCTCAGTCATAAGTAGAGACCTGAAGGTCGAAACTGAGCCATGGCTCACTCAACCTTGAGTGAGTCACGGCTAAAAATCAAATGTTGAGTTGCAGAATAGCACTTTTTTCTTCTTCTTTTAAAAATTTCCATTTGTCTAAAACTAATTGTAAGGGTATGGAAGACCCTGGAAACTCAGAAAGCATAAAGATTGTGCTAATGATAATTGAAAAGCCCTCCTTAGTTCAGTCTATCACCAAAACCATCTCCCAGGGAAATTCATCTTCCAAAAAAGGATTGAGTAGAGTTTTACACTCAGTGCATAAGAACACTGGAACTTTCTCTGGGTAGAATTTCTACTTCAAGATGACTTTTGTCTATTTTGTATCGATAGGAACTATGGATTTGTTGGGATAACTATAGCAGAGGAGACAAAGTGGACAGAACAGAACTGTTATACTATTACACTCCATTGGGAGGCAAGGGTGAGAGTAAGCTCAGGCTGTATTGGGTGGATTTCTGCAGGTGGAAGGCAGAGGCAGTGACTGCAGTCTGCTTAGGCTAGAGTGTGGTAAGCATATGGAGGACATCTCTTTGGCGTTCTTGATGTCATTCTTTCTGTCATGAGTAAACCAAGAGGCAATGAAAAGACAGTTCATGGGGCCAGGTTTAACTCTTAGCCATTAGCATCTGCAATGCCTTGAGTTGCCTAGGTGAACTGGATGAATATATACCTGGGTGGTCATCAAGATTGGTGAAATCAGCCTTGCTTTATAAGGTTTCAGGCCTTGCTTCCTCTCTAATGTGCAAGAGTGTGTCACCTCTCATACCTTCTCCTATTAAGGAGGCACTGTACTTCTTGAACCATTTTAGATTATGATGGTAACGTGTATTACATTTGGATACACTACTTCAAACTTATCATGCCCTGATGAAGGCTGTTAGCTTTGAGTGTTGTCCAAAGTAAAAGAAGAATTTCCAAATGTAAGACTGTACAATATAAACACTTCTACCACTCTGCCTTTATCAATCAATAGATACTATGATACTCCAAATATCTATGGTAGACCAGGATGCTGAATGAAGCTTGGTCCCTTGGGGAAAAATCATCCTAAAAACTTTGGAGCAAATCTGTCTTCATCTAGTAAGTAGCTTTCACCCTTCTGAGAAATAACAGCTCATGGCTTGCTACTGGGTCCTAGCATAGAATAAACACTTGACCTTGAGATATCAAGCAACCATGTAAATGGAGCCTCTTGTCATTTATTCATTCAATGGGATACTTATTGTGTGTCAGGCACTATTTTAATTACTTGGGATACACCACGGAACAAAACAGATAAAGGCAAGTTTGTTACATGGACACCTTCTATGATGGAGGAGACAATGATTTCTCCTCTTTGGAATAGGCATTCATGCTCAAATTTCCATTTATTATTTCTGCCTATTGGCTTTTGACAACTCTACCAACAATGGACTTACTGAATAATACATGCAGGGTCATGTTTATATACAATATTGTTTTGAAATAGGGAACGCATTGTAGTACAAAAGAAGTTGGACAACAAGCTAATTCTCACATGATTCTTTGGTTTCCCAATCACCTTAAAGGCCTTTGGCCTTTTAAAGAGCATAATGACATAGTATTTCATGTTTACCTCCCCTGGGAATTTGAACTGTACTGCCTTAGAACTTTAAACATTCAAGGGATAAATAAAGATTCAGCAATGCTTACCCTGAATTGGAAGCTTCAACATCCATCTTGACATTTTGAACTTCATATGCAACTGGTAAATAAAGGGGAAAAAATGGGTGAGTTATAGGATTAGCTGAAGTTATTAATCTTTACTCTCAAGTGGAAATAATGTAGCATCTATAAAAGTAGGGTATGGAGAAAGATCAAAGAAATTCAGGGATTCACTGGACCTGCCAAAATCAGGGGATCTAATCATAATAGTTAATAGATGACTAAATCTATATTATAATGGCAGAATAATCAAGAGGTTGAGTTCTTAACGAATGAAGGTAGGTAAAGAATCATGGCCATCTGAGATGCCAGCTGCGGAAAAAGTAGGGTATGATTTGAGCAGTAAAGGAAGAAATTCAATACTGACCATAGACTGTGTATATTAATTTTTTTTGAATTAAGGACTTTTTGTACTCCAAGATATTTGCATTTCTATCACTTCACAATTTGGAGTTTTGGACTTAGATTATAAAAGTTCATATTACTTATACTATTTTATAGGTGAGAGGATACTTAGAGGTTGTTAGGTATGATGGGTTTTAACTAGGGATTTGAGGGATATCATCTATGGTGCCTTTTCAACATGTAGTGCCTGGGTCCCATTCCAGTTGCTAAATCAGAATCTTTAGAGGAGACCTGGAGTGTTTGTATTTTTCTCTCTATTCCTAGATCTTATGCTAGATTCAGTAACTGAAAAAAATATGGGATTGCTTCCTTTGTTGGATGATTGAATTTATTAGGAATGCAATTTTGTGTTAGAGTATATGTATGTGTGCGTATATTGAAAATATTTATGAGGGAAAGGGTGTTATTTGATGTTTGCCAGCCTAAAGAAATGAGTATCATGACCATTTGTCAGTTTCTAATGTGCCAGCCTCTGAATCTCTTTCCCATCCAGAAGGAATTCATAATCTCTTAGTGAAAGATAAAGCTTACCTCCAACTATAGAAGCTGAAAATTCTAGATGCCATTTTTTCCCAGGTCTTCTTATAGCTAGGGCATAGGCAAGTGAACTAGACTCAGACGATGAAATGAACTTGGTCTGGTTTTTTTTTTTTTTTTAAATTTTTATTTTTTTATTTTTTATTTTTTTCACACACACACACACACACACTGTATTTTATTTTTACAAGAGATAAGTAGACTGACACCAAGCATTGTACATGGATGACCACAACAAAAGCAACAATGATTGCAATTACCAAACATGAAACACACTCATACTATGTCATAATATTGACATTCAGTCCAGTAATCCTCCACTGTAACAGCTCCTTTACTTTGCAGTGAAAATTGGTTTGTATATTCTTTGCCTCTGAGTCCTTGTGGGATTTTTTTTTTAATTCAGACAGAAAGTCACAAAAATTATGCTTATCCTCATCAGTTCACTCAGTCCCATGTAATTAATTTTTTTTTTCATCTTGATCTTTTGTTAGCACTTTTATGAGTTCATCAGTTTTCCATTAGAGTTCTGAAAATGCTTATTCATTCAGTTCAGCAGTACAGTCAGTTACCAGAAACCTGTACTTGTCAGAGTCTTTTCCATGAATTTCTTGAAGATGAAAGCCTTTTATAGGAACATATTTGCAAAAGTATCAGAGTACACCCAGAACTGTCTGTAAATGACAAAAGACTTAAAAATGACCACTGTTAAAGATTTGATGAAAGTTCATAATAATGCAGTTGACAAGAAAATTAGTTATTTCTGAGATATACATTTTAAAGTAATAACTAGGATTATTACTTATAACATTATACCAGAACATATAAGATTTTTAGAAATTTCATGTAATGTCTGAAACATTTATATTAACATATTTCCATACAAATACAAATATAAGATTTTTAGAAATTTCATGTAATGTCTGAAACATTTATATTAACATATTTCCATACAAATAACCCAATGAAAGTTTAGTATTAGTTGTTTTGTTTGTTTGTTTATACTGCAGGTTCTTATTAGGCATCAATTTTATACACATCAGTGTATACATGTCAATCCCAATTGCCCAATTCAGCACACCACCATCCCCACCCCACCGCAGTTTTCCCCCCTTGGTGTCCATATGTCCATTCTCTACATCTGTGTCTCAACTTCTGCCCTGCAAACTGGCTCATCTGTACCATTTTTCTAGGTTCCACATACATGCATTAATATACGATATTTGTTTTTCTCTTTCTGACTTACTTCACTCTGTATGACAGTCTCTAGATCCATCCACGTCTCAACAAATGACTCAATTTCGTTCCTTTTTTTGGCTGAGTAATATTCCATTGTATATATGTACCACCCCTTCTGTATCCATTCGTTTGTTGATGGGCATTTAGGTTGCTTCCATGACCTGGCTATTGTAAATAGTGCTGCAATGAACATTCGGGTGCATGTGTCTTTTTGAATTACGGTTTTCTCTGGGTATATGCCCAGTAGTGGGATTGCTGGGTCATATGGTAATTCTATTTTTAGTTTTTTAAGGAACCTCCATATTGTTCTCCATAGTGGCTGTATCAATTTACATTCCCACCAACAGTGCAAGAGGGTTCCCTTTTCTCCACACCCTCTCCAGCATTTGTTGTTTGTTGATTTTCTGATGATGCCCATTCTAACAGGAGTGAGGTGATAACCTCATTGTAGTTTTGATTTGCATTTCTCTAATAATTAGTGATGTTGAGCATCTTTTCATGTGCTTCGTGGCCGACTGTATGTCTTCTTTGGAGAAATGTCTATTTAGGTCTTCTGCCCATTTTTGGATTGGGGTGTTTGTTTCTTTAATATTGAGCTGAATGAGCTGTTTATATATTTTGGAGATTAATCCTTTGTCCGTTGATTCGTTTGCAAATATTTTCTCCCATTCTGAGGGTTGTCTTTTCGTCTTGTTTATGGTTTCCTTTGCTGTGCAAAAGCTTTTAAGTTTAATTAGGTCCCATTTGTTTATTTTTGTTTTTATTTCCATTACTCTAGGAGGTGGATCAAAAAAGATCTGGCTGTGATTTATGTCAAAGAGTGTTCTTCTTATGTTTTCCTCTAAGAGTTTTATAGTGTCCAGACTTATATTTAGGTCTCTAATCCATTTTGAGTTTATTTTTGTGTATGGTGGTAGGGAGTATTCCAATTTCATTCTTTTACATGTAGCTATCCAGTTTTTCCAGCACCACTTATTGAAGAGACTGTCTTTTCTCCATTGTATATCTTTGCCTCCTTTCTCATAGATTAGTTGACCATAGGTGCGTGGGTTAATCTCTGGGCTTTCTATCTTGTTCCATTGATCTATGTTTCTGTTTTTGTGCCAGTACCATATTGTCTTGATTACTGTAGCTTTGTAGTAGAGTCTGAAGTCAGGGAGTCTGATTCCTCCAGCTCCATTTTTTTGCCTCAAGACTGCTTTGGCTATTCGGGGTCTTTTGTGTCTCCATACAAATTTTAAGATGATTTGTTCTAACTCCGTAAAAAATGCCATTGGTAATTTGATAGGGATTGCATTGAATCTGTAGATTGCTTTGGGTAGTATAGTCATTTTCACAATGTTGATTCTTCCAATCCAAGAACATGGTATAGCTCTCCATCTGTTGGTATCATCTTTAATTTCTTTCATCAGTGTCTTATAGTTTTCTGCATACAGGTCTTTTGTCTCCCTAGGTAGGTTTATTCCTAGGTATTTTATTCTTTTTGTTGCAATGGTAAGTGGGAGTGTTTCCATAATTTCTCTTTCAGATTTTTCATCATTAGTGTATAGGAATGCAAGAGATTTCTGTGCATTAATTTTGTATTCTGCAACTTTACCATATTCATTAATTAGCTCTAGCAGTTTTCTGGTGGCAGTTTTAGGATTCTCTATGTATAGTATCATGTCATCTGCAAACAGTGACAGTTTTACTTCTTCTTTTCCAATTTGTATTCCTTTTACTTCTTTTTCTTCTCTGATTGCCGTGGCTAGGACTTCCAGAACTATGTTGAATAATAGTGGTGAGAGTGGACATCCTTGTCTTGTTCCTGATCTTAGAGGAAATGCTTTCAATTTTTCACCATTGAGAATGATGTTTGCTGTGGGTTTGTCATATATGGCCTTTATTATGTTGAGGTAGGTTCCCTCTATGCCCACTTTCTGGAGAGTTTTTATCATAAATGGGTGTTGAATTTTGTCGAAAGCTTTTTCTGCATCTATTGAGATGATCATATGGTTTTTATTCTTCAATTTGTTAATATGGTGTATCACATTGATTGATTTGCGTATATTGAAGAATCCTTGCATCCCTGGGATAAATCCCACTTGATCGTGGTGTATGATCCTTTTAATGTGTTGTTGGATTCTGTTTGCTAGTATTTTGTTGAGGATTTTTGCATCTATATTCATCAGTGATATTGGTCTGTAATTTTCTTTTTTTGTAGTGTCTTTGTCTGGTTTTGGTATCAGGGTGATGGTGGCCTCATAGAATGAGTTTGGGAGTGTTCCTTCCTCTGCAATTTTTTGGAAGAGTTTGAGAAGGATAGGTGTTAGCTCTTCTCTAAATGTTTGATAGAATTCACCTGTGAAGCCATGTGGTCCTGGACTTTTGTTTGTTGGAAGATTTTTAATCACAGTTTCAATTTCATTACTTGTGATTGGTCTGTTCATATTTTCTGTTTCTTCCTGGTTCAGTCTTGGAAGGTTATACCTTTCTAAAAATTTGTCCATTTCTTCCAGGTTGTCCATTTTATTGGCATAAAGTTGCTTGTAGTAGTCTCTTAGGAGGCTTTGTATTTCTGCAGTGTCTGTTGTAACTTCTCCTTTTACATTTCTGATTTTATTGACTTGAGTCCTCTCCCTCTTTTTCTTGATGAGTCTGGCTAATGGCTTATCAATTTTGTTTATCTTCTCAAAGAACCAACTTTTAGTTTTGTTGATCTTTGCTATTGTTTTCTTTGTTTCTATTTCATTTATTTCTGCTCTGATCTTTATGATTTCTTTCCTTCTGCTAACTTTGGGTTTTGTTTGTTCTTCTTTCTCTAGTTTCTTTAGGTGTAAGCTTAGATTGTTTATTTGAGATTTTTCTTGTTTCTTTAGGTAGGCTTGTATAGCTATAAACTTCCCTCTTAGAACTGCTTTCGCTGCATCCCATAGGTTTTGGGTCGTCGTGTGTTCATTGTCATTTGTCTCTAGGTATTTTTTAATTTCCTCTTTGATTTCTTCAGTGATCTCTTGGTTATTTAGTAACGTATTGTTTAGCCTCCATGTGTTTGTGTTTTTTACGTTTTTTTCCCTGTAATTCATTTCTAATCTCATAGCGTTGTGGTCAGAAAAGATGCTTGATATGATTTCAATTTTCTTAAATTTACTGAGCCTTGATTTGTGACCCAAGATGTGATCTATCCTGGAGAATGTTCCATACGCACTTGAGAAGAACGTGTAATCTGCTGTTTTTGGATGGAATGTCCTATATATATCAATTAAATCTATCTGGTCTATTGTGTCATTTAAAGCTTCTGTTTCCTTATTTATTTTCATTTTGGATGATCTGTCCATTGGTGTAAGTGAGGTGTTTAAGTCCCCCACTATGATTGTGTTACTGTCGATTTCCTCTTTTATAGCTGTTAGCAGTTGCCTTATGTATTGAGGTGCTCCTATGTTGGGTGCATATATATTTATAATTGTTATATCTTCTTCTTGAATTGATCCCTTGATCATTATGTAGTGTCCTTCCTTGTCTCTTGTAACATTCTTTATTTTAAAGTCTATTTTATCTGATATGAGTATAGCTACTCCAGCTTTCTTTTGATTTCCATTTGCATGGAATATCTTTTTCCATCCCCTCACTTTCAGTCTGTATGTGTCCCTAGGTCTAAAGTGGGTCTCTTGTAGACAGCATATATATGGGTCTTGTTTTTGTATCCATTCAGCCAGTCTATGTCTTTTGGTTGGGGCATTTAATCCATTCACGTTTAAAGTAATTATCGATATGTATGTTCCTATGACCATTTTCTTAATTGTTTTGGGTTTGTTTTTGTAGGTCCTTTACTTCTCTTGTGTTTCCCACTTAGAGAAGTTCCTTTAGCATTTGTTGTAGAGCTGGTTTGGTGGTGCTGAATTCTCTTAGCTTTTGCTTGTCTGTAAAGCTTTTGATTTCTCCATCAAATCTAAATGAGATCCTTGCTGGGTAGAGTAATCTTGGTTGTAGGTTCTTCCCTTTCATCACTTTAAGTATATCATGCCACTCCCTTCTGGCTTGCAGAGTTTCTGCTGAGAAATCAGCTGTTAACCTTATGGGAGTTCCCTTGTATGTTATTTGTTGTTTTTCCCTTGCTGCTTTCAATAATTTTTCTTTGTGTTTAATTTTTGCCACTTTGATTACTATGTGTCTCGGCGTGTTTCTCCTTGGGTTTATCCTGTATGGGACTCTCTGCGCTTCCTGGACTTGGGTGGCTATTTCCTTTCCCATGTTAGGGAAGTTTTCGACTATAATCTCTTCAAATATTTTCTCTGGTCCTTTCTCTCTCTCTTCACCTTCTGGGACCCCTATAATGCGAATATTGTTGCGTTTAATATTGTCCCAGAGGTCTCTTAAGCTGTCTTCATTTCTTTTCATTCTTTTTTCTTTAGTCTGTTCTGCAGCAGTGAATTCCACCATTCTGTCTTCCAGGTCACTTATCTGTTCTTCTGCCTCAGTTATTCTGCTATTGATTCCTTCTAGTGTAGTTTTCATTTCAGTTATTGTATTGGTCATCTCTGTTTGTTTGTTCTTTAATTCTTCTAGGTCTTTGTTAATCATTTCTTGCATCTTCTCAATCTTTGCCTCCATTCTTATTCCGAGGTCCTGGATCATCTTCACTATCATTATTCTGAATTCTTTTTCTGGAAGGTTGCCTATCTCCACTTCATTTAGTTGTTTTTCTGGGGTTTTTTCTTGTTCCTTCATCTGGTACATAGCCCTCTGCCTTTTCATCTTGTCTATCTTTCTGTAACTGTGGTTTTTGGTCCACAGGCTGCAGGATTGTAGTTTTTCTTGCTTCTGCTGTCTGCCCTCTGGTGGTTGAGGCTATCTAAGAGGCTTGATGGGAGGCTCTGGTCGTGGGTAGAGCTGACTGTTGCTGTGGCGGTCAGAGCTCAGTAAAACTTTAATCCACTTGACTGTGGATGGGTGGGGCTGGGTTCCCTCCCTGTTGGTTGTTTGGCCTGAGGCAACCCAACACTGGAGCCTACCTGGGCTCTTTGGTGGGGTTAATGGCAGACTCTGGGAGGGCTCACGCCAAGGAGTACTTCCCAGAACCTCCACTGCCAGAGTCCTTGTCCCCACAGTGAAACAGAGCCACCCCCCGCCTCTGCAGGAGACCCCCCAACACCAGCAGGTAGGTCTGGTTCAGTCTCCCCCGGGGTCACTGCTCCTTCCCCTGGGTCCCGATGCGCACACTACTTTGTGTGTGCCCTCCAAGAGTGGGGTCTCTGTTTCCCCCAGTCCTGTCCAAGTCCTGCAATCAATTCCCACTAGGCTTCAAAGTCTGATTCTCTAGGAATTCCTCCTCCCGTTGCCGGACCACCAGGTTGGGAAGCCTGACGTGGGGCTCAGAACCTTCACTCCAGTGGGTGGACTTCTGTGGTATAAGTGTTCACCAGTCTGTGAGTCACCCACCCAGCAGTTATGGGATTAGATTTTACTCTGATTGTGCCCCTCCTACCGTCTCACTGTGGCTTCTCCTCTGTCCTTGGACGTGGGGTATCCTCCTTGGTGAACTCCAGGGTCTTCCTGTCAATGATTGTCCAGCAGACAGTTGTGATTCTGGTGCTCTCACAAGAGGGAGTGAGAGCACGTCCTTCTCATCCGCCATCTTGGTTAATCCCCCTTGGTCTGGTTTTTAAATTGGAAGCAGGTATAGGTGGAGAATCCTCCTGTCATTGATGGTGATTATTTTCTAAGGGAAATAGCTATATCAGTGCCAATGGTAGCATTTATTTCTCCTGTATTTCATTTGAGATTCCAGTATCTCCCAAACTACAAGGTGCTGTCTGATAGCAGTAAAGCTCAACAAATTATCATTAAATTAAATTGAATTACTAGCTGTCTTCTTTCCTGCTAATAATCATAGTGTTTTAACCCTAGAAGAGATTATGTAATTCATGTAATCATAATGTTTTAGAACAAGAACTCATAGAGGTCGTTTATTCACTGATTCTTAACTAGGATCCCATTGCAGTTATCCTGAATAAAAATCTCTAGAGAAAGGTATTTGTCACAGTCTGCTCAAGAAAACAGGAACCACTTTAAATGTTTCAAAAAGAAGAAAATGAGGTAATATATGAAAAATCAAACAGGATGAAGCAGGACACCCAGAGATGAATTAGCAAGATCAGGAAGGCACTACTTGCCTAAGGCTATAGAGACAGATAGAGAAGGTGGTAATAGTAGTGTCCAGTGGCTAGGACACTCCAGGCAGCTAGAACCTTGGTGGAGGGCTTTCCTGTGGGAGCTGGAATCAAAAAATCAAAGGCTGTCCAACAAGAGTTGAAGCCATGGAGATAACAGTATTTCTAGTGATGCTACCCAGAGATGTTCATGAGATGCAGGCTGACTATGATTTTCCATGGCTACTCTTTAGATGGGTCCTGTTGTCTAAACCTTAAATCAAGCATTAGCAGGACAACTTCTGTGTTTCCACCAGTATTTCCCAATTCATTAGGATCAATAAAGCTGCAAGTGTGGGGGCTGATACTATGGCTTCTCCTTTCTTATTCACCAATCTCTTACCAGTGTTTCCCACTGGCCAAACCTAACCACAAGCCAGCTGGCCAAGAAGCCTGCGAAATGTAGCCTCCAGTGGTCCACCCCAGAGTAAAGGAATGGCAAAAATAGAACTGAGAGCAAACAGGCAAATAATCAGACAGTGTCTTGGAACATATGTACATCCAAGTTTTACAGTGATTTTGATGGTAAATGACTCAGTACAGAATTACTCCCTTATTTTTAAGATAGGAAACTATGTTCAGGTAAGGAGTGACTTTCCTGAACTCCCAAAGCCACTCATTGATCGACATGCTGTAGATCCTCCAGGGTTCTCTTGTGTCTTTGGTAATTGAGCATGGGATGGCTGTTAGCACCAAGTGGGACTAATTAGAGGAACTGACCTAGTGATATGGCTGGTCTTTATAGTCTAATCCTATCATAAGATTCATTAAGTGTTTTATCTTAAAAGAATGATTTTTTAAATTGAAGTATAGTTGATTTAGAATTTAGTTTCAGGTGTACAGGATAGTGATTCATATATAATATGAAGCAGGTTAAATTTGGATATTTTAAACCAAATTTTTCCTTTGTGTTCCTGTTGCCATCTCCTTTTCTGGTCTTCTGGTTACCCAAATTATTTACATATTTACATAGGTAAATATGATAAATGAACCAAAATATTTACATAGGTAAATATTTACATAGGTAAATATGATAAATGAACCAAAATAGGAAGGAGAGGGACCAGAACATGGAAATGATGTTGGCATGGATTTGGTCTTTAAGGTATTCCAAAAATGCCATGGGAGAAGTAGCACAAAAAACTTGGGCTTCATTGAGGTTAGTGACACCATAATTGGTGAAATGCAGCAGGATTAGATTATGTACATAATTATGTACAAAATTAGGTGGGGTGGAATATTCTAGATGAACAGGAAATCAAAAGCAGTTTTCCACAGTGTTCAACTTGCCAGGGAGGAGGGTTGACAAGAGCATGATATGTTTTTGAGACCAGGAGTAAGTCAGTTGACTTTCAGAGTAAGTATCTACTCTCAGCAGGGAATTAAAAAGCTAAACAGGAAGCGAGGCAGAAGACAAGTCTATAAGGAAAGGATGGGGATGAAGAGAAGGTTATGGCTCAGTGGATGTACAGTAACAGAGTTTCCCTCAGCTTAACGTAAGCTAATGACAGCATTATACATTTCAGCTGAGTGCTCCTAAGAGAGTCCTGTCCTGATTGAGATGGGTTCAAGACCTGGATGGGGTTGAGCCTATAGGTGAAAGATGGAGCTGACGGCTGCTGGCTGAGGCTGAGAAGGCAAGGCTGATGTCCCACTCCTGGTTATAAGCTACCAAGTGGACTCAAGATGTAGATGTGGACTCATTCATGTGGTCTTTAGCCTCTGGATTTGAGTTTTCTGATTTGGCTTCCGACCTCACTGCTTCCCAGGGCATCCAGACTCTGTGTGATTTTCTTCCTTGGTGTTGGAACCTCAAGAGGTCCCACAGGACACCCACTGCCCAAGATCTGACAGGATGACAAAGTCAGTTTTCCTTGATGATTGTCATAGCTAGTTGAAATCCCTTAACAAGGCTATTTTTTATGATTGTCTTTACTTTTAAAATTATGAAAATAATTCATGTTCATTGATAATTTTGAGATAATATCAAATTGTTTAATGTAAAAACATAAAGTTTGCCATTCCCTCTCTTCAGTTCTACTTTATGTTGTTAAACAATTTTAGCTACCTGGGGTTATAAATGATTCTGAATGAGAAGTTACTTGACAAGCCCCTGTCATCAAAGGATGTATATTCCTTTTCCCAAGAAAGAAATCATTCTGACCTCAGACTCTGAGATATCTTTAAAATTTGGCTCTCAGATTTTGATAGGTGACCTTTTTTTGAGTGGGTTAATTAAGGGATATGCTATTTAGGGGAAACTGCAGGCAATTATTCTGATGTTTCTTCCTTAGATGATGCCAAACATTGTATAATTGAAGAGCTTGGAAATAAATTTTACCTTGATAACTTTAACAGGAATTTCTCCTCAACAGAATTCTAATGTTAGAGTTGCAATGTATCTAAATACCTTAGCCTTTTAACCATTGGAATGATTGGGTAAATATGCTAATGAGATGGGGAAAAAAAGGGAAAACGAATTTTCAAAACATATAAATGATTTATGTCAAGTACACAGAATCCCTGATGGTTAACTGTATTTTCAATATTTCCCTGAAGAGTTTGACATCATACAGATCTTGCTGCAGTCCTGCTTGGAGGCAGAGGGTTAGATTGTCTGATCAGCTATCAAGAGTCCCTTTGCAGTTGGGAATCCAATAAATTTTCTTCATTTTGTCAGATGTAATTTGGAAGAGAATTTTGCTTTGCTTCCCCATATCAGATGCAAGAATCATTTTTGGTCAAACAGCTCTTGATTTTTAATTTTTAAAAATCCTGTATCTATTCAGCCGCCTGAGTCACAAAGTGATTGGCCACTTTAATTCTAAGTTTGATTCTTAAAACAAGGGAAATAAAGTTTCAGGTATGTTTTCTATGTCATCAACATACATTTGACAGGTGTTTATGATCTGACTCTTTTCAGTCCCCTTCATTTCACCTCCTCACTTCCCTAAGATTTTCAAATGAAAACATTTCACCTTTAGACAATAGGTAGTTTGTAAAGGTGGCAGGTGAATCTTGATTATTAGTGAGTTGGTTGGGGCCGATATTGGCTGCCCCACTTGTAGTGGGTGAAAGGGTAGGTTAAAACTTCCATTGCGATTGCTAGATCTAGATGAGGGTCATTCCCCAAAGAAAGATGGGAGTCTTCTCTGCAGAACAATGCAGAATTCAAGGCTTGGATGGAAGAACATGTAGATAATTTATAGCTCTCCACTACAGAGAGACTTTGTGTGGATCAGTAGAATACCACAAAAGAGCAAAGACTTCTTTTGCTTTTTTTGTTTTTCAGAACAGATGGTTAAAGTTGCAAATAAATGCCAGTAAACATTCTTTAGTATTGAATCAATTGTGAGTGAATATGTAACTTGACAGTGAGAATGACCCAAAGATGTTTTGCAGTTTTGTTGTCCCTGGGGTTTGGGACAGGGCTTCAGGGGTTACCATGGGTCTGTGCCTTGAGACTCTCAATGCTGGGAAACACTAAACACATACATTTTTAAGTCTCTTGGGACTAGTGAACCCAAGATTTCTGATAAAGGAGCTTCTTGGTGCTTTGGAGATGAGAGACCCATAGGCAATCATTGATCTTGCCATCTAACCATAGTACTCAATTGCAAGATACCCTGCATGTATGCATATATGTGCACACATGTACACAGGCCCAACATACACATTGTCAGAATTCCATTTCAGACATATTTCTCTATTTTATAACTTTTAATGTACTGTCTAATTCTAAAAGTTACAATACTTAAAGGTATTTTCTTCTGAGACAGGTAGAACAGATATATATCTTGACTCTATCACATACTAGTGGTGAGAACTTGGGAATAGGAATGAGAATAAGAATAACCATCTAAATGGATTATTGTGAAAATTAAACAATGGGTTTAAACTCTATAGTGCAATACCTGACATGTAGTAAATTCTCATTAAGTGCTGGCTATTTAAAAATTATTTTTTATAACTCTTAAATTCTTGTTATCTGAATTCCCCTAACTATCTCATCTGTGAACTTAGAATAATAATGGATTTGTACACACAGAGGGTACTTGGAATATTTGATCATCTCTTTCTATACTATATCTTATTTTTTAGTAATTTGATGAATGTGGGACTGGTCTGCACAAGTAGCTTAAAATATCACGTTGGGAAGAGATAATAAATTATGTGTTTATTTCCTAAGCCATTTAACGCAGCGTTAGGCATGTGTAGACACTCAGTAAATCTCCATTGGTTTGCTGATGGACATGCATGTACCTCTCACATTTTTCCTCTGTCCCACCATAGCTACCAGCATCAACTCTAGCTTTTGGATTTGACATTAATGGAGAAGAGGCAGAACCTTTGGGTGTTAGGGTACATACATGAGTTATCCATAATCAAAATTGCAATAATGCTCCAGATGGTAAACAGTTATGGCCACATATAAAATGTGCAAAATTGACTTGAAATGTGGAAGTGTTTTTTGTCTATTTGGTGCCAAATCATCATTTTGACTGTTGCTATTTTACAATGTATAACCTAGTTGGTTTTCCATTGTGCAAGAAGGATGAGCATCTGAGGAAGAGAAAATATTCATTCATGGGACTTTCATCACTGATCTCGTACTTCCTGATAGGATTGGTCACTAGGAAGTATGGGTCCTATGAATCCCAGGTAGCTGGAAGTTATCAGAGGCTTGAATGACTCATTAATAATCAAGAGACAAATTAGTGTAGAAAGAAAAAGCAAAGTTGACTTTGAGGGGAATCAGTTAAATGGTTTGAAACTATTTTGCACGTAGATGCAGTATGAACATGGTCCACTCTTTGGAAAACCTAAACTCTTCTGATGATTATGTCAAAAATAACCCTAATGATTATTATGATCCCAATGATCTTAATGACCCATTTTGTCATTGTATGACCCAGGGTCATGCTATGACCCTGTTCAGCACTTGAGTGAGATGATTGCATGATATCTCTGTGGAAACACTAGGTGAAGACCCATCCATTATCTAGGGTACTGCCATCAGGTATTATGTTGTTCTCCACCACTCAAGGGCCCTCTGATTTCTGACTTATTGTCTTTTCTGCCAGAATCTCCTTATTTCCTGCCCTCTAAATACTTTCTGCTCTTTCATCTCCTAATTAGCCCTGTATAATAATGTCAAAGAGATTTCAAAAAAGATAAGTAACATCATCATCTTTGAGTAACTTCTAACTTTCACCATCACAAAACCCACCAAAATGAGGAAACATAAGAGGCCTGTCTGCCTGTTTAGAATGGTGGCTAAAAGTAAAAAATAAAAATAAAGAGGAGGAACAAGATTTGATACAACAGATTATAGAAATATTTCTAAAGGGAAGTTAATTTTAATGGTCACTATTGCAGCATCAATATATATATGATAGAAATTACATATATGCTGAATTTAGATGAGGATTTTATTAGATGGCTTTGATTTACTGTTAAATCTCTGACGTTTGAGATCATAGCATTCTCTGGCAATACTGAATTGAACAGAACGGGGAGTTACCTTGTTGGATTTGTTTTCCATAAGGCATTGGTTACAAAGTAGCCACACTGGGGAGGGATCTTCATGGCACTTGGAAGATGTCTGTGCCCCATAAATATTCTCTAGTAACTGCTGGTGACCATAAATCACTACCGCTATGTTCCTGTGATCTGATCTGCACATTCAAAGAAGTTAATATTAATAATTAAAATATAATCAGTGATTCAAACCTTAATACATGCTGTTAGATCATGTGTTTTCCTGGCTGACAACACAGGAAGTCCTAATGACTAAAGAAAAGAGGGAGTGATCGTGCAGTTGGAGTACAGCTCCAAAGAGAAAGATTGCGTGCGTATGGTGACAGTGGGATTTGAAAGAAGCAGAGAAAGGCAAAGATCATATGATATCACTTATATGTGGAATCTTAAACAATGATACAAATGAACTTATTGACAAAACAGAAATAGACTCACATACATAGAAAATAAACTTATGGTTACCAAAAGGGAAAGAGGGAAGAAAGGATAAATTAAGAATTTGGGATTAACAGATACACACTACTATGTATAAAATATATAAACAGCAAGGACCTACTATATAGCACAGGGAACTATATTCAATATCTTGTAATAACCTATAATGGAAAAGAATCTGAAAAAGAATAGATATATATGTATAACTGAATCACTTTGCTGTACACCCGAAGCTATACTTCAATTTAAAAAAAGAACAAGAGTATAGGAAGGTAAAATGGAGATATGTCAGTTTATGAAGCCAAGGACTTCTAACATCAGGAAGAACCCAAGGGAAAAGTGGTGGAAAGTTGTATTTTCTTTCTGTTTTGAAAAATTGCTTACTGGATTCTATCTTACATCATTTGTTTTACCATTATGCTCTATTCTAGTTTCAAATGTGTTTATTTTTATATATGCCACATGCTGCAGATTTGAGGAAGCTTACAAAAATAGAGCCATTATAACAAAATATAAATGTTCACAAACGAATCTTCTTACAAGGGGAAGTAAGAGCAACAAAATAAGAAGAAGCTAGTGAGGAAGGTAGTATACAAAATCTGTGCTGTGAAGTGTTTTTATATGCTTGCTGATGTAGGTCAAAGAACTAATAGCAAGCTTTCTAGAAGTCCTTATACAAAGGGAAACAGTAATAAGAGCAAAAGCTACAGTTTTAAAAAATTCAGTGTAGACTATGGAGATCTTCCTGTCTCTAGACTTAAATCTTTCAATGCCCTGGTCCTTGGATTTCACGTGTTCTCACTCTATATTCACCTGGGTGTAGCCAAATCCTCGGTTGTGGAGCTGGAGGATAGGATGGGCAGAGCACCCAACCTTGAGTTCTGGTGTGTCAGATGCATTCAGCTATTGCAACTCTGTTGGATCAGCTGAGATCTTCTCCCTTCCTAGCCCTCTGATGAATTGAAATTGGACAGGAAAACCTACATCCCCATATGCTTTGCACCTAAGGGTTTTCTTACCTCTGTCCTGACCTTAAATTCCAAATTTACCAAGGCTAGAGGAAGACTTCTAGGATTCAGTGGGCCAGCCCCTCCTGGACTCGTCCCTCCTTTCTTCCTTTTATTGTTTTCTCCCTACTATTCCTTCTGTTGCTCTAGGAATCACATTCTCTAACTTAGGTATAATGAAAGAAGTTGATGTGGGTGGAAGGTAAAACTAGGTTGTACGCAGTATTCTTGATTCCTTAGAAAGCAGTCTCCACACAGTGGAGAAGGGTTTGCTTGGTTGAAGGGTAGAAGGAGAGAGAAGGCATCTTCCTTTCTACTCTAAGCACACATATTGTCTTGGCCTGAGTTCTAGAAAAAAAATGAGCAGAGCCTGAGATGAGCTTTCACATAGTTCATTTTGTTTAGGCTCTAAAGGAACTGAGAATTGTACAACAGGGGAGAAAGCAAAGCCAGTGCAAGGGTCTGCTATTGAACTGGTTACTGCAGTGGGCAACTGGAGATACCTGAGATACAGGAAAGGATTTATCCATTTGTGCCCACCCCTCACTGGTCAAGGGTGGCTCCATGGGGTTACTTTCTCATTCTTGCAGGTTTGCCAATGTGCCCAAATGGCTGTACAGTTTCCTGCAGGCGTCATTCACAGCAGCAGTAGAGATGTACTGACAGAAAGCAAGATATATTCATTGCAGCTGAGGTGAGAAACTGTCAGGTTACATCTGCCCAGGGTCAGTTGCCATAGCAATACTGGAGTAAAAAGGGGACAAAGGGGTTGTGAGACAGGGCATAAGAGGCGTCTGATATACACAGCATGGGTGCAGCTTCATTTACATTTCACATTTGCGTGTAATCAATGAAAATCCCCTCCAAATTCTAGAGTAGATTGACATCCTGAGTTTTGTTGCAAGTTTTATATTTTTGTGTTTATAAGTATTGTATTGGAACGTGGAAAGACGCCGCTTCAAAGGGTTTTGTTTTTGTTTTTGTTTTAGTCAGATCTGTGGTTAATACATCTGCCTATTGGAATTGATTTTACAATAAATGGAGTTTAAAATCAAATGTATAGACAACAAAAAGATAAAATAGAAAAATGTGAGTGATAAGAATAAAGTTTAAGATCAGCAAGTAAGCTTCAGTTAAAGCCAGAAGGTTACAAGAATAATTTTAAAAGGTAAAAAGCTAACAAACATTTATTCTAAGCAGCCTATGTGTAAGATTCCTGAATAGAGATTGTATTTTTTTAAAAGTTACTCACATTGAATAAATAGGCATTGTCTCCCCTCCAACAAATTTCTTCTATGACAAGAACTAATGAGAAGAATTTAATGTAAGAAAATATAATGAACAAGGGAGTGATTGAGAAAGAGTAGGAAGATTAAAGAATGATGGTAAAATAGAACTTTCTGTGGAAAAGAACCAACAAAGGCTTCAGTACTGATAAATCCTAAAGTGGTGTGAGGCGTTAAATTCTACAATTATTTACATTTGTGATGAAACCTGAAAACAGCGTGGGAATAGAAAAAAAAAAAAGTCTGAATTGGGATATATGGAAAAATGAGAGGAAAGAAAAGTGCTAAAAGGGCACAGTGGCGCGCTTGCTCACAAAGAAGCGTTATTGTCCCAAGCTATTAAGTTTCATATCAGATCTTTGGCAAGAGTTAAAGATCTCCTTTCCTTTGCCCCTTTACCTCATGCACGGCCTTTGAGAATATTAGTAATTGTTTTAACAATAATAGCATTTATTTAAAAGCTTGCCCTGTGCTGGGTATTCAGCAAATGCTTTAGCTTGGGTTTCATTATTTAATTCTCACAAAGACCTTAGGAGGTGGATTTTATTATTTCTGTTATTATAGACTAGTTTAATGAGGCTTAGAGAGGAGAGTTAAATTGCTTGAGGTTAGAACTAGTCATAGCCAAATTGGAGGTCAGCCCAGTTCTGACCTCACTGATAGTGTTCCTAACCACTTAGCTCTCTGCTGGTAAATAGAACAAGAAGAGCAGTCCTGATCTAGAGAGATCCCTGACTTCATATTAAAATTCTGTAGGCTTACTACTACTTATGGCCATAATGATTTGAATATAACCCCAGGTCACATGGCCTGACAATGGCTATCTTCTGATTTGTGCATTTACTTGTATAAAGATAGATACAATGTTATAAAATTTAAATAACATTTATTATTATTATATAATAACAATTATTTTATACATCTTTATTGGAGTATAATTGCTTTACAATATTTTGTTAGTTTTTGCGGTACAACAAAGTGAATCAGCTATATGTATACATATATCCCCATATCACCTCCCTCTTGCATCTCCCTCCCACCCTCCCTATCCCACCACTCTAGGTCATTGCAAAGCACTGAGCTAATCTCCCTGTGCTATGCTGCTGCTTCCCACTAGATATCTTATTTTACATTTGGTGCTGTATATATGTCAGTGCTACTCTCACTTCGCCCCAGCTTCCCCTTCCCTCCCCCCCACCCCGCCGTGTCCTCAAGTCAATTCTCTATGTCTGTGTCTTTATTCCTGCCCTGCCACTAGGTTCATCAGTATCCTTTTTTTAGATTCCATATATGTGTGTTAGCATATGGTATTTGTTTTTCTGACTTACTTCACTCTCTCTGACAGACTCTGGGTCCATCCCCCTCCCTACAAATAACTCAATTTCATTTCTTTTATGGCTGAGTAATATTCCATTGTATATATGTGCCACATCTTCTTTATCCATTCATCTGTTGATGGACACTTAGGTTTCTTCCATGTCCTGGCTATTGTAAATAGTGCTGCAGTGAACATTGTGGTACATGTCTCTTTTTGAATTATGGTTTTCTCAGGGTATATGCCCAGTAGTGGGATTGCTGGGTCGTATGGTAGTTCTATTTTTAGTTATTTAAGGAACCTCCATACTGTTCTCCATAGTGGCTGTATCAATTTACCTTCCCACCAACAGTGCAAGAGGGTTCCCTTTTCTCCACACCTTCTCCAGCATTTATTGTTTGTAGATTTTTTGATGATGGCCATTCTGACTGGTGTGAGGTGATACCTCATTGTAGTTTTGATTTGCATTTCTCTAATAATTAGTGATGTTGAGCATCTCTTCATGTGCCTCTTGGCCATCTGTATGTCTTCTTTGGTGAAATGTCTACTTAGGTCTTCCACCCATTTTTTAATTGGGTTGTTTGTTTTTTGATATTGCGTTCCATGAGCTGTTTGTATATTTTGGAGATTAATCCTTTGTCTGTTGTTTCATTTGCAAATATTTTCTCTTATTCTGAGGGTTGTCTTTTCATCTTGTTTATGGTTTCCTTTGTTGTGCAAAAGCTTTTAAGTTTAATTAGGTCCCATTTGTATATTTTTGTTTTTATCTTCATTACTCTAAGAGGTGGGTCGAAGAGTGGTTTATGTCAAAGAGAGTTTTCCTATGTTTTCTTCTAAGAGTTTTATAGTGTCCAGTCTTACATTTAGGTCTTTAATCCATTTGGAGTTTATTTTTGTGTATGATGTTAGGTAGTGTTCTAATTTCATTCTTTTACATGTAGCTGTCCAGTTTTCCCAGCACCACTTATTGAAGAGGCTGTCTTTTCTCCATTGTATGTTCTTGCCTCCTTTGTCATAAATTAGGTGACCATATGTGCATGGGTTTATCTCTGGGCTTTCTATTCTGTACCATTGATCTATAGTTCTGTTTTTGTGTCAGTACCATAGTCTTGATTACTGTAGCTTTGTAGTATAGTTTGAAGTCGGGAAGCCTGAGTCCTCTAGCTCCATTTTTTTCTTTCTCAAGATTGCTGTGGCTATTCGGGGTCTGAAAATGGCTTTCTTCTGATTTGTGTATTTACTTGTATAAAGATAGATACAATGTTATAAAATTTAAATAACATTTAATTCTCATTAACATTTATTATTATTACATAATAACACAGTTCTTAAAACTGACACAGTTGCATAAAATCAGGCCCCCAGTAGAAAATCTGTACTTTCTTTATGTGTGCATATTCTATCATCTGTCTCTATTATCTCTCCATCCATCCATCTATACCACCATCATCTATCCACCTAGTTAATATGGTTCATGAGTGCACAGGTCTGTGTGTGGATGGGTAGTAGGAATATAAATTCTTTTTCTCAGAACATTGATGCTGTTAGACTGTGAAAGTCATAATGAATGTGCTATACACATCTTTATTCTAAGTCTTCTGACAACTGAGATGGTTTGGAATGATAATGACCCTCATATGGAAGAGGTTAAAAAAGTGTGCTTTTCCACATTAGTCTTGGCCCTAATTTCTCTCCAGCAGATACTGTGGTTATCAGGCTTCTAAGAAAATAAATGAATACCTTGTGGCAGAGTCTTTTGTGCCCCTGGGAGATGAGACTGAAAAAATAAGTTCTGGTGCAATGAGTGATTATAGCATGTAGGGTAGGTGACAGTCTGATGGATTTTAGTAATAACCACAGCCAGTTCTATTGAAGTTGATCCAAACCTTTTTATTTTTTTTTTTGCTTAAGTTTTTGGGAAATTCAGGAAAAATCAGGACTGTCAGATGAAATTGTCATATAATGGGATATATAGCCAATGAGTGGGATAGGAGTTTCTTGGTGTGGCATTCAGATACATCAGTTCTACATTAAAAAAAAATGAAATGCAATATAATTCTTCACCACACTTTAACCTATAAAAACACCAGTAGTGAAAATTGCATTCATAATGCACAGCAAAATTCTTTACCTCATGTTTCCCCATTTTCTATAAACACAGTAGTGTCCTACAATCCTCTAGTCTCTGCTTTCAAACTTCCCAAAGCACTTTCATCTAACCCATGCATTCCCTTCTTTTTTTTTTCCTCCTTTCATTTATTACCCCCCCATCCCACTCCAGGTAGTTACTGTCTGTTCATTCCAGAATAAACCCTTAACCTGTCATCCCCATTTTTACCCCTAACATCACAGAAGAGCCAGGTCTGTAGTTTTCAAGATAGACACAGGGTCTCAGAGGCTCTTCCATTTTAATGGTGGAAGTGTGGGGTTGGGGAAATTTCAAGCACTTGACGTTTGTATAACTTCTTTATTCCTATTACAGATACTTACTTGAACAATTCCCCCACCATCCCTCCCCCACCACCCTGCAAACACCATTTAATGTCAGAGATAAATGTAAACTACTGAAGGATTTTAAGGAAGAGGATGATGAGAAATGCAGGATCAAATTTGCATTTTGGCTGCTGAGTGGAGAATAGATGGGAAAGGAAAGAGTAATGAGATCTAAAGCAAGGAGAATAGTTAGGAAATTACCAGGGTAATCCCTAGAAGGGATGATGGTGGTCTAAGTGTGGGCAGGGACTACAAAAGATAAGTGGGCAGATTCAGGAAATATAAAGGAAGTGGTATCAACAGGGCTTTAGGATTGACTGAATGTGGCAGGTGAGGAAGAAAGGCATCATGGAGGTAAAATAAATTCATTGTTGACTTGGACAAACTTGAGCCCAGGAGTCAAGACTTAATCCTTCTGCTTTGTTACTTGGTCCCTCTGCTCTCCTAGCCTGTCCTCTAAAGATGAAATGAAATAGCTGAATAGTTACCATGGAAACACATCAATTTATGAAAAGGACCAAGGTTGTGTAGAAAAAAATTTGTTTGCTTGTTTTACGTATCTTTCTGTGATTTTGAAGTAACCTGGCTCCTTTAAGAAATATCTTGAAAGACCTAAGTTATCAAATACCATTTGACAAAAAGAGTGATTATTACAATTAGAAAACAAAAGTATGGACCTGATCATGAAGTCAGAGATCTCTGACAGTTTTTTTGTCCCTTCTGAACAACACAGTGGCTCTTTTCACTCTCAGGGAAGAAGGGTACTTTCTAAAGCCCACACCATCATTCTTCTCCTGGGCACAATGGTTTGGAGAAGGGATAAGGCAAATGCACCTCTACCTCTCCAGCTTTCTTCATTTATAAGCCTTTCAAGCGCCTTAACAAGAACTCCCCACACAAATTGTTAGAACTCTGCACTTAATTAGTCAAGGGGCAGGATAGAGGTCAGAGTGTCTGTGTGAGGTTGCTGTTGTTTAGGTGAAAAAACAAGAGAACTGAATTTTCTTGAGTTTTAACTCTGGTCCTGATACCTCATAATGTTATTGCCCCAATTAAATCTCTACCTATCTGAGTCATTTTTTTCCCTCCTTACTCAACAGTTGTGAGAATTAAATCAGAGAGTTAACAATAAATGTATCCCATTGTCTGGCAGGACCAGGAAACTGATCTGAAGCATGGACCCTCTTGCCAAGCCTTGAGCAATTATTCCACTTACTTCTAAACTTTCTTCTGTTGGTAAGTAGATGATCTAAGCCTGTGGTTGGGGTGGAAACTCTTCTCAGGGGAGGAAGAAGGAGGTGGGTATCTGAATTTCCACTTTTTTGACTATTGGATATTTCATTGATGGCCCCTTTAACCTTCCCCCCAAGTTTTGCTAGAAACCCTTGAATTTTCAATCTGGAGGTAATGAGAAGCCATCCTTAAATCTAAAAGCTGAGTGTCCTGATCAGAAGCTAAGTCAGAGAATGACTTAATGGTTATTTTGTCTTCCTATTCCCTCTTCTTGGCAGGTATGAACTTGTTTTCGGGGTTTTGGCTGGCTCTGCATTTGCTCATCAGTAGCTATTAACTCATGGTCAGAAGCCTGCCTAATTTTATTAAATGAGTCCAAAATCCAATTTAGGACAGAAAATTTTACTATAGCAACCCTGAAACATGATTATTTAATTTCTGTTTGAAACTTCTATTATTTTTTTCCTTACAGAACAACTTACCCTTTGTTGGAGAGTTCAAAATGATTACTATTTATATTACTATTTATATTATACTTTACTTGCACTGTGGTGATAGTACTACATGCTTTTTATACATTATGAACTAATTTGTTAATTACACAATGATTTGCAGAGCATTGACAATGTTTGTAGTTCTAGGATAGAGGGATGAGCAAAATCAAAATAAATCCTCAAATAGAGCTTATATTTTAATGGAAGATGTAGGTGGTAATCAAGTATAAACAAAGAAATTATCAAGTTATCAAACATGCATATGTACATACATATATATGTATGCATAGAATTATTAATTCAAGTTACTATGAAGGGAACAATAGGGTGCTGGGTGAAAGATAATAAGTATCTAGCTGGCATGGGAACTAAATTTCTGTGGAGGTGATATTTAAATATTTACTTTTTACAAAAATCTTATGGACAGGAATCAATGGCATCATTTTACAGGTAAGTAAATTAAGACTCAGAGATTTATATATATTTCCATGGTCAAACGTTAATAAGCAATAGATCTGTGATTAACTCCAAGTGCTAGCTTGGCTATAGAGTTCCTGCTTTTAACACTACTTTTTGTTTCTCATAATATACTTACATTCACTTTCCTGAACATTTAATCTTCCAGTCTTCTTTTGTAGACATATAACCAAATGGGTAATATTTGGTTACAGTCAGTTGGTCGTGCAAAGGTTGCTAAATATTGGTCATTGCTGGGTGCTAATCTATGCTAAAACATCATCATAAAGTGGATCCCAGGAAGAAAGAAGCTCTATGGACAACACTCCTGAATTGCATTAAAGGGTTATAAATCTCAAACCAATTGAAAGTTTTCCCTCTGGGTTTTGGAAAATGTTCACCTCCCTCGTCCTTTCTTTGCAGCTCCTTACACAATAACCTATCTTCTGCCATTTCTCTTGACCTCCAGATTTTGGTCCTTCTTGGAGTATGAAATGTTTAGCTAAGGATGACACTGGGAGATCAGCAAGTGGAAGGTGAATGAAAAATAATGGTACGCTTCTACATATGAAGATGCTGAGATTCAAAGAGACTGACAGGAAGAATGGTTAGTAAATGGTAGAGCTTAGAAGTGTAGATTCAACCTAAGGGGAGTAGGTTTCTGTCCAGAACTAGATTCTAGATTCAGAATATAAATCTACTGTAAAGTCACTCACTTATGAAATCCCTGATTCTCCTTCTTTCTGTCACTCCCCACTCTCCAAGGAACTCTCTTTAGTTTAATGGGGTCAAAAAAGTAAGCCGTGGGTTCAGAATGAGACATGGAAAGAGGGACTTTTTTCTTTTATAATAGTGTAACCAACAGAGGGTCATCATCAAGGCCTCTCTCAGACCAAAGAGAATTGTGCAGCATTTGTTGGCAGAGAGCAGGATGAAAGGAGTTCCTTTCGGGAATAGTTTCTACTGGAGGTTGAGGATGAATATGGAACGTAACCTCCTCTTGATCTAGAAAATTGCAACAACTAAAGAATGATCAGTATCCAAGATCTTCAAAGAAATTGTAACTGTAATCTTTAGACAAACTCTGTATTTCAATTGTACTTTATCAAAGTGGTTTCAGGTTCAACTAAGATGTATTACAACTCCTCTCTCTGCCTCTGTGCTATGTGCCTTTATATATACTATCATGTTTAAATCTTGTGAGCTCCTTGAGATAAGCCCTATTTGGCTTATGGAGTAATTAGGCTCAGAAAGTTTGTATCAACTTCCATACTGGAAAGAAGAAAATTTATATGTATGAATCAGCTAGTACAAGTTCTTGTAGGGAGAGACCTATTTTAGCTGATAATGTGATTTTTTAAGACACTTTGGACTGGTTACTGAACCTCCAGGACATGAATATGGGTGAAATCCTGTATAGACTGTGGAAGAATATTTTCAAGTTAAGGGAGCCAGGAGAGAAGGTAAGGGAGATATGGAAGCATAAAGAAAGACAGAGGTCCTTCCCTGTGATTCTTTTCTCCTACCCAGGTTTTAGGAAACTTATCAAATTCTTGAAAATCTTGAGGTATAAATACTTTATTTTGAAGTGGAGGTATTGAACTTTGCCTTGTTCAATAATAATTTTATAAAAAGTAAAATCATGACTCATAAAAATTGAACTTCTGTCAAAGATTTTATAATTCATTAATGAGAGAACGAATAAAATATTATAAGCAGTTCAAAGGAATAGTCAAAGGACACACACTTATAAAAGCATCCAGGAACGCTGAAATTATTTTATGAATAGATGCAAAACTATCTTCTTCCAGTGGAGAAGGGCTATCAATTGCATCTCCACTGGTCAAAAGGCATTTGTGTTTCAATGGATAGGAACCATTTATATGTATTACTATCATTTCCTTACAAACTACAGAGTTGTAAAATAGCTCAGACAAGAGAGACACAGATAACCCAGAAGGGTTATAGGACACTCAGTGACCATTTTGCCCATTTCAAAGTCTTTTGCAATTTTCCCTGACAGCCATTGGATTGTTGGGAGCAGCACTAAAGGAATATGCTTGAAGCCAGGATGCTGAGTTGGAGAGAAACCTGAGGAACTAAGCAACTGGGAATCAATAAATGTTATGGGGTGGGCTTTGGACTTTGACAGAGGGTGAATTGGGGTTCAGGCCAAATTTCACTCAGCTGACATATGGTTTACATTTTATGGTCCTTAGAATGGTAAGAAGGAAATTGAGATAGAAACCCCAATTTTTCTGCCTCCAAGTCCACTGCAATTTTCACTTCACTATGCTATATCAAAATGTTCTAAATAAGAGCTCTCTTTTAGTGACGTTAAATGAATGTTCAATAATACCAAAATGAAAATTTTCTGCTTAGACAGAAAACAATGAAAACTGAAAGACTATGATGGTTTTCATGCACCCATTTGAGTAGACAAACATTGTGAACTGAATTGTGTCCCCACAAAAGTTTCTTTCAAGTCCTAATTTCCAGTACTGTGAATGGAACTTTATTGGAAATAGGATCTTTGCAGATGTAATCAAGTTAAAATAAAATCATACTGGATTAGGGTGGCCCCTAACATGAGAGAAAGGACAAAGAGGTTCTTGGCATAGAAATGCACAGTCAGGGACACACACAGAGGGAAGATGACCATGTGAACATGGAGACAGAAATTGGAGTGATGCAGCTACAAGCCAAGAACACCAAAGATTGCTGGCAACCACCAGGAACTAGGTATGTAGGGGAGGGATTCTCCTCAGAGCCTCCAGAGAGACAATGGCTCTGCCTACCCTTGATTTTGGACTTCTATCTTCCAGAACTGTGAGATAATAAATTTTAAGTTACACTGTTTGTGGTATTTTGTTATAGTAGACCTAGGAAACATGCAATAGAGAAGGTGATATCTTCTATTTTTTCCAAAAATGATTTTTAAAAGCTCATAAGTTTAACATACAATACAGAAAGGATAAACCAATTTAAAGTAGGTGATAAAGAAGATGTGGCACAATAAAGAAGATGTGGCACATATATACAATGGAATATTACTCAGACATAAAAAGAAACGAAATTGAGTTATTTGTAGTGAGGTGGATGGACCTAGAGTCTGTCATACAGAGTGAAGTAAGTCAGAAAGAGTAAAACAAATACCATATGCTAACACATATATATGGAATCTAAAAAAAAAAAAAGAAAATGGTTCTGAAGAACCTAGGGGCAGGACAGGAATAAAGATGCAGACGTAGAGAATGGACTTGAGGACACGAGGAGGGGGCATGGTAAGCTGGGATGAAGTGAGAGAGTGGCATGGACATACATACACTACCAAACGTAAAACAGATAGCTAGTGGGAATCAGCCCCATAGCACAGGGACATCAGCTCGGTCCTTTGTGACCACCTAGAGGTGTGGGATAGGGAGGGTGGGAGGGAGACGCAAGAGGGAGGAGATATGGGGATATATGTATATGTATAGCTGATTCACTTTGTTATAAAGCAGAAACTAACACACCATTGTAAAGCAATTATACTCCAAAAAGATGTTAAAAAAATATAATACAAAAAGAATGACATACCAAAACAAAACAAAACTTAGAAAGATAGTTTTGGATATGGGATAAGGAAGATATTATCATTTTTCTTTTTCCTCCCTTCCTCCCTCCCTCCCTCCCTCCCTCCCTCCTTTCCTTCCTTCTAGATGAGAAACGTATAACAGAAAGTCCAAGAGGAAAGGTTCCCTAACTACCATGAGAATGGGGTTGCATGGCTATTCTGAAGAATTGACACTACACAGTAGTGAAAGAAATTGAGCTAAGGAAAGCTCATGGAATAGAGTGGATGATCACTTCAAAATTTCCTACTCATCTTGTGGACAGTATATTAGTGTGAAAAGTATGATTAAGACATAAATATTCTATTTTAAGTTTTCTTTCAGATTTTGTATGTGCACCTACTATTTTGGAGCATGGACTATCCTGTTGATTTTAGGGTTGGTTTTCACAGAAATTGAGTTGTATGCTTATTAGTTCGAAGTTCGTGTTCCCTGTTGGTGCTGTAAGCTCCATAAGAGCAGGAACCATGTCTATTTAGGTCATCCCAGAATCTCCCAGGAACTAGAATGTTTCCTGACAAATAGTAGGCATTATATACCATCAATGGTTGAACTAATAATAGAAAGTAAGTAAATAACCTAACAAATCTTTCAGTTGGTGACTGATAAAGCTTTAAATTTGTACTGTGGCCTTTTAAATTTACCAAGCTGATTGGTTTGTAGCTGCCAATATTTGGTTGGCAATTAATAGCTCTGGTTGTCTTGTTGGAGCAGACTCTTCTATTGCTTCCAGGCCAACCTAGTTTTGTTTTTATTTACCTTTCCCTTAATGAGTGCCATATTCATGTGGTATTTGCAACTAAATATTATATAAAAATATATATTTTATTTTTTATTGTAGAATAACTTGAGGTTTCAGGAAAGTTGCAAAGATATTACAAAGATCTCATGTACCCCTCATCCATCTTCCCCTAATGTTAACTACTTACATAACCATGATATATTTATCCCAAATACAAAGTTAACAATGGTACAAACTATTAACTGAAGTACAGATTTTATTTGAATTTTATTGTCTTTCCACTGATGTATCTTTTTTTGTTGTTGTTCAGGATACAATCTAAGCTATTACATTGCATTAAATAACTATTTCTAATTAAAAATTTTTTTTTATTGAAGTGTATTTGATTTACAATGTTGTGTTAGTTTCTGGTGTACAGCAAAGTGATTCAGTTATACATATATTTTTCAGTATAGGTTATTATAAGATACTGAATATAGTTTTCTGTGCTATACAGTAGGACCTTATTATTTGTCTATTTTATATATGGTAGTGTGTATCTGCTAATCTCAAACTCCTAATTTATTCCTCTCCCCACTTTCCCCTTTGGTAACCATAAGTTTGTTTTCTATGTCTGGGAGTCTGTTTCTGTTTTGTAAATAAGTTCATTTGTAACATAGCTAAGTAACTTTTGATATTTTCTATAGTATACGTAACATATATAATGGACCATAAAAACTGTAGTATACTCTTTAGTTTTTGATGGAAACTTCTTTTAGTGACCATTTTTCAGGCAGCAAGGTAGCACCCAAAATCTTTCCAGGGAGCACACAAATACTGAATCCATCAATTTTCTGGTTTCAGCTTGTTAGGTTTGAGTAGAATAGAGGCCATAATAGTGGTCCATGTTGCTTCAAAGGCAAAATCTTGAATATAAACCTAAGCATTTCATACATTCAACAGTAAATTTCCTTGGTGATATATAAGCAGTGGTTGAACAACCAGATTGTTAGGGCTACTGCATTGCTATTGGGTTCCTCTGTTAAGAGACCTGTCAAACCAGGTAACTATTCAGGTTTCCTCTGATTTGGATACTCCTTGGCACACAGTTCTTCTCAGAGCTCACTCATCATAGGTTTCAGATTGCCATTGGGTAGCTTAATTTAAAAGTAAGAGGTAGTCAATCAGGTTTTATCTTAACTGAATCTGGAAAACAAGATTTCTGGTTTCTCTTGAAAAATCAGAAGTTCTGGCAAAACATGCATGACAATGTTGGCTGGAGGTAAGCGACGTGTGTCCTTTTAGATGGAACATTAACTGTCTTGGTTACCATCACCATCACATTTCTCTAATATCTTATAATTCATTATATTATCTAACTGGTCTGTTTCATATAGCTTAATATATAGTATGGGTCTGTGTCTCAATCTTCTGTCATTCTCATAAAATCTCAGTAGAGAACCTATTTGGTTAGATGTAAGAAAAGACTATGTTGGCAATTTTAATGTAAAATCTAGTTCTCAGAGTGGAGAGATAAGGAAATAAAATCCCTTGTCTAAGGTTACTTGAATGTGATCTATTGCCATCTGGGAGGACTGTACTTGTACTGGTAGGTGCTCAACGCATATTTTTATTGATTTGTGCTCTGCATTTGTAGTGTCCACACAACCTCTCCACCATTTTTATACCTTTACCCCCTACTCTATCATTTGAATTATCTCCACTGAACATTAACGGTATCTGTGTAACTAATTAGTTAGCATGTTTGCTCTGGATGAACAATGATAAAGCTATTATTCTCTTAGTTTTTTTTGTTTGTTTTTTTGTTTTTGTTTTTTAAGCTATAGCTTGGAAAACCTCAGAAAGGTTGAATTGATTTCTTGGGCAAATTACATGAAGAAGGGATTCCAAGAACACTTGCTCCTGGAGAAGTTTTATTTCTTCCAGATCATCTGGAACTCAAACAAAATGAAACTAGCAATTTCATCCAGGTTTCAACAGAGCCTGATTGCTGTGTTTAGCCATAAACCAGAACAATGAAGTATACAAAACTCTTTTATGACTTATTTATTCACTGGTTCAAGCCATCTGTTTGATATTATGTGTCTGAATTTTGAGAAGGCAATAAAAGCCAAGCAAAATTGAGGAAATTAATTCACCTTAAGAAAATGACTTTGCCAAATTGTTGCAGAATAATATTCAGCTCTGGGTAAATTATGTTTCTTGTCCATAGTGGGCATACATTCTCTGTTATTCACTGTCCTTCACTGAGAATAGGTAGGCTGGCATTTCCTGAAGTAGCCCTGAGCTATGAACATTTTAGATAGTATTATCAGCTTCTCGGCCTTTCAAAATCGATTTTGAGAGAGAGTTGGCCTGTCTCAGTGTAAAAAAATAATTGATTGGAGCCAAGATGTGGAAATCAAAACTATTATGTTTTGGTTTAATGAAGGCGCTTATTATTCTCCAGGGATTGTCTCTGCTCTTGTTGGAAACATGGTGTTCTTTGCTATTATGACTAATTATCATACCCAGCACAGGCCAGATCCCTACCTTAAGACCACCTAGCAGTCCAAGGGTGAATCCTGTCTCTCTCTGGTTTTCTGGTAACAAAGGAGTAAGCTCTACTGCTTTGGATTTCCAAATAAGGTCAGAGCAGAGAAGTTCATCTTGATCCTGGTCTCACAGATGGAACATTGAGGTGTTGCTGGTAGTGAACTGTTTATTTTTATAGATATCCATTCCATCCTGTTTCCCACTTTTTTGTGTGTGGTTGGGTTTTGGATACTAATCCCATGTTCTTTATTGGATTTTGCATTCTATCCCTTTTATCATATCATAAAATGGCTCTCTTGAAATTAATCTCGGCCTTGTGTCTTGAATCACTTTCTTTTTTCTTCTTATACCTTAGTTTGATATTTCCTTAGCTCTGCTTGATTAGACAGAAATACTTAAGCTTAGTCTCTGATCTTTTCTGCTGCTTCTTGTTCTTCAGTTTGGTTCCTGACCATGGATTTCAAGTCCTTCTTGTTAATTGTCTGTATACCATATATGTCCAAAGTCTCAGTTAGGTATCCTGCCATTATTGCCTTGCACCATTCAGTAGCTACCTACACTGGAAAACCTTGAGCTGTATTGATGGAACTGGTAGTGAGGGGTCATGGGAAGGTCGCATACCAGGGAGTTAGAATTTGCCACTAATTATAATTAGCTGTGTGATATTAGGAAAAATACATCTTTTTTCTGCTATGCCATTTATAAATTGAAGAAGAATGATAGTCACTGATTTTCAAAATTATCTTTTAGGCTATGCTGTGCTCTCTTAAAGTAAAATCTTAAGGGAAAATTAATAAAGTAGGTTAAAGTGGAGCTGCTTTGCTCAAAATGGTAGTATGCGTTCAAAATTTTACCTCTGTGTCATTGCTTTTACATCAGGAACCATTCTCTGATATGTCTCAATGGATCTTCTTGGGCCCCATGTAGAATAAATTGAAAATCTCGGCTATCTTTAGAGTTCATCCCAATTCTATAAAATATGTGGTTTCAGGTGAGGCTTCAAGTGAAGCTTTGCAGAATATGATCAGGTGGGAATGATCAAGCTGGATATTAAGCAAGCTTACCAGATAAGCTCAGAATACAGAACGAGGAAAGAACATGAAGTGAAGGGTAATGAAGAAAAGGTGAGAATGGTGCAATGGCTCAGCTTTTCTACTTTTCCTCAATAATTTCTGAAACCACTTTTCACTATAGAACCTGTGGAACAAAGTTGAAATATTCAGATTGCTTCTTCAGAATCCTTCTGCTTCTCTTGAATGTTTCTTCTTACACATAAGAACTCCTATCCCTTAAGTTGCTTTCTGATTACAGTCATCTCCTCATCCTCCTCCCATCCTGTGTACACATCATCCTGCATTGCCGTCCATTTCCCTTTGTTCTGATACATTGTGTTCCATTACTAATGGTCCAAGTACTGAGACAACAAAGTCTCAGAAGCTGGGAGGGCCAGATTATGCTAGAAAGAACTGTCTACGAGTGAAGTTGGAGGAGGAGGAGGAGGAGGAGGAGGGGGGAGGGGGAGGAGGAGGAGGAGGAGGAGTTTCATAGTCAAAAAAGAGAGGTTAGATTAGTGGGTGTGCGAGAGCAGATTGATGAAAGAAGTCATGAACGTGATCAGAAAGGTGAAGTTATAGTTCAGAACAAGGGAAGTGGACCAATCAAGGCAGCAAATGTGGATAAAAGACTGGGTAATACAAATGTTAGCTTGTGAAAATTAAGAGCCAAAGGTAAAGTAAGCAGTCAAGGGATTGTGCAATTACTAATGCTCCAGGTTGAATCTTACATATGCAAATTTTGATTATTTCAATACTAGCTAGGTGGACTCCCAATTTATTGGTGATAGAACCACACAAAGCCTGGCTTCCTTGAGACACAAAGATAATAATTTTGTGTGCCCACTTGTGCTGTGTGTTAATGGCTGATGGATCCTTCCTTTGGAAACATTTAATGACAAATAAAATTGTAAGATATTTAAAGTGTACAACATGATGATTTGACATATGTATACACATTGTGAAAGAATTCCTCCCCATCAAGTCAGTTAACACATGCTTTAGAAACATTTGGAGTTTAGGAAAAAATTCTTATAGGCTGGAGGACTTAACTTTTAATATTTTTATCTTAAGGCCTTTGACAGGAAAATAGGAGCAAGATTTGAGGCTAGGTGGGGTGATGAGAGATCCAACAATCTTCCTATAGGAAATCATTTGTCCTGAATAAATGAAATGGCCATATTACCCCCAACTCAATAAAATAATTTGGATTGCCTTAAGTATTCTCAAGGTTTCAGTGAGGTTCCAGTTTTACTCTATATTGTCTTATTAGGCAATCTCTTCCACTTACCACCTTTAGGCTGCTGACTCCCAATTTTAACATATTCTTACCCTATTTCCTAAATTACAATCTATAACTTTTCCATTAAATTTAATGGAATTTAAAAATTGTAATATTCAAAAGAGATCTTTTCATATAAACATTTTCTTTCTTTGCTATTCATTACTAGTGATGGCCCTTCTAGCTGCTCAAACAAAAACTTTCACTCATTTATTTATTGATTCAAATTAGTTGTTGATGGCTACTATGCGCTTAAACACTCAGGGTATACTGGAACAAAATAGCTGTAGTGCTTGGTGCAAAATGCTTACAGCCTAGTGGAGGCTACAATAAAAGTGCTCCAACAGGAGAAGTACCATCTATGATAGTAATGCAAAGAGGAATGGAAAAGAGTGTTCCAACCATAGGGAAGATCCTTGTAAAAGCCTAGAGGCAAGAAAAATCTCAACAGTTTTTAAAAAAATTTTTATTGGAGTATAGTTGATTTACAATGTTGTTAGTTTCTACTGTACAGTGAATCAGTTATACACATGTATATATCCACTCTTTTTTAGATTCTTTTCCCATATAGGTCATTGCAGAGTACTGAGTAGAGTTCTCTGTGCTATACAGTAGGTCCTTATTAGTTATCTAATTTTATATATAGTAGTGTATATATGTCAATTTCAGTCTCCCAATTTATCCCTTCCCCTTTGCCCCCATGGTAACCATAAGTTTGTTTTTTACATCTGTGACTCTATTTCATTTTGTAAATACATTCATTTGTGCCAATTTTTTTAGATTCTACATATAAGTGATATCATATGATAAATTTGTCTTTGTCTGATTTACTTCACTCAGTATGACAATCTCTAGGTCCATCCATGTTGCTGCAAATAGCATTATTTGGTTCTTTTTTATGGCTGAATCATATTCCATTGTATATATGTACCAAATCTTCTTTATCCATTCCTCTGTTGATGGACATTTAGGTTGCTTCCATGTCCTGGCTGTTGTTAATAGTGCTGCAATAAACATTGGGGTGCATGTATCTTTTCAAATTATGGTTTCATCAGGATATATGCCCAGGAGAGGGATTGGTGGATCATATGGTAGTTCTGTATTTAGTTTTTAAAGGGAGCTTCATAGTGTTCTCCATAACGGTTGTACCAATTTACATTTCCACCAACAGTGTAGGAGGGTTCCCTTTTCTCTACACCCTCTCCAGCATTTATTGTTTGTAGAGTTTTTTTGATGATGGCCAGTCTGACCTGTGTGAGGTGATACCTCATTGTAGTTTTGATTTGCATTTCTCTGATAATTAGCAATGTTGAGCATCTTTTCATGTGCTTCTTGGCCATCTGTATGTCTTCTTTGGAGAAATGTCTATTTAGATCTTCCTCCCATTTTTTTGATTCCATGGGTTGTTTTAGGGTTTTTTTTGATATTGAGCTACATGAACTGTTTGTATATCTTGGAGATTAATCCTTTGTCGGTCGCTTCATTCTCAAATATGAATATTTTTTCCCATTCCGTGGGTTGTCTTTTCATTTTGTTTATGGTTTCCTTTGCTGTGAAAGAGTTTTTAAGTTTAATTAGGTCCCATTTGTTTATTTTTGTCTTTACTTTCATTACTCTAGGAGGTGGATCAAAAAAGATCTTGCTATGATTTATGTCAGAGAGGGTTCTGCTTATGTTTTCCTCTAAGAATTGTATAGTATCTGGCCTTACATTTAGATCAACAGTTTTGAGGAACAGAAGATAGTCTACCATGTTTGGATTGTATACTCTGAGGGGGACTAGGAAAGGCACGATGTAATTCTGGAGAAGAAAACAGGGCTAGACAATCTTATCACAAGAGGAAAAGGGAACTTCTAATGCTCTCAAAGTGCTAAGATTGAGGCATTATTCTTATCTCTCTTCTCTGGTGAGAAAACTGAGTTATTAACAGTTTAACTTGTTTAAGATCTACACTAATGAATGCTTCCAAAGCTTTGGCCCATATTCATTCTTTTTGGATGGTATTATGTTGTGGATATTTGTTGAAATGTTATCAAAAACCTTTTGTGCATGAGGAAGAATTTTAGAAAATAGATGTATTGTGATAAAGAGAACACTTAAAGCCACATGACTGGAAAAGGTCATCAAGGATGGAATTTAGATGAATATGACAAAGACCAAACACTTATCACTGCAAAGTAAAGAGCCTGAGAAGAGCCACAAAAGAGGAAACTAAGATGCAAAACTATTCTGTCAGTTACAAGTGTCATTTGAGCTTGTGGCGTCTAGAAGGATGCTTTGGTGACATTTAATCTGGTTTGATTGTTTGGAACATCTTTTTAGAAAACAGAAGAAGAGATAAAAATGAGCATTTATAAGAGCAAATCCATCTGAGCTTCTATCCAGTCCCTTCACCCAAAGAACCATAAGTCCTTGTTGACTTTCAAATAGAGGTTCACACCACTCAGGAACAGACCCGTCCTAGTTTAATAAAAAGTAAAAGCCTCAGAAAGTATTGCTTAAAGTAATAACACTCATAAGAGCTTGATACCATAGAGTATATGAGATAGAACACACACACACAAACATAAACTTAATACCAAAGTTTCAGAATTGTTTTGTATCTTTTAAAATACCATTAACACTTATATCTTGAAATTTTCATTTGTATAATGTTCCTCTTATCACTTTACTATTCCATTTTGAAATGAAAAGACTTCATGAACATAACTCATAGTATAAATGGTTTTATTTATTCATTTAAATTATTTTGTTAAGACCACTTAATATGAGATCTACTCTCAACAGATTTTTAAGTGTCCAATACAGTATTATCTATAAGCACAGTGTTGTACATCAGATCTCAAGAACTTATATTGCATAATTGAAATATTGTACACATTGATTAGCATCCTCATTTTTCTCTCTCTCCAGCCCCTGGTAAATACCACTGTATTCTTCTCTTCTGTGAATTCAACTATTTTAGATACAAAGTGGAATCATGCATTATTTGTTCTTCTGTGACTGGCTTATTTCATTAAGCATCATGTCCTCCAGGTTCATCTATGTTGTCACATATTGCAGGATAGCCTTCTTTTTAAAGGCTGAACAATATCTCACTGTATGTATATACCACATTTTCTTTATCCATTCATCTATAGGTGGACATTTAGTTTCTTTCCACATATTGGCTATTGTGAATGGCACTGGGTTGTGATCTGAATATTTGTGTCCCTCTAAAATTCATATGTTGAAATCCATACCTTCAAAGATATTATTAAGAGGTGAGATATTTGGGAGGTGCTTAGATCACGAAGGTGGAGCCTTCATAAGTAGGATTAGTGTTCTTGTAAGAGGCTCCACAGAAATCTGTATACCCTTCTGCCATGTGGAGACACAATGAGAAGGCACTGGCTATGAACCAAGAAGAGGGTCCTCACCAAAATGCAACCTTGCTCATGCCTTGATCTTTAATTTCCTAGCCTCCAGAACTATGAGCAATAAATTTCTGTTCACAAGCTACCCAGTCTGTGGTATTTTATTATAGCAGCCTGAATGGACTAAGAAATGATGAATTGAGCATGGAAGTGATAATATCTCTTTGAGATCCTGATTTCAATCTTTTGGATAAATAACCAGAAAGGAAATTGCTGGAGCTTATGGTAGTTCTATTTTTAATTTTTTGAGGAACTTTCATGCTGTATTCCATAGCAGCTGCACCACCTTGCATTCTCATCAGTGATGTACCAATATTCTGCTTTTTCCACATCCTTGTCAACACGTTGTCTTTAAAAAAGAAATAAGTGTGAGGTGACATCTCGTGGTTTTGATTTGCATTCCCCTGATGTATAGTGAGGTTGAGCATCTTTTCATACACCTGTTGGCCATCTGTGTGTCCTTTTTGGAGAAATGTCTTTTCAGGTCTTTAGGCTATTTTTAATCAGGTTATTAGTTTTGTTTCTGTTAAGTTGCAGGAGTTTCTTATATATTTTGGAAATTAACCTCCTTGCAAATATTTTCTCCCATACTATCGGTTGCCTTTTCACTCTGTTGATTGTTTCTTTTGCTGTACAGAGGTTTTTAGTTTGATGTAGTCCTGCTTGTCGACGTTTGCTGTTGTTGCCTGTTGTTTTGGTGTCAAAACCATGAAATCATTGCCAAGACCAATGTCATGAAGCTTTTCCTCTGTGTTTTCTTCTGGGAGTTTTATAGCTTCATGTCTTATGTTTAAATCTTCAATTCATTTTCAGTTGAATTTTGTGTCTGATGTAATGATCCAATTTCATTCTTTTGCATGTAAATATCCAGTTTTCCAAGAACCATTTGTTGAAGAGGCTATTTTTTCCCCATGAGTATTCTTGGCACCCTTGTTGAAAACCAGCTGACAATATATGCATGGGTTTATTTCTGTATACTCTATTCCATTGGTCTATGTCTATCTTTATGCCAATAGCATACTGTTATGATTATGGTAAATTTATAACATATTTTTAAATCAAGAAATGTGAATACTCCAGCTTTGATTCCTTTTTCGAGATTGCTTTCACTATTTAGGCTCTTTTGTGGTTCCATATGAATTTTAGGATTGATTTTCTATCTATTGGATACGATTGGAATTTTGATAGGGATTGCATTGAATCTGTAGATCTCTTTGGGTAGTATAGATATTTTAACAAGATTAATTCTTCTAATCCATGAGTATGGGATGTGTTTCCACTTATTTGTGTCTATTTTAGTTTCTTTCATCAATGTTTTATAGTTTTCAGGGTACAGGCCTTTCACCTCCTTAAGATCATGCCTGTGTATTATATTCTTTTTGATGCTATTGTGAATGAAATGGTGTTCCTAATTTCCTTTTCAAATAGTTTGTTATTAGTGCCTAGAAATGCAATGGTTTTTCATATATTGATTTTGTATCCTGCAGCTATACTGAATTTTATGTTTTCGTTTTTTCAGTCTCCAGAGTTTTCTATATATAAGATCTTGTCATTTGCAGACAAGGACAGTTTTGATTCTTCCTTTTCTATTTGGATGCCTCTCATTTATTTTTCTTGCCTATTTGTTCTGGCTAGGACTTCCAAAACTATGTTGAATAGAAGTGGTGAAAGTTGACATCCTTTCTTTGTTTCTGATCTTAGTGGAAAGGCTTTCAGCTTTTCACTATTGAGAATGAAGTTAGCTGCAGAATTTTCATATGTGGCTTTTATTATACAGAAGTAATTTCTTTCTATTCCTAGCTTGTTTTATCATGAAAAGGTACTGAATTTTAATGAATTATTTTTCTGCATCTATTGAAATGATCCTGTACTTTTTATTCTTCATTCTATCAATTGGTGGATCACATTAATTGATTTTTGTATGTTGAACTATCCTTTCATCTCAGGGATAAACTGTAATTGGTCATGGTGTATGATTATTTTAATGTGCTGTTGAATTTGATTTGCTAGTATTCTGGTGAGGATTTTTACATCTATGTTCATCAGAAATATCGGCCTATAGTTTTCTTTTCTTGTGGTGTCTTTGTCTGGCTTTGGTATCATGGCAATACTGAGTCATAAAATGATTTTGTAAGTATTCCCTCCTCTTCAACTTTTTATAAGACTTTGAGAAGGATTGGCATTACTTCTTTGAATGTTTGATAGAATTTGCCAGTGAAGACATCTGGTTCTGGGCTTTTGAGTGTAGGGAGGTTTTTGATTACTGATTCAATCTCTTTACTAGTTATAGGTCTGTTTAGACTTTCTATATCTTCATGATTCAATTTTGGTAAGTTGTATGCTTCTAGGAATTTATCCTAAATGCTGTTTTTTATTCTTGTTACTTGTTAGACTTCTCTTTCTTATGTGCAAGTTCCCTGAAGATGTACTCATTGAACTTCACCTGATTCCTCTCTGCAATCACTCCTTTACTGAGTTAGTCCATTCTATTTGTTTCAATGTTTATCTCTGATTTCATGTTTCCACCTACTTTTGGGACATATTGCCTCTGCTTGACTGTGCAAATATCAGATTGAGTGAAACAAATCAAAAACTGAACTCAACTTTTCCCTGGTTTCTCTGTCTCTTTTCCGCTAAAACAAGTTTCTTTTTTAAACCTTTATTTTGGTGACTGTTATAATTTTTCTTCCATTATTCCAGGGTAAAAGCACTGGTGTCTCTTCTTTTCTCTCCTTGTCCTTCAAAAATTCATATCATTTTTCTCTTCAAACTGTCTCTATTATTTGTCTTTTCATTAAGAATTACTCCATATCCATCACTTCCTCAAATTTACCTTGCCTCTAGCTCAAGCTTTTGTTTCTATAGCATTCTACCAGCTGAAATCCTTGATGTTAGTCATGTTCAAATTCATAGTTAATGTTTGCTAGTCTGATTTTCCCCAAACACCTCTTCTTTCTATTTAAGAATTCATAGGGATTTATTTTTTCCTACCAGATTAAGTATAAGTCTTATATTTAAGATTAGATTTTCTATAACTTGGCTCTCTCTATATGGTCTATTCACTGCATTTCTTACTACTCCCCAACACAACACCTGATCCTCCATTTATGCCAGTTCCCTCATGATTTCTCCAAAGATTCCTTCATCATTCATGCTGCTTCTTTTTTAAACCATTATACTTCCTACTTCACATATGAACTACATTTTTCCCATATTTATTGCTTCTTTAACATTTATCATGAGTCCTACCTTCTACTTGATACCTTCCCCTAGTGTTTAAGTTTATTAAAATCTCAAGAAAATATGGAATTTTTCTTATGATTTAAAACTTAACTTGCTCTCTAAAAATTTTATGGGTCATCATTTGATCTTCCCATATTTTAGGCTCTTGAGGACATGGGTCCTGTCTCTAAACAGAGTTAGACAAACAACAGATGTTTGAAAATACATTTGATCTCTGGAATTTGCTACAAGTTAATGGGAAAACGACTATCTTTAGAAAATTTGAATTTTTAGGGAAAAAATCTGTCATATAAAATTAAATACATTATGCCATTATATGCTCATTTGCTAATTTTTAAAAAAATATTTAATAAAATTCGTTAGTATTGGTTAAAAATCTACATTTTTTCAAACTCATATATATGAAGAAACTAAAATGTAGAGACTTTTAAGGAAGAAATTACTAAAATAAGGATTCACAATACCTTTTAGTTTGCCTCTTTTTTTTTTTTTTTTTTCCATTTCTCAAAACCTAAGCTTATAGCAAGACTAATTGTTGGAGTGTTGTCTTTTTTTTTTTTTTGGTGTAATTTACTAGAAGTCTTGTTTTAAGCACATGGGCCAGTAACATAGTTTTTGTTGTTGTTGTTTGTTTTTTTATCAGTGCATTCTTTTATTATTTTCAAAGTCTAATTTGGTCGGGTGTTAAAGTTGGTTTACTTTTCTGTGGCCAACAGCTAGCTATTCACTGTGGGGAAGTGAATGTACCTGATCTCTTCAGGCAAAGCTCAGGATGTATCATGTACATAGAGCTTGGTAATTTCTGGTTTCTAGAGAACCAATAAAGAGTTTAGGCTTAGAAATCATATAGCTTGTGTTTCTACCTTAGCTTCATGATTTTTAGTTATATGGCCCTGGACAAGGGACTTACCTTTTATAAGCCCTATATTCCTCTTCCCAGTGAAATAATGTCAGCATCTTGTGGTGAGAATGAAATGAGATAATCAATATAAAACAATTAGCACACACCTATCAGACGATGAACACTCAAATATTTTCTGTAATTATTATTATTGTTTGATAATTATTTTATCTTTGCCTTTGAAATTTTATATGACATCAATACATAATCCCCCCCCCCTTTTTTTTAGGTTATTATTATTATTTTTTAATCAGTCATCAATTTTATACACATCACTGTATACATGTCAATCCCAATCGCCCAATTCAGCACACCACCATCCCCACCTCACCGTGGTTTTCCCCCTTGGTGTCCATACGCTTGTTCTCTACATCTGTGTCTCAACTTCTGCACTGCAAACCGGTTCATCAGTACCATTTTTCTAGGTTCCACATACATGCGTGAATATACGATATTTGTTTTTCTCTTTCTGACTTACTTCACTCTGTATGACAGTCTCTAGATCCATCCACGTCTCAACAAATGACTCAATTTCATTCCTTTTTATGGCTGAGTAATATTCCATTGTATATATGTACCACACTTCTGTATCCATTCATCTGTCAATGGGCATTTAGGTTGCTTCCTTGACCTGGCTATTGTAAATAGTGCTGCAGTGAACATTGGGGTGCATGTGTCTTTTTGAATTATGGTTTTCTCTGGGTATATGCCCAGGAGTGGGATTGCTGGGTCATATGGTAATTCTATTTTTAGTTTTTTAAGGAACCTCCATATTCTTCTCCATAGTGGCTGTATCAAGTTACATTCCCACCAACAGTGCAAGAGGGTTCCCTTTTCTCCAACAAAAGCAGCATTTGTTGTTTGTAGATTTTCTGATGATGCCCATTCTAACTGGTGTGACGTGATACCTCATTGTAGTTTTGATTTGCACTTCTCTAATAATTAGTGATATTGAGCATCTTTTCATGTGCTTCGTGGCCGTCTATATGTCTTCTTTGGAGAAATGTCTATTTAGGTCTTCTGCCCATTTTTGGATTGGGTTGTTTGTTTCTTTAATATTGAGCTGCATGAGCTCTTTATATATTTTGGAGATTAATCCTTTGTCCATGGATTCATTTGCAAATATTTTCTCCCATTCTGAGGGTTGTCTTTTTGTCTTGTTTATGGTTTCCTTTGCTGTGCAAAAGCTTTGAAGTTTCATTAGGTCCCATTTGTTTATTTTTGTTTTTATTTCCATTACTCTAGGAGGTGGATCAAAAAAGATCTTGCTGTGATTTATGTCAAAGAGTGTTCTTCCTATGTTTTTCTCTAAGAGTTTTATAGTGTCCAGTCTTACATTTAGGTCTCTAATCCATTTTGAGTTTATTTTTGTGTATGGTGTTAGGGAGTATTCTAATTTCATTCTTTTACATGTAGCTGTCCAGTTTTCCCAGCACCACTTATTGAAGAGACTGTCTTTTCTCCATTGGATATCCTTGCCTCCTTTGTCATAGATTAGTTGACCATAGGTGCGTGGGTTTATCTCTGGGCTTTCTATCTTGTTCCATTGATCTATGTTTCTGTTTTTGTGCCAGTACCATATTGTCTTGATTACTGTAGCTTTGTAGTATGGTCTGAAGTCAGGGAGTCTGATTCCTCCAGCTCCGTTTTTGTCCCTCAAAACTGCTTTGGCTATTTGGGGTCTTTTTGGTCTCCATACAAATTTTAAGATGATTTGTTCTAGTTCCATAAAAAATGCTATTGGTAATTTGATAGGGATTGCATTGAATCTGTAGATTGCTTTGGGTAGTATAGTCATTTTCACAATATTGATTCTTCCAATCCAAGAACATGGTATATCTCTCCATCTGTTGGTATCATCTTTAATTTCTTTCATCAGTGTCTTATACTTTTCTGCATACAGATCTTTTGTCTCCCTAGGTAGGTTTATTCCTAGGTATTTTATTCTTTTTGATGCAATGGTAAATGGGAGTGTTTCCATAATTTCTCTTTCAGATTTTTCATCATTAGTGTATAGGAATGCAAGAGATTTCTGTGCATTAATTTTGTATCCTACGACTTTACCAAATTCATTAATTAGCTCTAGTAGTTTTCTGGTGGCAGTTTTAGGATCCTCTATGTATAGTAAGTATCATGTCATCTGCAAACAGTGACAGTTTTACTTCTTCTTTTCCAATTTGTATTCCTTTTATTTCTTTTTCTTCTCTGATTGCCATGGCTAGGACTTCCAAAACTATGTTGAATAAGAGTGGTGAGAGTGGACATCCTTGTCTTCTTCCTGATCTTAGAGGAAATGCTTTCAGTTTTTCACCATTGAGAATGATGTTGGCTGTGGGTTTGTCATATATGGCCTTTATTATGTTGAGGTAGGTTCCCTCTATGCCCACTTTCTGGAGAGCTTTTATCATAAATGGGTGTTGAATTTTGTCAAAAGCTTTTTCTGCATCTATTGAGATCATCATATGGTTTTTATTCTTCAATTTGTTAATATGGTATATCACATTGATTGATTTGCGTATATTGAAGAATACTTGCATCCCTGGGATAAATCCCACTTGATCATGGTGTATGATCCTTTTAATGTGTTGTTGGATTCTGTTTGTTAGTATTTTGTTGAGGATTTTTGCATCTCTATTCATCACTGATATTGGTCTATAATTTTCTTGTAGTATCTTTGTCTGGTTTTGGTATCAGGGTGATGGTGGCCTCATAGAATGTGTTTGGGAGTGTTCCTTCCTCTGCCATTTTTTGGAAGAGTTTGAGAAGGATGGGTGTTAGCTCTTCTCTAAATGTTTGATAGAATTCACCTGTGAAGCCACCTGGTCATGGACTTTTGATTGTTGGAAGATTTTTAATCACAGTTTCAATTTCATTACTTGTGATTGGTCTGTTCATATTTTCTGTTTCTTCCTGGTTCAGTCTTGGAAGGTTATACCTTTCTAAGAATTTGTCCATTTATTCCAGGTTGTCCATTTTATTGGCATAGAGTTGCTTGTAGTAGTCTCTTAGGATGCTTTGTATTTCTGCGGTGTCTGTTGTAACTTCTCCTTTTTCATTTCTAACTTTATTGATTTGAGTCCTCTCCCTCTTTTTCTTGATGAGTCTGGCTAATGGCTTATCAATTTTGTTTATCTGCTCAAAGAACCAGCATTTAGTTTTATTGATCTTTGCTATTGTTTTGTTTCTATTTCCTTTATTTCTGCTCTGATCTTTATGATTTCTTTCCTTCTGCTAACTTTGGGTTTTGTTTGTTCTTCTTTCTCTAGTTCCTTTAGGTGTAAGGTTAGATTGTTTACTTGATTTTTCTTGTTTCTTTAGGTAGGCTTGTATAGCTATAAACTTCCCTCTTAGAACTGCTTTTGCTGCATCCCATAGGTTTTGGATCATCGTGTTTTCATTGTCATTTGTCTCTAGGTATTTTTTGATTTCCTCTTTGATTTCTTCAGTGATCTCTTGGTTATTTAGTAACGTATTGTTTAGCCTCCATGTGTTTGTGTTTTTTACATTTTTTTCCCTGTAATTCATTTCTAATCTCATAACATTGTGGTCAGAAAAGATGCTTGATATGATTTCAATTTTCTTAAATTTACTGAGGCTTGATTTGTGACCCAAGATATGATCTATCCTGGAGAATGTTCCATGCGCACTTGAGAAGAAAGTGTAATCTGCTGTTTTTGGATGGAATGTCCTAAAAATATCAATTAAATCTATCTGGTCTATTGGGTCATTTAAAGCTTCTGTTTCCTTATTTATTTTCATTTTGGATGATCTGTCCATTGGTGTAAGTGAGGTGTTAAAGTCCCCCACTATTATTGTGTTACTGTCGATTTCCTCTTTTATAGCTGTTAGCAGTTGCCTTATGTATTGAGGTCCTCCTATGTTGGGTGCATATATATTTATAATTGTTATATCTTCTTCTTGGATTGATCCCTTGATCGTTATGTAGTGTCCTTCCTTGTCTCTTGTAACATTCTTTATTTTAAAGTCTATTTTATCTGATATGAGTATAGCTACTCCAGCTTTCTTTTGATTTCCATTTGCATGGAATATCTTTTTCCATCCCCTCACTTTCAGTCTGTATGTGTCCCTAGGTCTGAAGTGGGTCTCTTGTAGACAGCATATATATGGGTCTTGTTTTTGTATCCATTCAGCAAGCCTGTGTCTTTTGGTTGGAGCATTTAATCCATTCACGTTTAAGGTAATTATTGATATGTATGTTCCTATGACCATTTTCTTAATTGTTTTGGGTTTGTTTTTGTAGGTCCTTTACTTCTCTTGTGTTTCCCACTTAGAGAAGTTCCTTTAGCATTTGCTGTAGAGCTGGTTTGATGGTGCTGAATTCTCTTAGCTTTTGCTTGTCTGTAAAGCCTTTGATTTCTCCATCGAATCTGAATGAGATCCTTGCCGGGTAGAGTAATCTTGGTTGTAGGTTCTTCCCTTTCATCACTTTAAGTATATCATGCCACTCCCTTCTGGCTTGTAGAATTTCTGCTGAGAAATCAGCTGTTAACCTTATGGGAGTTCCCTTGTATGTTATTTTTTGTTTTTCCCTTGCTGCTTTCAATAATCTTTCTTTGTCTTTAATTTTTGCCAATTTGATTACTATGTGTCTTAGCGTGTTTCTCCTTGGGTTTATCCTGTATGGGACTCTCTGCGCTTCCTGGACTTGGGTGACTATTTCCTTTCCCGTGTTAGAAAAGTTTTCGACTATAATCTCTTCAAATATTTTCTCTGGTCTTTTCTCTCTCTCTTCTCCTTCTGGGACCCCTATAATGTGAATGTTGTTGCATTTAATGTTGTCCCAGAGGTCTCTTAGGCTGTCTTCATTTCTTTTCATTCTTTTTTCTTTATTCTGTTCTGCAGCAGTGAATTCCACCATTCTGTCTTCCAGGTCACTTATCCGTTCTTCTGCCTCAGTTATTCTGCTGTTGATTCCTTCTAGTGTAGTTTTCATTTCAGTTATTGTATTGGTCATCTCTGTTTTTTTGTTCTTTAATTCTTCTAGGTCTTGTGAATCATTTCTTGCATCTTCTCAATCTTTGCCTCCATTCTTATTCCGAGGTCCTGGATCATCTTCACTATCATTATTCTGAATTCTTTTTCTGGAAGGTTGCCTATCTCCACTTCATTTAGTTGTTTTTCTGGGGTTTTATCTTGTTCCTTCATCTGGTATATAGCCCTCTGCCTTTTCATCTTGTCTATCTTTCTGTGAATGTGGTTTTTGTTCCACAGGCTGCATGATTGTAGTTTTTCTTGCTTCTGCTGTCTGCCCTCTGTTGGTTGAGGCTATCTAAGAGGCTTGATGGGGGGCTCTGGTCGTGGGTAGAGCTGACTGTTGCTGTGGAGACCAGAGCTCAGTAAGACTTTAATCCACTTGACTGTGGATGGGTGGGGCTGGGTTCCCTCCCTGTTGGTTGTTTTGCCTGAGGCAACCCAACACTGGAGCCTACCTGGGCTCTTTGGTGGGGCTAATGACAGACTCTGGGAGGGCTCACGCCAAGGAGTACTTCCCAGAACTTCTTCTGCCAGTGTCCTTGTCCCCACGGTGAAACAGAGCCAGTCCCTGCCTCTGCAGAAGACCTTCCAACACTAGCAGGTAGGTCTGGTTCAGTCTCCCCCAGGGTCACTGCTCCTTCCCCTGGGTCCCTATGTGCACACTATTTTGTGTGCACCCTCCAAGAGTGGGGTCTCTGTTTCCCCCAGTCCTGTCGAAGTCCTGCAATCAATTCCCACTAGGCTTCAGAGTCTGATTCTCTAGGAATTCCTCCTCCCGTTGCTGGACCCCCAGGTTGGGAAGCCTGACGTAGGGCTCAGAACCTTTACTCCAGTGGGTGGACTTCTGTGGTATAACTGTTCACCAGTCTGTGAGTCACCCACCCACCAGTTATGGGATTTGATTTTACTCTGATTGCACCCCTCCTACTGTCTCATTGTGGCTTCTCCTTTGTCTTTGGATGTGGGGTATCTTTTTTGGTGAGTTCCAGTGTCTTCCTGTCGATGATTCTCCAGCAGCTAGTTGTGATCTCCCCTTTTCTTTTTTCTTACATATAAAGTACTTTCTTTGAGGATATATTTATTTGTTTTTATTAACTGTTAATAATTAAGCAAATGACTGTTTATCTTATTAGCTGTAAGCCGAAGCTCAAAAGTTATTTTCCACTTAATCTAAGCAAGGTATAGGTTATTTTTTGCCTCTTAAAACACATAATTGCAGTCAATTCTTTGAGGAAAACCAGCTTTAAGTTAACTCACAGTCTTACCATCACTTTTAATACTAGCAGGGGCTGGTTATGGGTCATAGGAAAGAAAAAGACACTGACCATAGCTGTGATTGAGGTAGCTCCATTAGTAATTTATTTTTTTGGTTTTGCATAGTATTTTTTTAACTTTTAATTTTATATTGGAGTATAGTCGATTAACAATGTTGTGATAGTTTCAGGTATACAGCAAAGTGATTCAGTTATACATATTTCATTAGTAATTAAGGGCAGAAATATGCAGTACTCTTCTGTCATCTGTGTGAGTGGACTTAACAAAACCCTCATGGCTAAAATTTTCCTAGATTCCTTACAGTGTGGACCTGCAAATGATACAAAGCACTCTGTTATTAAAATCATTCTAGCTTGTAAAGCAAATTTGTTTTAATTACTCATCCAAGTAAAGTGAGGTTTGCTTATTTGCACATTTTGTTTTCTAATCGCCCCTACTCCATTTTAGGAAAAGTCTCCATTACTTAAGAAACCATTTATCAAGAACTCTCAGCTTCTCTTTATGATGGCTAGTAAAGAGAAAGACATCTGGATGCAGAAGAGTGGTGATGATTTCTCTTAGGTTTACTATGTGTATAAATGTCCCTCTGCCCCTTGCTCTCTACTCCATCAGTTTAAGTCAAAAAATATTTTCAAGTAATATTAGGACTTGAGCATATAATAATGAATGGAACACATGCAGTCTTTTTTTTTTTAAACATCTTTATTGGAGTATAATTGCTTTACAATGCTGTGTTAGTTTCTGCTTTATAACAAAGTGAATCAGTTATACATATACATATGTTCCCATATCTCTTCCCTCTTGCATCTCCCTCCCTCCCACCCTCCCTATCCCACCCCTCTAGGTGGTCACAAAGCAACGAGCTGATCTACCTGTGTTATGTGGCTGCTTCCAACTAGCTTTCTATTTTACGTTTGGTAGTGTATATATGTCCATGAGACTCTCACACTTTGTCACAGCTTACCCTTCCCCCTCCGCATATCCTCACGTCCATTCTCTAGTAGGTCTGTGTCTTTATTCCCGTCTTTCCCCTAGGTTCTTCATGACCTTTTTTTTTTCTTAGATTCCATACATATGTGTTAGCATACAGAATTCGTTTTTCTCTTTCTGACTTACTTCACTCTGTATGACAGACTCTAGGTCTATCCACCTCACTACCAATAACTCAATTTCGTTTCTTTTTACGGCTGAGTAATATTCCATTGTATATATATGCCACAGCTTCTTTATCCAATTATCTGTCGATGGACACTTAGGTTGCTTCCATGACCTGGTTATTGTAATTAGAGCTGCAATGAACATTTTGGTACATGACCCTTTCTGAATTACGGTTTTCTTTGGGTATATGCCCAGTAGTGGGATTGCTGGGTCGTATAGTAGTTCTATTTTTAGTTTTTTAAGGAAACTCCATACTGTTCTCCATAGTGGCTGTGTCAATTTACATTCCTACCAACAGTGCAAGAGTGTTCCCTTTTCTCCACACCCTCTCCAGCATTTATTGTTTGTAGATTTTTTGATGATGGAGATTCTGAGTGGTGTGAGATGAGATCTCATTGTAGTTTTGATTTGCATTTCTCTAATGATTAATGATGTTGAGCATTCTTTCATGTGTTTGTTGGCAATCTGTATATCTTCTTTGGGGAAATGTCTATTTAGGTCTTCTGCCCATTTTTGGATTGGGTTGCTTGTTTTTTTTGATATTGAGCTGCATGAGATGCTTGTAAATTTGGACATTAATCCTTTGTCAGTTGCTTCATTTGCAAATATTTTCTCCCATTCTGAGGGTTGTCTTTTGGTCTTGTTTATGGTTTCCTTTGCTGTGCAAAACCTTTTAAGTTACATTAGGCCCCATTTGTTTATTTTTGTTTTTATTTCCATTTCTCTAGGAGGTGGGTCAAAAAGGATCTTGCTATGATTTATGTTGTAGAGGAAAACATAGGCAGAACACTTTAAGAGTTTGATAGTGTCTGGACTTACATTTAGGTCTTTAATCCATTTTGAGTTTATTTTTGTGTATGGTGTCAGGGAGTGTTCTAATTTCATACTTTTACATGTACCTGTCCAGTTTTCCCAGCACCACTTATTGAAGAGGCTGTCTTTTCTCCACTGTATATTCTTGCCTCCTTTATCAAAGATAAGGTGACCATATGTGCATGGGTTTATCTCTGGGCTTTCTATCCTGTTCCATTAATCTATATTTCTGTTCTTGTGCCAGTACCATACTGTCTTGATTACTGTAGTTTTGTGGTATAGTCTGAAGTCAGGGAGCCTGATTCCTCCAGCTCCATTTTTCTTTCTCAAGATTGCTTTGGCTATTCGGGGTCTTTTGTGTTTCCATACAAATTGTGAAATTTTTTGTTCTAGTTCAGTGAAAAATGCCAGTGGTAGTTTGATAGGGATTGCATTGAATCTGTAGATTGCTTTGGGTAATAGAGTCATTTTCACAATGTTGATTCTTCCAATCCAAGAACATGGTATATCTCTCCATCTATTTGTATCATATTTAATTTCTTTCATCAGTGTCTTATAATTTTCTACATACAGGTCTTTTGTCTCCTTAGGTAGGTTTATTCCTAGATATTTTATTCTTTTTGTTGCAGTGGTAAGTGGGAGTATTTTCTGAATTTCACTTTCAGATTTTTCATCATTAGTGTATAGGAATGCTAGAGATTTCTGTACATTAATTTTGTATCCCATTGTATCCAATGAATTACCAAATTCATTGATTAGCTCTAGTAGTTTTCTGGTAGCATCTTTAGGATTCTCTATGTATAGTATCATGTCATCTGCAAACAGTGACAGCTTTACTCATTCTTTTCTGATTTGGATTCCTTTTATTTCTTTTCCTTCTCTGATTGTTGTGGCTAAAACTTCCAAAACTATGTTGAATAATAGTGGTGAGAGTGGACATCCTTGTCTTGTTCCTGATCTTAGTGGAAATGGTTTCAGTTTTTCACCATTGAGGACAATGTTGGCTGTGGGTTTGTCATATATGACCTTTACTATTTGAGGAAAGTTCCCTCTATGCCTACTTTCTTGATGGTTTTTATCATAAATGGGTGTTGAATTTTGTCGAAGCTTTTTCTGCATCTATTGAGATGATCATATGGTTTTTCTCCTTCAGTTTGTTAATATGGTTTATCACATTGATTGATTTGCATATATTGAAGAATCCTTGCATTCCTGGGATAAACCCCACTTGATCATGGTGTATGATCCTTTTAATATGCTGTTGGATTCTGTTTGCTAGTATTTTGTTGAGGATTTTTGCATCTATGTTCATTAGTGATATTGGCCTGTAGTTTTCTTTCTTTGTGACATCTTTATCTGGTTTTGGTATCAGGGTGATTGATGGTGGCCTCGTAGAATGAGTTTTGGAGTGTTCCTCCCTCTGCAATATTTTGGAAGAGTTTGAGAAGGATAGGTGTTAGCTCTTCTCTAAATGTTTGATAGAATTCGCCTGTGAAGCCATCTGGTTCTGGGCTTTTGTTTGTTGGAAGATCTTTAATCACAGTTTCAATTTCAGTGCTTGTGATTGGTCTGTTCATATTTTCTATTTCTACCTGGTTCAGTCTCGGAAGCTTGTGCATTTGTAAGAATTTGTCCATTTCTTCTAGGGTGTCCATTTTATTGGCATAGAGTTGTTAGTAGTAATCTCTCATGATCCTTTGTATTGCTGCACTGTCAGTGGTTACTTCTCCTTTTTCATTTCTAATTCTATTGATTTGAGTCTTCTCCCTTTTTTTCTTGATGAGTCTGGCTATTGGTTTATCAATTTTGTTTATCTTCTCAAAGAACCAGCATTAAGTTTTATTGATCTTTGTGATCGTTTCCTTCATTTCTTTTTCATTTATTTCTGATCTGATCTTTATGATTTCTTTCCTTCTGCTAACTCTGGTGTTTTTTTGTTCTTCTTTCTCTAATTGCTTTAGGTGTAAGGTTAGGTTGTTTATTTGAGATGTTTCTTGTTTCTTAAGGTAGGATTGTATTGCTACAAACTTCCCTCTTAGAACTGCTTTTGCTGCATCCCATAGGTTTGGGGTTGTCGTGTTTTCATTGTCATTTGTTTCTAGGTATGTTTTTATTTCCTCTTTGATTTCTTCAGTGATCCTTTGGTTATTAAGTAGTGTATTGCTTAGCCTCCATGTGCTTGTATTTTTTACAGATTTGTTCCTGTAATTGATATCTAGTCTCATAGCATTGTTGTCAGAAAAGATACTTGATTCGATTTCAATTTTCTTAAATTTACCAAGGCTTGATTTGTGACCCAAGATATGATCTATCCTGGAAAATATTCCATGAGCACTTGAGAAGAATGTGTATTCTGTTGTTTTTGATGGAATGTACTATAAATATCAATTAAGTCCATCTTGTTTAATGTATCATTTAAAGCTTGTGTTTCCTTATTTATTTTCATTTTGGATGATCTGTCCGTTGGTGAAAGTGGGGTGTTAAAGTCCCCTACTATGATTGTGTTCCTGTCGATTTCCCCTTTTATGGCTGTTAGTATTTGCCTTATGTATTGAGGTGCTCCTATGTTGGGTGCATAAATATTTACAACTGTTATATCTTCTTCTTGAATTGATCCCTTGATCATTACATAGTGTCCTTCTTTGTCTCTTGTAAGTCTTTATTTTAAAGTTTATTTTGTCTGGTATGAGAACTGCTACTCCAGCTTTCTTTTGATTTCCATTTGCATGGAGTATCTTTTTCCATCCCCTCAGTTTCAGTCTGTATGTGTCCCTAGGTCTGAAGTGGGTCTCTTGTAGACAGCATATATATGGGTCTTGTTTTTGTTTCCATTCAGCCAGTCTATGTCTTTTGGTTGGAGCATTTAATCCATTTACATTTAGGGTAATTATCCATATGTATGTTCCTATTACCATTTTCTTAACTGTTTTGGGTTTGTTATTGTAGGTCTTTTCCTTCTGTTGTGTTTCCTGCCTAGAGAAGTTCCTTTAACATTTGTTGTAAAGCTGGTTTGGTGGTGCTGAATTCTATTAGCTTTTGCTTGTCTGTAAAGGTTTTAATTTCTCCATCAAATCTGAATGAGATCCTTGCTGGGTAGAGTAATTTTTGTTGTAGGTTTTTCTCCTTCATCACTTTAAATATGTCCTGCCAATCCCTTCTGGCTTGCAGAGTTTCTGCTGAAAGATCAGCTGTTAACCTTATGGTGAATCCCTTGTGTGTTATTTATTGTTTTTCCCTTGCTGCTTTTAATATTTTTTCTTTGTATTTAATTTTCGATAGTTTGATTAATATGTGCCTTGGCCTGTTCCTCCTTGTATTTATGCTGCATGGGACTCTCTGTGCTTCCTGGACCTGATTGACTATTTCCTTTCCCATATTAGGGAAGTCTTCAACTATAATCTCTTCAAATATTTTCTCAGTCCCTTTCTGTTTCTGTTTTTCTTCTGGGACCCCTATAATTCGAATGTTGGTTCATTTAATGTTGTCCCAGAGGTCTCTGAGACTGTCCTCAGTTCTTTTCATTCTCTTTTCTTTATTCTGCTCTGCAGTAGTTATTTCCACTATTTTATCTTCCAGGTCACTTATCCATTCTTCTGCCTCAGTTATTCTGCTATTGATCCATTCTAGAGAATTTTTAATTTCATTTATTGTGTTGTTCATCATTGTTTGTTTGCTCTTTAGTTCTTCTAGGTCCTTGTTAAACGTTTCTTGTATTTTCTCTATTCTATATCCAAGATTTTGGATTATCTTTACTATCATTATTCTGAATTCTTTTTCAGGTAGACTGCCTATTTCCTCTTCATTTGTTAGGTCTGGTGGGTTTTTACCTTGCTCCTTCATCTGCTGTGTGTTTTTCTGTCTTCTCATTTTGCTTAACTTACTGTGTTTGAAGTCTCCTTTTCGCAGGCTGCAGGTTTGTAGTTCCTGTTGTTTTTGGTGTCTGTCCCCAGTGGCTAAGTTTGGTTCAGTGGGTTGTGTAGGCTTCTTGGTGGAGGGGACTTGTGCCTGTGTTCTGGTGGATGAGGCTGGATCTTGTCTTTCTGGTGGGCAGGTCCACGTCTGTTGGTGTGTTTTGGGGTGTCTGTCTGTGGCCTTATGATTTTAGGCGCCTCTCTGCTAATAGATGGGGCTGTGTTCCTGTCTTGTTAGTTGTTTGTTTGGCATAGGTTGTCCAGCACTGTAGCTCACTGATCGTTGCGTGGAGCTGGGTCTTGGTGTTGAGATGGAGATCTCTGGGAGATTTTTGCTGTTTGATATTACATGGAGCTGGGAGGTCTCTTGTGGACCAGTGTCCTGGCTCTCCCACCTCAGAGGCACAGCCCTGACGCCTGGCAGGAGCACCAAGAGCCTGTCCTCCACATGGCTCAGAATAAAAGGGAGAAAAAAAGAATGAGAAAGATAAAATAATATAAAATAAAGTAAAATAAAATAAAGTTATTAAAATAAAAAATAAGAAAATGTTTTTTAAAATAATTAAAAAAAAAAAGACAGAACCCTAGGACAAATGGTAAATGCAAAGCTATACAGACAAAATCACACACAGAAGCATACACATACACACTCACAAAATGAGAAAAAGGGAAAAAAATATATATATATATCAATCATTGCTCCCAAAGTCCACCTCCTCAATTCGGGATGATTCTTTGTCTATTCAGGTATTCCACAGATGCAGGATACATCAAGTTGACTGTGGAGATTAAATCCGCTGCTCCTGAGGCTGCTGGGAGAGATTTCCCTTTCTCTTCTTTGTTTTCACAGCTCCCAGGGTTCAGCTTTGGATTTGGACCCGCCTCTGCGTGTAAGGTCGCCTGAGGGCGTCTGTTCTTCGCTCACACAGGACAGGGTTAAAGGAGCAGCTGATTTGGTGGCTCTGGCTCACTCAGGCCAGGGGGAGGGAAGGGTACGGAGGCGGGGCGAGCCTGCGGTGGCAGAGGCTGGCGTGACGTTGCAGCAGCCTGAGGCCACCGTGCGTTCTCCCGGGAAAGTTGTCCCTGGATCACAGGACCCTGGCAGTGGCGGGCTGCACAGGCTCCTGGGAGGGGAGGTGTGGAGAGTGACCTGTGCTTGCACACAGGCTTCTTGGTGGTGGCAGCAGCAGCCTTAGCGTCTCACGCCCGTCTCTGGGGTCCGCGCTGATAGCCGCGGCTCGTGCCCGTCTCTGGAGTTCGTTTAGGCGGCGCTCTGAATCCCCTCTCCTCGTGCACCCGGAAACAATGAGGCAAGAAAAACTCTCTTGCCTCTTCGGCAGCTGCAGACTTTTTCCTGGACTCCCTCCCGGCTAGCACCAAAGCCCGAGCCTCCCAGCCCCCGCCAGCCCCGGCAGGTGAGCAGACAAGCCTCTCGGGCTGGTGAGTGCCGGTCGGCACCGATCCTCTGTGAGGGAATCTCTCTGCTTTGCCCTCCGCACCCCTGTGGCTGCACTCTCCTCCATGGCTCTGAAGCTTCCCCCCTCTGCCACCCGCAGTCTCTGCCCACGAAGGGGCTCCTGGTGTGTGGATACCTTTCCTCCTTCACAGCTCCCTCCCACTGGTGCAGGTCCCATCCCTATTCTTTTGTCTCTGTTTTTTTTTTTTTCTTTTGCCCTACCCAGGTATGTGGGGAGTTTCTTGCCTTTTGGGAGGTCTGAGGTCTTCTGCCAGCGTTCACTGGGTGTTCTGTAGGAGTTGTTCCACATGTAGGTGTATTTCTGATGTATTTGTGGGGAGGAAGGTGATCTCCGCATCTTACTCTTCTGCCATCTTGAAGCTCTCCTGGTATTTTGTTACCTAGTATTTTTCAGCTTTCTCAACACTCACTTTCAGTTGGGAAAACAAAACAAAAGAAAACAAAACATGAACTGGGAAGGATCCAGTCTTATAGAAAATAGATGGTCTCAGAAATCTCTATACAGACCTTGTTCTTTTTTGTAATTTTTTAAATGTTCTTGCACTTTTATATTTCCATCATGAGTTTAGAATCTTTTTGCTAATTTTAATGAAAATGGATTTTGATTTTTGTTATATGTCTGAATGTGCCCACTTGAAATTCTTATGTTAAAGTTTTAACCCCAAAATACCTTAGAATATGACTGTTTTTGGAGATAAGACTTCTTAAAAAGGTAATTAAGGTAAAATGAGATCATTTGAATGGTCCCTAATCCACTCTGATTGGTGTCCCACTAAGAAGAGGAGGTTGATATAGACACACACACAGGAAAGACAACGTAAAGACCCAGGGAGAAGATGGCCATCTGTAAACCAAGGAGAGAGGTATCAGAAGGAACCAAACCTGACAACACTTTGATCTTGGACTTCTAGCCTCCAGAAATATGAGATAATGAATTTCTCTTTAAGCTACCCAGTTTGTGGTATTGTAATAGCCACCCCGGCAAGCTAATGCAAGTATGTTGTATAGAATATATAGATATGATTGGCAAGTTGATATCATTATGATAATTCCTTATTATTGAAAGGTATTGCTATTTCTGTAGTAAGTTCTTAATACAAATATAGTTGCAATATTGTGACATGTAAAAAAAATTTCCAAAATTAAATCCACATGTAGAACACTAATGTCAATATATGTAGACTGTATCAAATACTTAAATGACTGCTAAAAATATTCACCAAAACTATCAATTCTATTGGGATTTTTTAACCATGTTGAAAAATGATAATTTATTCTTTTGCATTTCATCACATGATTACAGAAACTAATTTCTCAAAGAAAAAATTTTAACACCAAAGAACGTCCTCTCTCTTACCTTCTTTCAACATCCTCTGTGGTGTCTGGGAGAGGAAGATTCAAGGTCTCTGGTAAGAAGTAGACACAGAGAGACGCCACAATGGGGAATGTGCCACGTAGAATCATTGGCAAGGGTTCAAAATACTGTCTGGTGATCATTACTAGAGAGCCCAGTGCTGAGGCTGGACCATTAATAAGTGTAATCACACCCTCTACTCTGGACCTTAAGAATAAGAAAACATTATTTAAATAAATCTTAGCCTTCTCAGTGATCTTTATCTTTAAAACCTTTCTTGATAACCGCAATAAAAGGTCATCTTTCTCTCATTGAATTCTAATATGTATATGGTACCTTGTAAATAAAATCAATATATAATAGTTATAATTTTCAGTTGTATTCGTTTTTCTACTGTATAGTACTTTAGTGGCTCTCCTTGCGCTGAAAGTTAAATTCCTTACTAAGTTCATTACTATGTTGCCAACTTTAGCTCACAGTGGTTATTTCCCCCCTGTATGTTAAATTCCTATCACACTGGTCTTCTGAAATCCTAGACAATGTAGAATTGTCCTGTTTTATGGCTTTTGGTTAGAACTTGTTTTTTTCAGCTCACTTCATATACCCCTGCATGTCCTTTGGATTACAATTTAAACGTTTATCAAGAATGAGACCTACTCCAACCTCCCTTGCTGATTTGTACACAGTATTCTTGGTCCTATGAAAAATATTTCCCTCAGAGCATGTATATGAAGGTGGGATTTCTGTTATGTTTTCTCATTTATTGTCACTGACTCCTACTAAAATAGGCCTATGAAGGAAAGTCCTGTCGCCTGTGCTTATGGACTTATTGTCTTATATCTATGTCTAGCTCATAGAAATTTCTGAAATCTTATTCTTCTTCCTCCTCTTGCTCTCCCCCCTCCTTCTCACTTTCTTATTTTCCCTTCCTCCTACTCTACCTCTGTTGAAATGTTTTAATTATATGCCCTTTGAGAGCATGTGCACTAACATTTATATCACACTGTTTACCCTGTATTGTGTGCCTTTTGCAAATAAAGATAAAACATTTTGGAACCCTGATTTCCCAATGATTTTGAAATGCTACTATCCTTGTTAATATGTCATCTCAAAAGAAAACTATACTCAATTTTGGAGAGAGAGTACCATGTGTTTCATCTAAAGTCCATTGACTATTTAGTATATTCAACATTAAAAACTTTCTAAAGGATTAGATGAATGTCAAAGAATGAAAGGTGGGTAGACTTTTCACATGGTCTGATTGAGTTTGACATTGTGTCTGAAATCCCATAAAACTTTCAGTAATTTGCATGTTGCAACGATCAGATATAGTTTTCTAGTATGATTCAGTTTATATCATGTTATAGTTTAAATTATGTGGTAAAAATATAAAAATAGTACTTAGTTGGGTCTATGGGATTGAGCATTGATGGAAAAGCTCAGGTATGGACAAAGGCAGGGTGGGTTTGAAAACACCTAGTGAATAAAATCATACCTTGGCAAAAAAGCCTAGTACATTGTTCATGAATGAGCTGTGGGAGTGCAAAGGACTAAATGGAGAATTTCTGAGGACAAGTAGTTGTGATTAGTTGTAAAAATATCAGGGATTTGAGAAAATATTGTAGAACATTTATGGGTAATCCAAATTTTTGCCAAGGGCTGTTTTTAAATCACTGTGGTAATTAGCTGAAGTTTCTTTGAGTAGAAATTTCATTTAGACTTATTTAAATCTCTAGCAAGTTCCAGGAAACTCTCAGTTGGGGGGTCTCTGTAGGTAGAGCTCAGTGGCTTACCTGATCTCTGTGGGTATGAGTTCATGACTGTAGGTTGAACTCATGCTGAAGTATATTCCCATGAATCCTTTTCCCAACATGGCAATTCCAAGGTGTAGAAAAGGTATATCTGTGAGGTTAAGAAAGTCATTAGTGTGCCTAGGTCAATATGATGAAGCATAAAAATTACCTATCATGAATAACCTAGTCTATCTTAGATTATTTGTAATCAGCCACCTTTTAATAAGAATAGCACAGAGAACTATATTCAATATCCTTTGACAAACCATAATGGAAAAGATTGTGAAAAAGAATATATATATATAACGGAGTTACTTTGCTGTACAGCAGAAACACAACATTGTAAATCAATTATACTCCAATAAAAATTAATAAAAATTGAAAAAATTTAAAAAGAGTTAGGAGTCTAATACATTACATCAGTGTTCAACAAGTGCACATAGTTATTTTGGTTAGTCCAGAGTCGTGATAAGATGATGATTAGACAAACAATATGTGTGGAGAAGGAAATATGCTTTCTTTCCTGCCTCAGCCTTCCCCACAACTATGAAGTTATTCCCTTATCCTGATTTTTTTAGAAAAGTTCGTTTTCCAATATCACATACCTGGAGTATGAAATTGAAGCCACTTTAAAAATTCTCTCATGAACTCCAGATAAACTGCTACTCTGAACAGCTAATGAAATGTACATGTAATTTAAATGTAATTGAAGGTCATGTCTTCTAAGAAATGAAAATTCTGTTTTGACAATGCATAGACAAAACAGATAAAAGAATTTTTGCAGTGCGCCTCAAGGCATCTAGGACTGTCCTCAGTGAATCTCAAGTGTTAAAGTGCTTCTAAAATTACTGTATATTAGAAATATCCTGCAGTTTCACTGGTATTTGCAAAGAGAGTAGGTGAACAGGTGAAATTTCCTGTACCTATTGATAATATATTCACATTCGCAAACCATTGAGAGGATTAGGGATTCATGTTAGATCTGAAAAAAAGTCCACTGACTGTGGGTTTTCTTGAATTATGACAAATATGTAATGGGGACTCCTATAAAGATCAAAGATATTATCTTTGAATAAATCTTTCTATTACAGCCAAAGTATTTAAATGTTTCCTTTCAATAGCCTGAGACCCCCACTTCCTGTTTGAGTCGTTCGTGACTGAGGTAAACACTTAACCATAGCCTTTAAACTCCAGAAGACACACCAACCTATCTTACACCAGGTATATAATTCAACTTTATCAGAAAAAATTGAGGAAATAATTCTGTCCATTATTATCCTTAATCTTCAACACTAACTCTTCTATTGTGTTCCTGATTTCACCATTTCTTGAATTATTAAAGATTGATATTGTTTACTATGTCTCTGTGTCTCAATAGGTCAATTATTCATCACTGAGATAATATATATAAATATATATATAGAATATCCCAGTTTTAAACAGCCTCCCCCTGCCCATATACACACACACATATCAAACTTGGATTCTGCTTTTATATGATTTTCATTGATCTTTTCTAGTACTATCAAGAAGACCAAATATATACTACAATATATACATACATTTATGAACTTTACCATTTTTACTGTTGCTTGCAACTGTTGCTTTTTGATCCTTCACACAGGTCAATTTGACCAGGACAGTGCCAATTTACACCTTTTGAACTGGCATAATTATTAATTGCATTTACTTTTCTCTTTCAAGTGTGTTCCAGTCTGGATGATATCTTATATAGCCACCTCTAATCAAAAAGCATTTTGAATTACTCCCTGAATTTTGTAAGTCAAACATCAGTCCATAAAGGAATAAAATTTCAGAAAATCTGTAAAAGAGAATAGAGAATGAAATGACATTAAAAAATACATTTTGTTCTTTTTCTATATTTGAATATTTGTTATATTTTTCATTATGGATACACCATACTTATGAGGATTATAGACATTATAAAAGTCAAGATATAGTTGTATGCCTTTCTTCCACAAAAGCACAAAGATCAAATGAAGTGAGAAAGACAGATATTTATGCCAAACAACCTGTTTGTTTCTGAGGACAATTGAGGTTTTCAGCCTCAAGAGGTGGACTGAAATGTTACTTACTGAGGTTGAGAAAATAGGGGTTTAAGTCCTTTTTACTTGGTGACCACTAACTTTCTTGATGTGGTTTTGTAAATTTACAAAACATGTTGTAAACCTTCTGATTTACTTATTTGAAGATTAGTAGCTTTTACTATACCTCTGCTCCTCAGTTTCTGCATTTCTCAAATAATCTTCTTAGTGTTTTCTTCAGGATTAAATGGCTTATGTCACAAAATCCATAAGTAATGTAAGTGCTAAATAGATATTAGCAAGTATTTAATTAAAATCATTTTACTTATTATCGCTTTCTGTAAAGGTTATTTTTTAAAAAATGTTCTTACAATTAGAAAATTATTACATGATAGAGAAATGTGAACTGTATAGATTTATGCATATTGATGGAACATATAACATGAAAAACAGTAATTATAGAACATACTTTAAGGCATAGGTAAGGCATCTAAAAATGAGACTATACTAATATCTCATTCACATTCTCAGATTGCAATTCAGACAGAGGTCAATTCCAAGGAGCTGAAAGACATATGCTGAGGACTATAAAATACTAATAATGGAAATTGAAGATGATTCAAAGAAATGAAAAGATATCCCATGTTCTTGGATTGGAAGAATATTGTTAAAATGGCCATACTACACAGAGCAATCTACAGATTTAATATGATCCCTATCAAATTACCCAGGACATTTTTCACAGAACTAGAATAATCCTAAAATTTTCATGGAACCACCAAACACCCAGAATTGCCAAAGCAATCCTGAGGAAAAAGAACAAAGCCAGATGCATAACCCTCCCAGACTTCAGACAATACTACAGTAATCAAAACAGTGTGGTAATGGCACAAAAATAGACATATGGAACAATGGAACAGAATAGAGAACCCAGAAATAAACTCACACAACTATGGTCAATCTTCAAAGAAGGTAAGAATATACAATGGAGAAAAGACAGTCTCTTCAGCAAGTGATGTTGGGAAAGCTGGACAGCTACACATAAATCAATGAAGTTAGAAAACACTGTCACACCATACACAAAAAACTTAAAATGGCTTAAAGGCTTAAATATGACATGACACCATAAAACTCTTAGAACATAGGCAAAACATTCTCTGACATAAATCATACCAATATATTCTTAGGTCAATAGAAATAAAAGGCAATAGAAAGGCAATAGAAATAAAAGCAAAAATAAACAAATTGGACCTAATTAAACTTATAAGCTTTTGCACAGCAAAGGAAACAATCAACAAGTGAAAAGACAACCTACAGACTGGGAGAACATATTTTCAAATGATGTGACTGACAAGGACTTGATTTCCAAAAGACACAAACAGCTCATAAAGCTCAATATAAAAAAAAATAAACAATGCAATGAAAAAAATGGGCAGAGGACCTAAATAGACATTTCTCCAAAGAAGACATACAGATGGCCAACAGGCCCATGAAAATCAAATTATGAGAGAAATGCTAATAAAAACTACAATGAGGTATCACCTCACACCAATCAGAATTGCCATCATCAAAAAGTGTACAAATAATAAATGCTGAGGAGGGTGTGCAGAAAAGTGAACTCTTCTACTGTTGGTAGGAGTGTAAATAGGTGCAGACAATATGAAAAAACAGTATAGTGATTCCTTAAAAAACTAAAAATAGAGTTACTATGTGATCCAGCAATCCCACTCCTGGGCATATATACAGAAAAGATGAAAACTTTAATTTGAAAAGATACATACACCCCCAATGTTCATAGCGGCACTATATACAAATAGATAAGACATGGAAGCAACCTAAGTGTCCATCAACAGATGAATGGATAAAGAAAATGTGGTATATATATACACACACACATATACACACACACACATATACACACATATATATAAAATATTACTCAGCCATAAAAAAGAATGAAATAATGCCATTTGCAGCACCATGGATGGACCTAGAGATTATCATGGTAAGTGAGCTAAGTCAGGCAGAGAAAGGCAAATATCATATGATATCACTTATATGTGGAATCTAAAAAAATGATAAAAGTGAACTTATTTACAAAACAAACAGACTCAAAGACACAGAAAACAAAGTTATGGTTACCAAAGGAGACAGGGTAGGGGGAGAAATAAGGAGTTTGGGATTAACAGACACACACTACTATACGTAAAATGAACAACAAGGACCTACTGTATTGCACAGGGAGCTATATTCAATCTCTGATAATAACCCATAATGGAAAAGAATCTGAAAATGAATATATATATATATTCCATATAATGGAATCACTTTGTTGTATTGTAAATCAACTATACTTCAATTTACAAAAAGACAGAGGTCAATTACAAAACTCTAATGAGAAAATTCTATCTTGGAAATTAAGAAATACATTTCTTGGAGTGAAGATGGCCATCACATCCTGCCCGCTGTCCACCACGCATGGTGGGGTGTCACTCTAGGACCTTGCTTCAGGCATGGCACTACATACAGAGATTCAGGGATCCTGACTCTGGATGTCATCCATGATACCAAAACTACATTTAAATGTTGTGTCTCCCTGGACTCCTCTTGGCTGTGACAATTCCATCTGATTTTTTCAGGAGCCATTGAGCCATAAACAGATGGAGTTTGAAATTAAAAACACAATATAGGGACACAGACAAGATGGCGGATTAGAAGGATATGAGCTCACCTCTTCTTACGAGAACACCAAAATCATAACTAACTGCTGAACAACCACTGGGGGAAAAAAAGGCTAGAACATACCAAAAATGATATCATACATCCAAAGACAAAGAAGCAGCCAAGATGTGGTGGTAGGAGGGGTGCAATCATGATCAAATCAAATTCCATACCCACCAGGTGGGTGACCCACAAACTGCAAAATAATTATACCACAGAAGTTCTTCCACAGAAGTGAAAGTTCTGAGCCCCCAGGTCAGGCTACCCAGCCTGGGGGTTGGGCAATGGGCAATGGGAGGAGGAGCCCCCAGAGAATCTTCCTTTGAAGGCCATTGGGGTTTGATTGCAGGAATTCCACAGGATTAGGGGAAACAGAAACTCCACTACTGGAGGGCACACACAAGTTTTCGTGCACACCAGAACCCAGGGGATAAAAAGCAGTGACTTCATAAGAGCCTGGGCCCAACATACCTGCTGGTATTGAAGAGTCTCATGTGGAGGCAGGGGGCAGCTATGGCTCACTGAAGGGACAAAGACACTGGAACTGGTAGTTCTGGGCAGTACTCATTGGTGTGAACCCTCCTGGAGGCCACCATTTTCTAACCAAGACCTGGCCCCATCGAGCAGTGTGTAGGGTCCAGTGCTGGGACACCTCAGGCCAAACAACCAACAGGGCAGGAACACAGCCCCACCCATTAGCATATAGGCTGCTTAAAGCCTTCCTGAGGAAACGACTGCCTATTAAGAACACCCTTCGACATGGCCCTGCCCACCAGGGGGACAAGAGCCAGCTCTACCCACCAGTGGGCAAAATCCAGTCCCTCCTATCAGGAAGCATGCACAAGCCTCTTAGCCTTACCCACCAGGGGGCAGACACCAGAAGTAAGAAGAACTACAACCCTGCAGCCTGCAGAATGGAAACTGCAATCACAGAAAGTTAGACAAAATGAGATGGCAGAGGAATATGTCCCAGATGAAGGAACAAGGTAAAACCCCAGAAGAACAACTAAGCAAAGTGGAGATAGGCAATCTACATGAAAAATAATTCAGAGTAATGATAATAAAGATGACCTAAGATCTCAGAAAAAGAATGGAGGCACAGATAGAGAAGATAAAAGAAAAATTTAACAAAAACTTACAAGAACTAAAGAAAAAGAAATGTTTAACAAAGACCTAGAAGAACTAAAGAACAAACAAGCAGAGATGAACAGTACAGTAACTGAAATGAAAAATACACTAGAAGGAATCAATAGCAGAATAACTGCGGCAGAAAAACGGATGTGAGCCTGAAGACAGAATGTTGAAAAGCACTGCCATGGAACAAAATAAAGAAGAAAGAATGAAAAGAAATGAGGACAGCCTAAGAGACATCTGGGACAACATAAAACTCACCAACATTCACATTATAGGGATCCCAGAAAGAGAAGAGAGAGAGAAAGGATCTGAGAAAATATTTGAAGAGGTAATAGCTGAAAACTCCCTTAGCATGGGAAAGGAAACAGTCACCCAAGTCCAGGAAGCACAGAGTTCCAGGCAGGATAAACCCAAGGAAGAACATGCTGAGATACATAGTAATCAAATAGACAAAAATAAAGACAAAAAAATATTAAAAGCAACAGGGAAAAGCAACAAATAACATACAAGGGAATTCCCATAAGGTTATCTGATGATTTTTCAGCAGAAACTCTGCAGGCCAGAAGGGAGTGGCAGGATATATTTAAAGTGATGAAAAGAAAGAACTTTCAGCCAAGAGTACTCTACCCAGCAAGGCTCCAATTCAGATTAGACAGCAAAATCAAAAGCTAAGGGACAATCAAAAACTTACAGACAAGCAAAAGCTAAGAGAGTTCAGCACCAGCAGACCAGCTTTGCAACAAATGCTAAAGGAACTTCTTTAGGCAGAAAAGAAAAGGCCACAATTAGAAACAAGAAAATTACAAATGGAAAAGCTCACTGGTAAAGGCAAATATGCAGTAAACGTAGGAAATCATCCACACACAAATATGATATCAAAACCAGCAATAGTGAGAAGAGGAGAGTATGAATGCATGATATTGGAAATGCATTTGAAATTAAAAGACCAGCAACTCAGAATAATCTTTTATATATATAGACTGCTATATCAAAACCTCATGGTAACTGCAAACTGAAAATCTACAATAGATACACACACACACACACACACACACACACACACACACAAAAGAAAAATGAATCCATACACAACACTAAACTCAGTCATCAAATCACAAAAGAAGAGAACAAAAGAGGAATGGAAGAAAAAAGACCTACAAAAACAAATCCAAAATAATTAACAAAATGGCAATAAGAACATACATATTGATAATTGCCTTAAACATAAATGTATTAAATGTTCCAACCAAAAGACATAGACTGAATGGCTGAATGTATACAAAAACACTACCCTCATATATGCTGTCTACAAGAGAACCACTTCAGATCTAGGGACACATAAAGACTGAAAGTGAGGGGATGGAAAAAGGTATTCCATGCAAATGGAAATCAGAAGAAAGCTGGAGTAGCAATACTCATATTAGACAAAATAGACTTTAAAATAAAGACTGTTACAAAAGACAAAGAGCTCTACATAACGATCAAGGAATCAATCCAAGAAGATATAACAATTGTTAATATATATGTACCCAACATAGAAACACCTCAATATATAAGCCAAATGCTAACAGCCATAAAAGAGGAAATCAACAGTAACACAATAATAGCCGAGGACTGTAACACCCCCCTTTTGTCAATTGACAGATCATCCAGGCAGAAAATTAATAAGGAAACACAGCCTTAAATGACACATTAGACCAGATGGACTTAATAGATATTTTTAGAGCATTCTATCCAAAGGCAGCAGAATATACTTTCTTCTCAAGTGTTCATGGAACGTTCTCCAGGGTAGATCACAATTTGGGTCACAAATCAAGCCTCGATAAATTTAAGAAAATTGAAATCATATCAAACATCTTTTCCAACCACAACGGTATGAGATTAGAAATAAATTACAGGGGGAAAAAATGTAAAAAACACAAACACCTGGAGGCTAAACAATATGCTATTAAACAACCAATGAATCACTGAAAAAATCAGAGAGAAAATAAAAAAATACCTAGAGAAAATGACAATGAAAACATGACAATCCAAAACCTATGGGAAGCAGCAAAAGCAGTTCTAAGAGGGAAGTTTATAGCAATAAAATCTTACCTCAGGAAACAAGAAAAATCTCAAAAAAACAACCTAACCTTACACATGAATTAACTAGAGAAAGAAGAACAAACAAAACACAAAGTTAGTAGAAGGAAAGAAATCATAAAGAACAGATCAGAAATAAATTGAGACAAAGAAAACAATAGAAAAGATCAATGAAACTAAAACCTGGTTCTTTGAAAAGATAAACAAAATTGATATACCTTTAGCCAGACTCATCAAGATGAAAAGGGAGAGGGCTCAAATCAATAAAATTACACATGAAAAAGGACAAGTTACAACCAACACCACAGAAATACAAAGGATCATGAGAGACTATGCCAATAAAATGGACAGCCCAGAAGGTACAAATTCTTAGAAAGGTCCAATATCCTAAGACTGAACCAGAAAGAAATAGAAACTATGAACAGACCAGTCATAAGTACTGTAATTGAAACTGTGATTTAAAAACTCCCAACAAACAAAAGTCCAGGAGCAGGTGGTTTCACAGGCAAATTCTATCAAACATTTAGAGAAGAGTTAACACCTATCCTAAAAATTCTTCCAAAAACTTGTAGAGGAAGGAAAAGTCCCAAACTCATTCTATGAGGCCACCATCACCCTGATAGCAAAACCAGACAAAAATACCACAAAAAAAGAAGATTACAGGCCAATATCATGGTTGAACATAGATACAAAAATCCTCAGCAAAATACTAGCAAACTGAATCCAACAATACATTAAAGGATCATACACCATGATCAAGTGGGATTTATCCCAGGGATGCAAGAATTTTTCAATATCCTCAAATTAATCAGTGTGATACACCACATCAACAAACTGAAGACTAAAAACCATATGATCATCTCAATAGAATCAGAAAAAGCTTTGACATGATTCAACACCCATTTATGATAAAAATTCTCCAGAAAGTGGGCACTGAGGGAAACTACCTCAACATAATAAAGGCCATATATGACAAACATACAGCTAGCATCGTACTCAATGGGGAAAAGCTGAAAGCATTTCTTCTCAGATCAGGAATAAGACAAGAATGTCCACTCTCACCACTTCTATTCAACAAACATACACATATATCCACAGTTGTACATACACATATATCCACTCTTTTTTAGATTCTTTTCCCATATAGGTCATTACAGAGTATTAATAAAGTCTCCTGTGTTATACAGTAGGCCCTTATTAGTTATCTATTTTACACATAGTAGTGTGTATATGTCAATCCCAATCTCCCAATTTATCCCCACCCTTTCTCCCTTGGTAACCATAAGTTTGTTTTCTACATCTGTGACTCTACTTCTGTTTTGTAAATAAGTCTGTTTGTACCACTTTTTAAGATTCCACATATAAGCAATATGATATTTGTCTTTCTCTGTCTGACTTACTTCACTCAGTATGACAATCTCTAGGTCCATCCATGTTGCTGTATCTCCACTCTCGCCACCTTTATTCAACATAGTTTTGGAAGTGCTAGCCATGGAAATCAGAGAAGAAAAATAAATAAAAGGAATCCAAATTGGAAAAGAAGAAGTAAGACGGTCACTCTTTGTAGGTGACATAATACTCTACATAGAAAATCCTAAAGATGCTACCAGAAAACTACTAGACCTCATCAATGAATCTGATAAAGTTGTAGGATACAAAATTAATACACAGTAATTTCTTGCATTCCTATACACTAACAATGAAAGATCAGAAAGAGAAATTAAGGAAACAATCAAATTCACCACTGCAACAAAAAGAATAAAATACCCAGGAATACCTAAAATACCTAAGGAAGCAAAAACCTGTACTCAGAAAACTATAAGATACTAATGAAAGAAATAAAAGATGACACAAATAGATGGAGAGAGATACCATGTTCTTGGATTAGAAGAATCAATATTCTTCTAATAGTCAAAATGACTATACTGCCCAATGGAATCTGCAGATTCAATGCAATGCCCATCAAATTACCAATGACATTTTTCACAGAATTAGAACAAAAATTTTTACAATTTATATGGAAACACAAAAGACCCTGAATAGCCAAAGGAACCTTGAGAAAGAAAAACGGGACAGGAGGAATCAAGCTCCCTGGTGTCAGACTATACTACAAAGCTACAGTCATCAAAACAGTATGGTACTGGCACAAAAAGAGAAATATAGATCAGTGGAACAGGATAGAAAGCCCAGGAATAAACCCACACACCTATGGTAAATTAATCTACAACAAAGGAGCCAAGACTCTACAATGGAGAAAAGGCAGTCTCTTCAATAAATGGTGCTGGGAAAACTGGACAGCTTCATGTAAAAAAATGGAATTAAAACATTCTTTAACATTCTCAAAATGGATTAAAGACCTAAATGTGAGACCAGATATTATAAAACTTAGAGGAAACATCAGCAGAACACTCTTTGACATAAATCACAGCAAGATCTTTTTTCAATTTGTCTCCAAGAGTAATGGAAAAAAAAACAAAAACAAACAAATGGAACCTAATTAAACTCAAAAGCTTTTACACAACAAAAGAAAACATAAACAAAATGAAAAGACAACACACGGAATGGGAGAAAATATTTGCAAATGATGCGACTGACAAGGGATTAGTCTCCAAAATTTACAGACAGTTCATGTGGCTCAACATCAAAAAAACAGACAACCCAATAAAAAAATGGGCAGATCTAAATAGACATTTCTCTGAAGAAGACATACAGATGGCCAACAGGCACATGAAAAGTGCTCAACATCACTAATTATTAGAGAAATGCAAATCAAAACTACAATGAGCTATCGCATTACACCAGTCAGAATGACCATCAAAAAGTCTACAAACAATAAATGCTAGAGAGGGTGTGGAGAAAAGGGAACCCTCCTACACTGTTGGTGGGAATGTAAATTGGTACAATCACTATGGAGAACAGTATGGAGGTTCTGTAGGAAACTAAAGATAGAGCTACCATATGATCCAGCAATCCCACTCCTGGGCATATATCTGGAGAAAATCATGGTTCAAAAGGATACATACTCCCCATGTTCCCTGCAATGCTGTTTACAATAGCCAAGACATGTAAGCAACCTAACTGTCAATCAACAGATGAATGGATAAAGAAGATGTGGTATATATAAACAATGGAATGTTACTCAGCCATTAAAGAGAATGAAATAATGCCATTTACAGCAATATGGGTGGACATGGAGATTATCATACAAACTGAAGTAAGTCAGACAGAGAAAGACAAATATCATATGATACAGCTTATATGCAGAATCTAAAAAAAATGATACAAATGAACTTATTTACAAAACAGAAACAGACTCACAGACTTAGAAAAGAATGTATGGTTTCTGGGGGGGAATGGGGGGCAGGAGGGATAGATTGAGAATTTGGGATTGACATATACATACTGCTATATTTAAAATAGATAACCAACAAGGACCTACTGTATAGCACAGGGAACTCTGCTCAATATTCTGTAATAATCTAAATGGGAAAAGAACTTGAAAAAGAATAGATACATGTAAATGTATAATGGAATCACTTTGCTGTACACCTGAAACTAACAACATTGTTAATCAACTATACTCCAATATAAAATAAAAATTAAAAAAAAGAAATATATTTCTCAGTAATCCATGTGTCAATATAGAAATCACAATATAAATTAGTAAATATTTTGAACTAAAGAATTAAAATATCACATAACGTATTAGACTCAGATAATGTAGTATTTAGACAGAAGGTTTTAATTCTTAGAATAAAAAGCATTGAATTAATGATTTCAGTATCTTTCACAGGAAGTAATAAGGACCACCAAATGAAGAAGAAAAAATGCAGAGAAGGATAGGAATAATTGAATCAGAAATGTAACACAAAATAGAAGAATGACAGTTGTGTATTTTGTGAGAATTTTTGTATTTTGGTTTTTGCTGGGTTGATAACCATTATTTCTCAGGATTAAGGAAACTGTTTAAACAAAATAAATTTTAGCTTGGAGTACCTACAAACATTTTAAGTTAATATGTTAAATATGATTTCATTTATAATATACCTAGTTTCATGGCCTAAAGTAACCATAGTAATATGTTCAGTATATTGATACCTTGTAGACCACAGAGGTCAAGCTCATTTCTTAACAGACATAAATTATTTAGAATTTTTCTATACTGGAGACTTTTATTTTCTTCTCCATGTATGCATTTATCTAGTCATTTATTTGTATCAGTATGGACATACAGATATTTATTTTTTATAATCCAGTTGGGTTAAAATCCAATACTATGTCATTTTGTTGCTTAAATTTTTCTAGCTTTGGCCATTGGAAACTTTCAATTCACCCTTGGATCTCTTTGTTATGATATACCCCATTATTCTGTGAATGCTTTTATCCCCCAGTACTTCCTTTTTCATACACAATAAACTGCTCTAGGCTCATGTATGTCCTGTGCTTCAGCTCTAGAATCAGTCATTTCTCCAAGGGGCCCTTTAAAAAAAAAATTATTGGAGAATGGTGTTAGAAACTAAGAACTGGGCACTAAGTGTGCTCATGGTTACTGAAATGTCATTGCTTCTAGACCCTCTAAGCTGATACAGTAAGGAAATACTTATATGTGTATTAATCAAGTATATACACCTACCTATAAATATTTCTAAATAATTTGTATCTATATTAGTCTAAACATGAGTTTATACTGATATCTCCAACTCTAATTTAGTACAAGATGGTCCATTCTAGTCATCTTCTTACTTATCTATAACCATCTTCTCCAGCAATGAGAAACCTACCTCCTATCACCCACAATCAATTTACTTATTTGTTCAAATCCAGTATATATGTTCAGAAGTTTCAGATTTGTTAACCTGGTACCCCAAATGAGAAACAATTTTACTAACAGGAGTACAGTGCTTGTGTGCAGTTCATTTTGTCCTTACAATTTCTACTCATTTCTAAAATTACTTAGGCCAGCATCCTTTTTTCATCCCCTCGGGGTTATGACAATCAGATTCCTTAACACAGTCTTCAGTCTATCCTAGGTTCCCACAACCTCCTAAGAGACTTCTTAAAAGTTTGTGTCTGCTCACTAAAGTTATATATGTACTATAAAATTATATGGGTTTTGAAAAATGCATAGGGTTATATATCTAATACTACAGTACCATACAGCATAGTTTCATGGCCCTAAAAAAATCTTGTGTTTCTCCTAGTTACCCTTCCCTTCTCTTCAAATTCTGACAAACATTGATCTGTTTTCCATCTCTATGGCTATGTCAGGATTAATTTTTAATTATGAGATTTGTCATACCTTGTCATATTATGCAATTTTTTTATTATTATTTTTTCCTTTTAGAAAATATACTTAATGATAGCAAGGGTTTTATCAATGCTGTACACTGCTGCATATACAGTACCTAGAAAAATAATAGACAAGGGCTAAGTAAATATTTGTTGAAGGTTGTAAATTTAAACCATACAGCAACATTTTGAAGTATGGCACAATTTTATAATTAAAAAGCATAAGCAATTTACCCAATATCACATAACCAGTGAGTATTGCAACAAGAAGTTTGGCATAGTCTTATGACTCAAAACATGGTACTATTAGCCACTATGGAATGGAATATTGCTTCCTAATGTAAATGGCATTGGTCTTCCATCCTGAATTGTGCTACCAACTACTCTTCTATTAGAATCTTTCAGTCTTCTATGAAACACCATGGTTTCTGCTAATTTATCTTTCCACAAATCTCTACACAAGATATGTAATTTCAAACTCTAGTAATGGATTTTATTTTTTATGTTTTAAAATACATAATTTGAACTAGCACACTATGTAGTTGGCATGGTTCTCATTGATGTTACAGTATTAAGGCAGAAGACAAACCTCAGAAAACTCAGGAAAACAATTATCCTGCACCTGATGGAACTCGAAATGACCTTTATTTTCTTGGAATGATGTTTGAGAAAAGTGAGTTCTTTCTTTGCAGTTTGCAAAACCTTCAAAGTGAAAATACTTTGAAACAAACATATTAAAAAACATGAATGGAAAACAATGAAACAAGTATTCTCTAACTTATTTCCCTAGAATTATTTTATATTCTCTTCCACATCATTTTACAGTCCTACCAAAGAAGATTATTTTTTGCTAAAAATGTGTTCTTACACTTGAAAATGTGTATTACTTTTTAGATATTATGAAGTATTTTCAACTTTTCATCTCACTTGAGCTGTGTACAAATCCTGTGTCAAAGTTAGGCAATTATTAATATTACTCCCATCTTATGGGGGGGATATAAGATTAAATGAAGTTAATAAAAGAAATTAAACCTTATTCAACACGAAGTTTCTTAAATTTCCCAAAAGAATCATTTTCTATATATTCACATGGCTCTTTGTTTACACTTTCAATATATCACCATGTGTTATATTGTTTCATACTATGTGAATTTTTGAGCAGAATTAGTCATAGTTTCTCCACTTGGTATTTGGCACAATGTTTATACTCCAGGGCTATTTCTTTGTGAATTAGGAATACTTCCAAGTCTTACCTCTTGAATTCAAGTGTAATCTATTCATTTCCCCCCAAATATCCAGAAAGTTACATACACATCAGTACTGCTGGGAGAAGAAGAAAACTGGCCTTCCTCAGTTTTATGTGATGGAGCCAAGCTCAGTTGTAATGTGAAAGAAACAACAAATCCTTATTATGGAAATTTTGTGTGGCTTAACACATTTGAGTTACACTGTACATTTAATGTATTCACTGTGAGTTAGATTGAAATATAGGCTATTACTTGGAATCATGTTATTCAATCATTATAGCTTTGTAATCACTGTTATTCAGTCATCAATCCATGGCCAAAAATGATTACTAAAACTTTTCCTTCAGCTGAGATTCCACTGTTAGTGTTTATTATGACTTTTTGCTTTCCTTATGGTGGTACAATTTATTTGTATTGATTTTTTACCTTTATAAGGAAAAAACTTCAAGACATTACTATTTCTTCCTTACCTCAGTGTGTAGATTCTCTGCAACATCTTTTCTTCCATTTAAATGGGCTACTTTCTTCATTTCCTTGAATGCTTTATCTAACTTGCCGGATATAATCAGCCAATGAGCAGATTGTGATGGCCACCTTTGTGGAGAGAGGCAGCAACACTGAAATGGAATAGGAGGCTAATCCAAACAGAATAAGAATTCAGAGATACCCTGATTCCATTTAATGGTGGTGGGACTCCTCTAGAACACTATGGCTTCTCCAATTAGGAAGAAATGATTCAGGAAAGAACTCAGGTCATTTTCCTCCCTCAACACTCGACTTACTGATATGGTACTGAATTTTTTTTATATTTTATTTTTCATTTATATTGTTTTTAGATTTGAAAATAGCATTTGATTTCTGCACTTTTAAATTTTTAAGAAAGAGAAAGCTGTGACTGATGCCAAATTAACCTTTTTTAAAAAAAACAAAAAAACAAAACACATTTCAGAAACTACTGTCAGCTTCATGTGGTAAAGTTCTCCCTACCCCAACCCTAATGAAGTTCTGTCATGTCTCTCGCAAGCTTGTTCCTCCACATTATGGTCATTACTCAACTAATTCAAGTTTTGTTTTTCTGTAACAAACATGCTTCCTATTAATTTATTTTTTTGGACAGTGATAACAACGTGTGTGTGTGTGTGTGTGTGTGTGTGTGTGTGTATGTGTGTGTGAGACAGAGAGAGAGAGAGAGAGAACCCAAGCAAAATTCTACTTTAAATTGCTTAATTAAACATTTAATTTAGCATATTCCTTGAACTTTTGAGATTTATCCATTACATCCTTTTCTGAACATTTTTCTTATTACAATAAGATGTAAAGTGACCAGCAGTCCACATTTATTGAAAGTTTCAGTGCCCAACCATCACAAGGAAAACAAACCAGAAAAATCTACATACCAGAGGAACAGAAAAAAGACGAAGGCACAGAAAAGGACAATTGTAGCATGTGCCAGTCTCGGAAGACATAAGCCAGTCCAGCCAGTATCACCTGCCCAGTGCTCAGAAGCAGAGCCCTCACTGTCATGATGATAGATCTGGCACTGGTTGGAATCCATTCTATAGCTGAAAAGTATCAAGAGCTAATCCCATAAACAGTGTGTTTAAAACTTGACAAAATTAGGTGAGAAGACAAGAACTAAGTCAAACTTACGAAGTGCAAGAGAATTGCTATATATTGCCCCCAGTGATAATGCCATAAGAAATCAAGTTGTACAGTAAATTGGGAAGGTTGGTGCAAAAACTGAGTAGGTGCCCTGTAATGCCAAGAACAGTGAAGAAGCCATCAACACAGGTTTCTGGCCAAATCTAGAAGAAAACCAATTGAGTCATGCAAACAATCTAAAATAATAAAAGTGTATATGTCATTGTACAATTGTATGAATTGTTCTGAAAAGTTCCATCTTGAGAGATATCTGCTCTTCTCTGTTCTTACCTTTTTGGTTACAATAATCCCATTACGTGGAAAAATGCTAATAAATATACAGCTTTCTCAAAAGAATGTAAGTTTTATATGATCAGAGTGATTTTACACATCATAGAAATATCAGTATCTAGTTATGTCTGGAAAATAATAGCTTTTGGTGATGATTCATTGGACTGACTCTTCTCAAACAAATCTTTATCCATAAAATCTTCCCAACTTTGTATCTGTCAGGCTACCATAATTCCTGTCACCATCTTCCATAATAAAGCCTTCCTCTCCTTTTCCTTCATTTATAACGTTTTCTAAACCTATTCATTTCTTCCCTTCGATAAAATTTTCCAATACATTTACATTTCAGAGTCTTCTCACTTCTAAAATGTTTGACTGACACATTAATCTATTTGCACTGTTACTGCACATTTCTCCAGTCTCTTTTTCTTATGCTTGACAGATTATTTTCCTAAATTAAGATTTTTTTATTATGTCTTACAACAAAAGAATAACTTAATTATGTTTTGTGTTATGAAGGATACTATCTAAATTCCTTAACTTGGAATATACTTTCAAAACCTTATGATTTTATATGAAATTTTGCTCTATGCATTTTATCCAACTAATTCTTTTTCCACTTTACTTTTAGTGCATCTACCTTTAAACAGTCATTGGTATTTTTACCACTACTGTGAATATATTACACAATTAATTTTATTTCTTGACTTACTAGTCAATAGATAAGTCTCAAGGTGACCCTCATATCCTTTGTGATGTTGTAGCAGATGATACTGATGCCTTGCCAATTCCCTCAATACTTAAACTTTCTATACATTCTAATGTCTTCTAAGGCCAAGCACCTGTGTCTACTACCAACGGGATTTCTCTGACCACAGTCTCTGTGTACAGGGCAAATTATAAATGCCAGGAGAAGCCACCCACCGTCTTCCTAACTTCTCAGGTGGCGCAACTCTGAGGCATGCTAACATAATTTCCCAGAAGGCCACAGAGGGATTGAGTCTCAGGTTCCCATATGGTACCCTGCTTGTTAATATACCTTATATTAGTTTCTTTCCCTTCCCACCTTCCCTTTTCATGCTTCCTTGGATCACATCCTAAATAAAGAACTTGCACACAAGTATATTGTCCTAGATTCTGTTTCAAGAGCAACCCAAACTAAATCAGAAGACTTCCTTTTCAAACGATGCAGCTCTACTCATTCAGCACTATTTGGCATGTACCTTCTAACCAGACTGCAACTATATAGAATATCTGCTTTCTCAATAAGCCTGTTTTTGCCTCTTTCTGGGTCTTCAAGCCTTTAACACGGTGCTCTCAGAAACTGTATGTATTATATATTTTGGGTCATTTATGAAACAAAATATAAGACTTACCTGTCAGCAAAATAGCCACTTACAGGAGATCCACTTATGTATCCTGCCATAAAAATGGACTGTGACAGTGATTTGAGTGACTGTGAATCACATACTAAATCCCACTAAAAAGAAAATTAGATAGATCAAAGATTATAAAACAAAGTTGGGTATGCAAGTTGTATAATTGTTCAGTATGAGGTAAAAAAATCATTTTGATGATGTACGCTTAAAAATTGAGAGATATGTTTGAAAAATGTTTAAAAGTTTCAAGGTACTTTAAACTTACTAAGTGTTCATTATGTTCTAAGTACTGTGTGAGGCTCTTGTGATATATTAATGACCAATACAGTTGTATTTTATTCCACTGAATTTCATTCCACTCCTGACAGTTGCCAGGAATTATATAGAGAATGTCGGTAGATAAAAGAACTATAAGATGTATGGAATGATATTAAAACTGAGAGATCTTATCTTCTAGATTGTTCAAATCATTTATTTTGAATGCAGACTATGAAGACAAAGAAGTTATTGATATGTTTTAAGGACTAAGCATGAGAAGATTTCTGTTTTAGAAAAACATATCTTGTTATAGTGTGTAAAACATATCAGAGGAGAGTATAAATGGAGGGAAGAAGAATTAGGGACAATTAAAATGATGCAGGTGAAATTTGTGGTTTTAATGGTTTGGCAGCAGTGGAAGTGTAAATGTAAATATAGACACATCTAAATTCTATAATAGATGACTTGACAGAAAATTAGATGAAAAAGTTAAGTGGGGGGGAGAAAATTATGGCCTGCAGATTTGTGATCTGAACAATATATACAATTTGCCTCTCTAAGAGGTGCAGTCTTGAGTTGCAAATGCTAGTGAAAAAATACATTAAATCAAGTTGTTTTTGAGGCATTCAAGTGGGTATTTACAATAGATAATTTAATATTTTAAGTAGTTTCATTTATTTCTTATACTGAAATTTTGAATGTTTGACTGAAAAAAAAAATGAAAGAAATAAAGATAGGAAGCAGTATTTGAATTAAAAAGTATTTATCAAGTGGAGTTGCACTAAATCAACAGAATTTCCCCAGTAATGGAGGTAAATTGCAGACTCACCCTAACATTAATGGGTCAAGTTTAATTTTGGCAGCATATTTTAACAATAGCATTGACAAACTAGAATAATGGGGGAAAAATAGAGTTCATGATGATCAAATAGTCTTCTATATCATCTGTTTAAAGGTTTAGGAAATTTAGGAAATTTCTTTTATGAATTCTTAATTTTCATGATAATACTTGTCAATATTCAGTTTTCTTCTTAACAAAAATGAGGTACAGTATAGTTTTGGATATGCATGTTATACCAAGTTAGACATAATTGATGAAATTACAAGTCTACCACTTACCATTTTTGAGCAAAAGGACAGTTTATACTGCCTGCCTGAGATTCATTTACCTATTCATAAAATGTAAAATACATTTAACACAAAGGGTAAATGCAAAAATTGCTTAATGTTTTCTTGTCTTGTGCTTTTTAGTAATGCACTGAGCTATCAACTTAAGAGACTTTGGCATGTTTTTCGTTTAATAATTTTAAGATCCTTAATAGGTAATATTTCATTTTTTTGCTTAGGAAATGTTAAGATACATGCTGTAAATCACATGCAAGTAATTGTCAAACTGGAACTCAAATGTTGGTCTGCCTGCCTCTTAAGATGACTCTTCACTACTATAATAGAGTAAAAAGCTAATACAGTCAATGGCTGTAATATTTCAGCAAGTGTTTCTCTTCTTTTTTCCTTCACATATTTAAGATTTTTGTTATCTGGGTAACAGATTCCAAACCTAAGCATCTCAAGCAAATTTAATGTGGAGGCTTGTACATAAAAAATGACCAATTACTATTTTTCACATTATTTCATACCTGAGTTACAACAGTAGAGGTAAAAAAGCTTTGGTCATAGGTCCAACCATCCAAGCAAGTTTGTCTCCAGCTCAGTGCTATTTATGGTCATGTCATTGTTATTTAAAAGCTGCCACTGGGTTTGCCCAAAGCAATGACATTGCTCCTGCTTTTTGTTTGCACCCATTGGGATGGAAATTCTCAGGAGGGCATGAGCTGTTTTGTTCCTAGTAAGGTTGATTTGAGATGTGGTGTTGCCAAGGAGATGGATGTAGCAACGATAAGCAGGAATAGCCGAAGAAAATATCTCCACGAAGTTGTGAGTGGTGATGAGAGTAACTAATGATAAGCTCGCAATGGTAAGTATAATTTGGAATCTTCCAAAATTTCCCACATGTTGGAGAAGTTCTGAGAAGGCCATGGTGCTGGGATAGAGGCAGCTGTGTGAGGAATAAAAATGTTCAGGAAATGTCTTAACATTGAAAATACTAATTTATTGACAGAAAAAAGCCCCCTAAACACTTATAAAAGTGTTTCTTATAAAGAAACTTTTAGTTATAATGGACGAAGTGGCATTAGCTTTTCTCACTTTCCTATGAGTCAGATGATCCATATCAACAATAATTTGGAAAAACAAAAATATTTACACATATAGAAATTGATATAGATATACAAATGGATACAGGGATACATCAAAAAGCTTTGAAAAAAAACTTTTGAGGAACTACCTGGGTAAAAGTGAAGGTCAAAAAAAAAATTAAATGAGGTAAGTAATCTTCAAAATTACATTTATTTTGTGGGCATGCTGACATAAGAAAAATATTAAAATTTTAAAAATATATTTACAGGGCAAGGGAAAGAAAAAATAAAGCTCAGGATCCAAACGATGTGAAGGGTCTAACATAAAGCCCTCTCCAAAATAACTAAGACTATAAAAATAACATCTTCTGTGTGAAAGGCAACTCAAAGTGGTTTTTGTAATTGTATTGTATTATTGTATTGTAATTATCACATGGTTCAAACAAATTGGTCATAGAATCTTAAGTATGAAACTTGAATTATGGTTTCACAAAAAGAACTTTTTTGTAAATGGTAATTGGAAAGAAAGAAAAATTCTTTCTGGACAAAGGTATCTTTATTAAAACCATGACATTTATTTTAGGTAGCATTGTACACCTAAATGTATTCCCTAAATGTAGGGAAATCACAGTCATTATGCAGATATTTACATGAAGAATGTCATTTTATATTTCCGTAAAATTGCTGAGAAAATTCCCAGTTGAGAGCAAAATGTTCATTGGAAAGTTAATTTACCATAAAAGGTAGTTTGCAAGTCCTCTCTAGAGTCAACTATATTTTTCAATATATTTTTTGTTGGGGTATAATTGATTTACAATGCTGTGTTAGGTTCAGGTGTACAGCAAAGTGACTCTGTTATACATATATCCACTCTTTCTTAGATTCTTTTCCCATACAGGCCATTACAGTGTATTGAGTAGAGTTCCCTGCGCTATAGAGTAGGTTCTTATTAGTTACCTATTTTATATATAGTAGCATGTATGTGTCAATCTCAATCTTCCAATTTATCATTCCCCTCTCCCTTACACTCTGGTAACCATAAGTTTATTTTTTATATCTGTAACTCTATTTCCGTTTTGTAGATAAGTTCATTTGTAACCTTTTTTTAATTTCCACATGTAAGTGATAACATATGATATTTGTCCTTCTCTATCTGACTTACTTCACTCAGTATAACAATCTGTTATACTGTGTATAACAATCTCTAGGTCCATCCACATTGCTGCAAATGGCATTATTTTTTCTTTTTTATGGAGGAGTAATCTTCCATTGTATATATGTACTATATCTTCTTTATACATTCCTCTGTTGATGGACACTTAGGTTGCTTCCATGTACTGGCTATTGTAAATAGTGTTTTAATGAACATTGGGGTGCATGTATCTCTTCAAATTATGGTTTTTTCTGGATATATTCCTAGGAGTGGGATTGTTGGTAGCCTTATTTTCAGTTTTTTTAAGGAACCTCCATACTGTTCTCCATAGTGTCTCTACCAGTTTTCATTCCCACCAACAGTTTAGGAGGGTTCCCTTTTCTCCACACCCTCTCCAGCATTTATTGTTTAACAATCTGTTACACAGTAAGATTACTGCTTATGTAGAGTTGTGGTGAGAAAATAATGGAATCTAGGTAGAAAGAGGAAAGAAATTGCATGATTAAAAAAAATTATGAGTGGTTCCATTAAATGGAGTGTGACAAATCTAAGTTTCTACATCTGAAATATAAATGAAAGGATTAAACATCCCTAGTTCTTATTTTCAAATGAAGATGCTTATGAATAGCAAAATTAGGGTTACCTAAGTTACTGTTATTTCTTCTGCAAGCAAGAAGAAAAGGGATCTTCTCCAAAAGAACACATGTGGGAGATTTCTCCATAGGATTTCTACATGTCTTGTGTCTACATGCTTTTGTCCTGAACTATCAAATCAGGGGTTATTTGTATATCAGATAATCTTGGAAGATAGATGTTGCATCTTTTTCTGGGGAAGAGGACAGATTTGTTTCATGACCAGAATAATATAGTACTTGCTTTCAGAAACAGTCATTTTAACAAAGTGAGATTTCCTATACTCCCACCAATGTACACATAATGGAAGTACTAAAAGGAGAAGACAGAGGGAAACAGAAACAATATTCAACCAATTAATGACTGAAATTTTCTAAATTTGAAGAAAACAATCTACACATTCAAGAAGCTCAATTAACTCCAAGTAGAATAAATCCAAATCAGTTCACACCTAGGTATATCATAATCAAACGGTTGAGAAATATAGAGAGAATCTTAAATCAGCAAGAAAGAAGAGAGACACTATGCACAATAATATTTAATAATGTCAACAGTTAAATTCTATTCAGAAACCATAAAATTTGGAGGCATGTGGGATGGCATATTGAGAAGATTGAATGAAAAAGATTATCAACCAAAAATTCTATATGTGCAAAACTATTCTTTGAAAATTAGGGAGAAATAAAGACCTTCCTAGATAAACAAAAAGTGAGGGAAACTGTCACTAGCAGAACTTCCCAACAAGAAACACTTAAGAGAGGGCAGACAGCAGAAGCAATAAGAACTACAATCCTGCAGCCTGTGGCTCAAAAACCACATTCACAGAAAGATAAACAAGATGAAAAGGCAGAAGACTATGTACCAGATGAAGGAACAAGATAAAACCCCAGAAAAACAACTAAATGAAGTGGAAATAGGCAACCTTCCAGAAAAAGAATTCAGAATAATGACAGTGAAGATGATCCAGGACCTCTGAAAAAGAATGGAGGCAAAGATCAAGAAGATGCAAGAATGTTTAACAAAGACCTAGAAGAATTAAAAAACAAACAAACAGAGATGAACAATACAATAACTGAAATGAAAACTACATTAGAAGGAATCAATAGCAGAATAACTGAGGCAGAAGAACAGATAAGTGACCTGGAAGACAGAATGGTGTAACTCACTGCTGCAGAACAGAAAAAAGAAAAAAGAATGAAAACAAATGAAGACAGCCTAAGAGACCTCTGGGACAGCATTAAATGCAACAACATTCGCAATATTGGGGTCCCAGAAGGAGAAGAGAGAGAGAAAGGACCAGAGAAAATATTTGAAGAGATTATAGTCGAAAACTTCCCTAACATGGGAAAGGAAATAGCCACCCAAGTCCAGGAAGAACAGCAAGTCCAACATAGGATAAACCCAAGGAGGAAAACTCCGAGACACATAGTAATCAAATTGGCAAAAATTAAAGACAAAGAAAAATTATTGAAAGCAGCAAGGGAAAAACAAAAAATAACATACAAGGGAACTCCCATAAGGTTAACAGCTGATTTCTCAGCAGAAACTCTACAAGCCAGAAGGGAGTGGCATGATATACTTAAAGTGATGAAAGGGAAGAACCTACAACCAAGATTACTCTACCCAGCAAGGATCTCATTCAGATTCGATGGAGAAATCAAAAGCTTTACAGACAAGCAAAAGCTAAGAGAATTCAGCACCATCAAACCAGCTCTACAGCAAATGCTAAAGGAACTTCTCTAAGTGGGAAACACAAGAGAAGAAAAGGACCTACAAAAACAAACCCAAAACAATTAAGAAAATGGTCATAGGAACATACATATCAATAATTACCTTAAATGTGAATGGATTAAATGCTCCAACTAAAAGACACAGGCTTGCTGAATGGATACAAAAACAAGACCTATATATATGCTGTCTACAAGAAACCCACTTCAGACCTAGGGACACATACATACTGAAAGTGAGGGGATGGAAAAAGATATTCCATGCAAATGGAAATCAAAAGAAAGTTGGAGTAGCAATACTCATATCCGATAAAATAGACTGTAAAAGAAAGAATGTTACAAGAGACAAGGAAGGACACCACAAAATGATCAAGGGATCAATCCAAGAAGAAGATATAACAATTATAAATATATATGCACCCAACATAGGAGCACCTCAATACATAAGGCAACTACTAACAGCTATAAAAGAGGAAATGGACAGTAACAGAATAAAAGTGGGGGACTTTAACACCTCACTTACACCAATGGACAGATCATCCAAAATGAAAATAAATAAGGAAACAGAAGCTTTAAATGACACAATAGACCAGATAGATTTAATTGATATTTATAGGACATTCCATCCAAAAACAGCAGATTACACTTTCTTCTCAAGTGCACACGGAACATTCTTCAGAATAGATCACATCTTGGGTCACAAATCAAGCCTCAGTAAATTTAAGAAAATCGAAATCACATCAAGCATCTTTTCGGACCACAGCACTATGAGATTAGAAACCAGTTACAGGGAAAAAAACGTAAAAAACACAAACACATGGAGGCTAAACAATACGTTACTAAATAACCAAGAGATCACGGAAGAAATCAAAGAAGAAAGCAAAAAATACTTATAGACAAATGACAATGAAAACACGATGATCCAAAACCTATGGGATGCAGCAAAAGCACTTCTAAGAGGGAAGTTTACAGCTATACAAGCCTACCTCAAGAAACAAGATAAATCTCAAATAAACAATCTAACCTTACACCTAAAGGAAGTAGAGAAAGAAGAACAAACAAAACCCAAAGTCAGCAGAAGGAAAGAAATCATAAAGATCAGAGCAGAAATAAATGAAATAGAAACAAAGAAAACAATAGCTAAGGTCAATAAAACTAAAAGCTGGTTCTTTGAGAAGATAAATGAAATTGATAAACCATTAGCCAGACTCGTCAAGAAAAAGAGGGAGAGGACTCAAATCAATAAAATTAGAAATGAAAAAGGAGAAGTTACAAGAGACACCGCAGAAATACAAAGCATCCTAAGAGACTACTACAAGCAACTCTATGCCAATAAAATGGACAACCTGGAATAAATGGACAAATTCTTAGAAAGGTATAACCTTCCAAGACGAAATGAAGTGGAGAAATAGAAAATATGAACAGACCAATCACAAGTAATGAAATTGAAACTGTGATTAAAAATCTTCCAACAAACAAAAGTCCAGGACTTCACAGGTGAATTCTGTCAAGCATTTAGAGAAGAGCTAGCATCCATCCTTCTCAAACTCTTCCAAAAAACTGCAGAGGAAGGAACACTCCTAAACTCATTCTATGAGGCCACCATCATCCTGCTACCAAAACCAGACAAAGATACTACAAAAAAAGAAAATTACAGACCAATATCACTGATGAATATAGATGCAAAAATCCTCAACAAAATACTAGCAAACACAATCCAACAACACATTAAAAGGATCATACACCATGATCAAGTGGGATTTATCCCAGGGATGCAAGGATTCTTCAATATACACAAATCAATCAATGTGATACACCATATTAACAAATTGAAGGAGAAAAACCATATGATCATCTCAATACATGCAGAAAAAGCTTTTGACAAAAATCAACACCGATTTATGATAAAAACTCTCCAGAAAGTGGGCATAGAGGGAACCTACCTCAACATAATAAAGGCCATATATGACAAACCCACAGCAAACATCATTCTCAATGGTGAAAAACTGAAAGCATTTCCTCTAAGATCAGGAAGAAGACAAGGATGTCCACTCTCACCACTTTTATTCAACATAGTTTTGGAAGTCCTAGCCATGGCAATCAGAGAAGAAAAAGAAATAAAAGGAATACAAATTGGAAAAGAAGAAGTAAAACTGTCACTGTTTGCAGATGACATGATACTACACATAGAGAATCCTAAAAATGCCACCAGAAAACTACTGGAGCTAATCAATGAATTTGGTAAAGTTGTAGGATACAAAATTAATGCACAGAAATCTCTTGCATTCCTATACACTAATGATGAAAAATCTGAAAGAGAAATTAAGGAAACACTCCTATTTACCACTGCAACAAAAAGAATAAAATACCTAGGAATAGACCTACCTAGGGACACAGAAGAACTGTATGCAGAAAACTATAAGACACTGATGAAAGAAATTAAAGATGATACCAACAGATGGAGAGATATACCATGTTCTTGGATTGGAAGAATCAATAATGTGAAAATGTCTCTACTACCCAAAGCAATCTACAGATTCAATGCAATCCCTATCAAATTACCAATGGCATTTTTTATGGAACTAGAACAAAAAATCTTAAAATTTGTATGGAGACACAAAAGACCCCGAATAGCCAAAGCAGTCTTGAGGGAAAAAAACAGAGCTGGAGTAATCAGACTCCCTGACTTCAGACTATACTACAAAGCTACAGTAATCAAGACAATATGGTACTGGCACAAAAACAGAAACATAGATCAATGGAACAAGATAGAAAGCCCAGAGATAAACCCATGCACCTATGGTCAACTAATCTATGACAAAGGAGACAAAGATAGACAATGGAGAAAAGACAGTCTCTTCAATAAGTGGTGCTGGGAAAACTGGACAGCTACATGTAAAAGAAAGAAATTAGAACACTCCCTAACACCATACACAAAAATAAACTCAAAATGGATTAGAGACCTAAATATAAGACTGGACACTATAAAATCTTAGAGGAAAACATAGGAAGAACACTCTTTGACATAAATCACAGCAAGATCTTTTCTGATCCACCTCCTAGAGTAATGGAAATAAAAACAAAAACAAACAAATGGGACCTAATGAAACTTAAAAGCTTTGCACAGCAAAGGAAACCATAAACAAGATGAAAAGACAACCCTCAAAATGGGAGAAAATATTTGCAAACGAATCAACGGACAAAGGATTAATCTCCAAAATATATAAACAGCTCATGCAGGTTAATATTAAAGAAACAAACAACCCAATCCAAAAATGGGCAGAAGACCTAAACAGACATTTCTCCAAAGAAGACATACAGATGGCCAAGAAGCACATGAAAAGCTGCTCAACATCACTAATTATTAGAGAAATGAAAATCAAAACTACAATGAAGTATCACGTCACACCAGTTAGAATGGGCATCATCAGAAAATCTACAAGCAACAAATGCTGGCGAGGGTGTGGAGAGAAGGGAACCCTCTTGCACTGTTGGTGGGAATGTAAGTTGATACAGCCACTATGGAGAACAGTATGGACTTTCCTTAAAGAACTAAAAAGTAGACCTACCATATGACCCAGCAATCCCACTACTGGGCATATACCCAGAGAAAACCATAATTAAAAAAGACACATGTGGGGCTTCCCTGGTGGCGCAGTGGTTGAGAATCCGCCTGCCAATGCAGGGGACACGGGTTCGAGCCTGGTCTGGGAGGATCCCACATGCCGCGGAGCAACTGGGCCCGTGAGCCACAACTACTGAGCCTGCGCATCTGGAGCCTGTGCTCTGCAACAGGAGAGGCCGCGATGGTGAGAGGCCCGCGCACCGTGATGAAGAGTGGCCCCCGCTCGCCGCAACTAGAGAGAGCCCTCACACAGCAGTGAAGACCCAACACAGCCAAAAATAAATAAATAAATAAATTAATTAATTAAAAAAAAAAAAAAAAGACACATGTGCCCCAATATTCATTGCAGCACTATTTACAATAGCCAGGTCATGGAAACAACCTAAATGCCCATTGACAAACGAAGGGATAAAGAAGATGTGGTACATATATACAATGGAATATTAGTCAACCATAAAAAGGAGCGAAATTGGGTCATTTGTTGAGACGTGGATGGATCTAGACACCGTCATACGGAGTGAAGTAAGTCAGAAAGAGAATAACAAATATTGTATATTAATTCATGTATGTGGAACTTAGAAAAATGGTACAGATGAATCGGTTTGCAGGGCAGAAGTTGAGACACAGATGTAGAGAAAAAACGTATGGACACCAAAGGGGGAAAGCCGCGGGTGGGTGGGGATGGTGGTGTGCTGAATTAGGCAATTGGAATTGACATGTATACACTGATGTGTATAAAATTGATGACAAATAAGAACCTGCTGCATAAAAAAATAAAATTCAAAAATTAAAAAAAAAACACTTAAGAGAATTTTTCAGGCTAAAATAAAAGGACCCTACAAATAACTCTAATGCATATAAAGATATAAAAAAGCACCAATAATGGTAACTACACAGGTAAGTATGAAAGACAGTATACAAGTATTTTTACTTATTACTTTTGTTTTTTGTTTGTTTGTTTTTTTGGCTGTGCTGCATAACATGTGGGATCTTATAGTTCCCTGACCAGGAACTGAACCCACAGCCCCTGCATTGCAAGTGCAGAATCTTAACCACTGCACTGCCAGGGAATTCCCTCTGTCTGATTTTTTTAAATCTACATAAAGAAATAATTATAGTCCTGGGTTCATGGCTCTATAACAAATAAAGGTGTAATGTATGTGTCAGTGATATCACGTACAAGGGAGAATGGGTGGAGATACATGGTAGCAATTTTTTGTGTACTATTAATAATAATTTGGTATTAATTAAAGCTAGGTTGTTATAAATTAAGAAGTTAGTTGTAATTCCCTGGACAACTCTTAAGATGTTAAGTAGAAAAAAAAAATAAAGAAATAAGGATATAAAAATGGTGCATTAGAATATATTTAACAAAAAAGAGGGCAATAATGGGTAAATAATGGAAAAAGTTACCTAAGACATGATAGAAATCAAACAGTAATATGGTAAACATAAATCATAACATAAATAATTACATTAAATGTAAATAGATTGAACACTTAAAGTATGGATATGAGCAAAATGGATAAAAAACATGACTATATATTGTCTAAAAGAGAAAGTTTAGATGCAAGTACACTAATATATTGGTAATATAATGATGTCACAAAATATAAAATATCAAAGTAAACAAAAGATAGCTAATCTAATTTCAAACAGAATAGAGAAAAAGAAAATTTCTAGAGACAAAGGAGGCATTTTTAGTGACAAAAAATTTCATCAATTCAGAAGATATAATAATCATAAATAAGAGTCACAAAACACATGATGGCAAAACTGACAGATGTGAAAAATTAAAGACTATTTAAGAATAATAGTTGCAGACTTTAAACCCTCCTTCCAGTAATGGATAGGACAGTGAGGCAGAAGATCAATAAGGAAATAGAAGACTTAAAAATCACTGTTAACCAAGTATATCAACATTCATCTATAGAACACTCCACCCACGACAGCAAATACACATTCTTCTGAAGTGCACATAGAACATTATCTGATATAAACAATATTTTGACCATAAAAAAACTCCAATAAATTTTAAAGCAATAAAAGTTTCAAAGTATGTTTTCTGACCACAGTAAAATTAAGTTAGAAATCAGTAAAATGGAAATTTGGGAGATTCATAAATATATGGAAATTAAAGAACACATTCCCAAGCAACCAATGGCTCAAATGAATAATATATGTCCTTTAGTCACTAGAAACACAATAAGGTAATGTCATGAACAACTCTCTGTCAGTAAGTCTAACAACATAAGTGAAATAGACTCATTTCTTGAAAGATAAAATGTACAATTTACAGGGTGAAATATTAATTTAGAATATTCTATAATCATAAAAATAATTAAATTATAATCAAAATCCTTTGTACCTAGAAAATTGCTGATCCAGATGGCTTCTCTGGAGAATTAAACATTTAAGGAAGAATTATTGCCAATCATAAACAAAAAAACTTGTTGAGAAAATGAACATTTCACAACCCAATTTAGAAGATCGGTATAAACCTAATGTCAAAACTTGACAAAAATATTTCAAGAAAAGAAAAAGACATAAAAGTTCTCAATAATATATTAACAAATCAATTCTAGTACTGCATAAAGTGATAATATATCACAACTAATGGTGTTAATTTCTGAAATACAAGGCTGGCTTCACATTCCCAAAATTAATACATGATATTAACAGAATAAAAGAGAAATCCATATAACCATTTTCCAAGATGTCAAAAATACATTTGGGAAATTTTAATATCCATGCAAGCAAGATCCCAGTGTCTCGGCAAACAGGGAACATAAAGAATATTCCTCAACCTGGTGAACAACATCTTGGAAAACCCTATACTTAACTTCACATCTGATGATGAGGGATTGAATGCTTTCACTCTAAGACCAGGAATAAACAAGGGTGCTCTTTATCACTATTTCTACTCAATCTTGTGCTTGGCAACTTAGGGGGAAATGAAATGAACGGCATAAAGACTAAAAGGGAGAAAACCTGGTTATTTATATGGAACACCCAAAGAAATCAACAATATAACAAAATCACTAGAACTAATAAATGAATTTGGTAAAATCACAGTAAAAAATAAAAACATAAGAAATCAATTACATTTCTAAGTATATGTTCAAGAGTATTTTTAAAAATAAATTTAAGAGGACCTTCAAGATAGTGGAGGAGTAAGACGTGGAGATCACCTTCCTCTCCACAAATACATCAAAAATACATCTACACGTGGAACAGCTCCTACAGAACACCTCCTGAATGCTAGCAGAAGACCTCAGACTTCCAAAAAGGCAAGAAAATCTCCACATAACTGGGTAGGGCAAAAGAAAAAACAAAAAAAGAGAGACAAAGGAATTGGGATGGGACCTGCTCCTCTGGGAGGGAGCTGTGAAGAAGGAAAAGTTTCCACACACTAGGAAGGCCCTTCACGGGCGGAGATGATGGGTGGGCGGGGAGGAAGCTTCGGAGCCACGGAGGAGAGCGCAGCCACAGGGGTGCGGAGGGCAAAGCAGAGAGAATCCCGCACAGAGGATCGGTGCCGACCAGCACTCACCAGCCTGAGACGCTTGTCTGCTCACACGCTGGGGTGGGTGTGGGCTGGCGTCTGAGGCTCGGGCTTCAGAGGTCAGATCCCAGGGAGAGAACTGGGGTTGGCTGCGTGAACACAGCCTGAAGGGGGCTAGTGCACCACAGCTAGCTGGTAGGGAGTCTGGAGAAAAGTCTGGACCTGCCAGTGAGGCAAGTGACCATTGTTGCAGGGTGTGCGAGGAGGGGGCGGGCCCACCATAGGAGCTTCTTGCTCCGTGCACTCACAGACAGCAGGACACCGCCTATGCAAGCTCCAGAGGTGCGCACGAGCCACAGCTGTTATCTCGGTCCCCAGAGGTGGATGCAACGGCTGCTGCCACTGCCACCAAGGGTCCTGTGAGCAAACACAGGTCCCTGCCCACACCTTCCCGGAAGCCTGTGCAGCCTGCCACTGACGAGGGTCCCGTGATCCAGGGCCAACTTCTCCAGGAGAAGGCATGGCATGCACCCGTCTGTTGCAACTTCATGCTGGCCTCTGCTGCCACAGGCACTCCCTGCACGTCCCAGTGGTGATCTCCATTACCCCTCCGCTCCCCGGCCTGAGAGAGCAAGTGAGCCCTAATCGGCTGCTGCTCTCACCCCCTCTTGCCTGGACGGGGAACAGATGCCTGAGGGTGGCCCACACACAGAGGCGGGGCCAAAACCAAAGCTGAACCCCACGGGCTGTGTGACCAGAGAAGAAGAAGGGAAATCTCTCCGTGCAGCCCCAGGAGCAGTGAATTAAACCCCGCACAATCAGCTTCGTAAACCCCGCATCTGTGGAATATCTGAATAGACAACAAGTATTTCTACGATTGAGGCTGTGGACCTTGGGGGCAACTGTGAACTTTGGGGGCAAGTATGTGCAGGAGTCAGGCCAGATCAGTCTGAGCTGGTCCCACAGTGCCCACAGCAGGTCCAGAGACATGCTTAGAAGAATTGAAGGACATCCTGGGTAGGCAGGGATAGGAGGTTGCTCACTGTGGGTGCAAGGACATTGACAGCTGAGGCCATAGGAAGAAGAAAAACAAACAAATGGGACCTAATGAAACGTCAAAGCTTTTGCACAGCAAAGGAAACCATAAACAAGATGAAAAGACAACCCTCAGAATGGGAGAAAATATTTGCAAACGAATCAATGGACAAAGGATTAATCTCCAAAATATATAAACGGCTCATGCAGCTCAATATCCAGAAAACAAACGACCCAATCAAAAAATGTGTGGAACACCTAAATAGACATTTCTCCAAAGAAGACATACAGATGGCCAAGAGGGACATGAAAAGCTGCTCAACATCACTAATTATTAGAGAAATGCAAATCAAAACTACATTGAGGTATCACCTCACTCCTGTTAGAATGGGCATCATCAGAAAATCTACAAACAACAAATGCTGGAGAGGGTGTGGAGAAAAGGGAACCCTCTTGCACTGTTGGTGGGAATGTAAATTGATACAGTCACTATGGAAAACAGTATGGAGGTTCCTTAAAAACTATAAATAGAATTACCATATGACCCAGCAATCCCACTAGTGGGCATATACCCAGAGAAAACCATCATTCAAAAGACACATGCACCCCAATGTTCATTGCAGCACTATTTACAATACCCAGGTCATGGAAGCAACCTAAATGTCCATTGACAGATGAATGGATAAAGAAGATATGTTACACATATACAATGGGATATTAGCCATAAAAAGGAATGAAATTTGGTCATTTGTAGAGATGTGGATGGACCTAGAGACTCTCATACAGAGTGAAGTAAGTCAGAAAGAGAAAAACAAATATCGTATATTAATGCATATAGGTGGAGTCTAAAAAGTGGTACAGATGAACTGGTTGCAAGGCAGAAATAGAGACACAGATGCAGAGAACAAACATATGAACACCAAGGTGGGCAGCAGGATGGTGGGATGAATTGTAAGATTGGGATTTTCATATACACAGCAATATGTATAAAACAGATAACTAATGATAACCTGCTGTATAGCACAGGGAACTCCACTTTGCTGTACAGTAGAAACTAACACAACATTGTAAAACAACTATACCCCAATTTTTAAAATAAAGAGTTTAATTTAACACATAAAACACAAAATACAGAACAATGATTTTTATCTACTGCAGCTCATTACCACTGCTGGCAGTTGATGCCAGCTCTCAGTGGAAAACTCAGCTTAAATGACCACATAACGCAGAAAATTACTGATATTTCCTTATTGTCTTATTCTTTTTGGGATGCTCTAACAAAAGTACTACAGATTGAGTGACTTAAATCACATTTCTCACAGTTCTTGAGGCTGGGAAATCCAAGATCAAGGCACCAGCAGATTTAGTGTCTGTTGAGAGTTTTCTCAGTGTCCTCACAGCATATAAGGCAGTGAGATAACTTTCTGGGATTTTTTTTTTTTTTTTATATATAAGGGCACTAATCCCATTCAGGGGGGTTCCACCCTCATGATTTATTCACTTCTCAAAGGTCTCACCTCCTTATACCATCACACTGAGGTTAGGATTTCAACCTATGAATTTTGTGGGGATACAAACATTCAGTCTGTAACACTCACCTCAGGTATGACTATTCTTGGATTTTTCAGCAAGAAAGATATAGTCTCATCTGACAGGGACTGGAACAGCTCTAAATCTAACCTTTATTGTCCTCTCTGATGATCCTGGAGTTGAACCCTGAATGACACAAGTAATATAAATCTCCATTTTCTTTTCCTTTTCAAGATTTTTGTTGTTATTCTAGGTAATTTGTATTTCTATGTAAAATGACGTGCTCGCCAAGCTCTAGAAATAACTGTTGAGGTTTTGATTTGAATTGTAGATATTTTTAAGAGTTGGGAATATATCATAAAAATATTGAGTTTTCCAATCAAAATAATGGTTTTCTGCACAGCTGGTTATCACTCCACATGGGTTACAGATCTTTTTCTAGAGTCAGACCTCAGCAAACCCTAGAGTTGCAAGCTTGTCTGTTTCAGGAGGGAAAGCCAAACATGGCAAATAATTGCACAAGTCTGTTCAATTATATCTACAGAAACCTGAGAATACATGTGAGAATGTAATATGAGGTATGTACAGTTGTCCCTTGATATCTTCGGTGGATTAGTTCCAGCACCTTCTGCAGATAACAAAATCTAACAAAATGCTCAAGTATCATATACAAAGACATAGTATTTACATATAACCTTTGCATGTCCATTATATAGAGATGACTCTACTTAAGCGTCTATAGATTAATTATAATACCTATTACAATGTTCATGCCATGTAAATAGTTGCTTGCACATGGCAAGTTCAAATTTTGCTTTTTGGAAGTCTCTGGAACTTTAAAATTAGTTTTTATCTGCAGTTGGTTGAGTCCACAGATGCAAAATCTGCAGATAGGAAGGGCCAACTCTGTACTGGAGGAAAATAACATAATCAGAGTGAATGTATTACTGTAGTTGCTCTAACCAGAGATTTTAGAATTAAAGTGCTAAACTCAATAGCCGAGAATGATTCCTTGTTGAAGGGTAAATCCTGGTAATCTTGAGGTTGTCTTCATTGTCACATCACAATTGTGTAAAAAAGTCAAATTGACCAAGGTAAATGATTACAGTCTGTCCTAGCTATTAAAGCTGCTACATTTAATCTAGTATCTATGTTAATTCTTCCTATAGCAAGATTTTTATGTTCATGTAAATTTATTTTCTTTCCACGTTAACCAATCACACTCTCATTCCATGATCACAAATAATATCTGCCTTCCTGTCGGGATTTGAATGAATTTTCTGCCCCTCTGCTTCAAAACTATTTCCACATGGAGAATACTGTTGTTGTTATTCCACCAGTAGTGGTTTTTGCTGCTTGCATATGTAGATACCATTTAAGTTCCAGATAATTAAATCTGATTGGAAGGACCTGAGAGCTATCTGTCAGGGTGGCTTGGAAAAGAAGTACCCTACATTTTAATATTCTATAATGTGTGGTATCTTTTGTTCCTCTTTAAGGCTCAGAGCGAATGTGGGGAGTGGGTAGGGGGTGGGCTCTTTCCTTAACATAGAAAAGACTTAGATGCTGGATAAGAAAAATGAATAAAAAATGACCATATGGTTTCCTCTGATTTGTGATGGGACTGCATTTTACTTGATGAGGCAGGAACACATTTGATTGTTGGAACTGAATACTGAAAGAATGCGCTTCTTTGATCCTTAACCTAGTTGACAAAACCAGAACTTCTCTAAGGGAACCACTGATTTGAATACATTTCATCTCAGATATGAAGACATTTGATGATAAATTGTTTGAGTTCTTATCACCATACTCCTGCAGATGCTCATAGGGTGTAATTGGATCTAAATGAGAATTATGATCTCTTGAGAAACTCAGTTGAATTTCTTCTGTCTCTTTTTATTCCCACCAACATCTATTTGTTTAGGAAATAATATTCTTTGATTATTCAGTACAGAAGTTTTGAATTATTTCAATATAATTCCTCCTCAGAATGTAGCAAAGTGCTGTGTGCTCAGCTATAATTTGCCAACCTGATGAACTGAATATTTTGCATATCACACACTGCCAATATCTTAGTTCTGGACCTCACAGATTGCTTTCTGGCATATTGCTTCTATGATCTCCCAAACTTCTCTCTAATTTCTCCAAACTATTGATTTGTCAGCACAAAACTCTACTGTACTTCATACTTTATGCAAAATTAACTCAAAAAATGGATCACAGAGCTTAAAACGTAAAAGTATAATGATTTTAGAAGAAAACATAGAATATATTTTTGATCTATGGTTCAGCAAAAAGTTCTTAAACAAAATAGCAAAGGCATGGCCATAAAAGGGAAAAAAACACAAACTAAACTTTATTAAAACTAAAAATTTTTCTCTGTAAAAGTCTCTATTATGAGGATTAAAATTCAAGCCACAGACCAAGAAAATATTTTCCAATTGCATCTCTAAAGATTTGCATACAGAATATATGATGAAAACCTAAAGGCAAGAGTAAGAAAGCAAATAATCCAAATAGAAAATAAGAAAAAGTCTTTGACATTTCATTTAAGAAGATATGTAAATGGCATATAGCACATAATAAGATGATGAAAAGCATTAGTCATTATGGAAATGTAAATAAAGCCACCATGAGATATCACTCCAAACTTAATAGAAAAAATATATGGACAGTACTAAATGCTGGAGAGGTTTCAGGGCAACCAGATCTCTCATACAATCAGTTTGGCACTTTTTATAAAGTTAAACATACACTTAAAATATGAATCAGAACTTCTCTTGGATATTTATCCTAGAGAAATGAAAACTTAGGTTCACACAAATACCTGTACATGAATATTTATAGCATGTTTATTCGCAATAGTCAAAACATGGAAACAATGTAAACGCCCTTCAAATGATGAACAGATGAAAAGCCTGAGTACATTAATCATCAGGGAAATGAGAATCAAAACCACAATGAGATATCATCTGAGGCTAGTTAGAAGGGCTATTATCAAAAAGATAAATGATGACAGGTTTGGCTAGGATGTGGAGAAACTAAACACCTGTACATTGTTGGTGGGAGTGTAAATTGGTGTAGCAACAATGAAAAACAGTATGGAGGTTTCTCAAAAAATTAAAAATAGAGCTACCATATGACCCAGCATTCCCTCATCTGAGTACATGTGCAAAGGAAATGAAATCAGTATCTCTCAAAGACATCTGCACTCCCATTTTCACTGCAGCATTATTTATAATAGCCAAACTATTGAAAAAATACTGAAACAATTCAAGTGTCTGTCAACTGATGAATTCATAAAGAAAACATGGTATATGTACATTTTCTCTATCTGTATATATACACACATACAGAATGGAATATTATTCAGCCTTAAAAAAGAAAATCCTGTTATTTGCAATAACTTGAATAAACCTGGAGGACATTATGCTAAGTGAAATAAAAGTCAGACACAAAAATCAAATACTGCATGACCTCATTTATATGTGTAGATAAAAATGTCATACCCATAGAACCAGAGAGTAGATTGGTGTTTACCAGGGGCTGGAGGGGGAAGGAACTGGGGAAATATTGGTCAAGGGTACAAAGTTTCAGTTATGCCGGATGAGTAAATTCTGGAAATCTTACTCCAGCAAATACATCACAGAACTTACACCCAACTAAAATGACCTGAGAAGTTTGAAAATACTTTCTCTTTGTTGCCCAATAGAAATATAAGAGTCACATAATTTCCACTTTGTAGTAGTCATATTAAACACAGAGGTGATATTAAATATGTTTTATTTAACCTAGTATATTTTAAATGTTATCAATTTGACATATAATCTGCTACCGAGCCAATCTGTTTTGCCCAATGCCCGCAGCAAGCTAATACGCTGAGACCCCGAGGTTTGCAGCAAAGGGATGGTTTGCTGGCAAGGCCAGCAAGAAAGGGGACAAATACCCGAAGGCACAGGGTGCAGGTGTTTATAGGATAAAGAATGAGGAAGCAGGGCTCTCTGAGGCGTGGGCGGCATGGGGGGGGCGTGGGAAAGGTGATTGGAGAAAGGTGCGGTAATCAATGTTCTGCGCGTGTATAACTTACAACCCGCTACACGTTCAAAAATGGAGGCATTTAGCTTGAGTTTTTAGGCCGTCTGATGTCAGGTCACTGAATCAACACTCGAGCATGCCCAGTTGGACAGTTGGTGGTTTTATACAGTCTAATCAGCTCAGTTCAGAACTAGACACAGCTGATTCCAAGTTCCTAACATATAACTCGGGCAAACATCTTATTGTTTATCTTATGTGCTGCTTGGAGGACATACACCTCTCTTTGGTAGAGGACCTTGATAAGTGTATGTAGGTGAAATGGATTTGACTAATGATTACCCAGTTTCTATCAATATAAAATACGAATAAAATATTTTACATTGTTTTTCATACTGTCTCTAAAATTCAGTATGTATTTTATATTTTAGAGCACAACAATTCAATAGCCATATTTCAAATACTCCATGGACACACGTGGTTAGTGGCTACCATAATGACCAGCACAGCTCTAAAGTATAACGAGCCATAACAGGGTTCAAGGGTAGATATCACCATGAATTTAGAGAGAAAATCATATTTAAGTTGGTCCTTAAGTAGGGATGTGAAATAATGTGGAGAGATACGAAAATGATTATAGTTATGAACTCAACACAGTTTTTCTTTTCTTTTTCTTTTTTCTCATTCTTAGCCCATACCTAAATGTAATATCATAAGTGTGCTTCTATTCCTTTTCCCTTTGAAAATTTTGCAATCCACAATGAAGGAAGAACTTATTTTTCTCAAACATGGTTCCAAGAAAACAGAGATCATTGCCAATCCTAACATGTGTAAGATAATTATTGCCTTTGTTTTCTGAGGTTTATCTCTCTTAATTCTCTAACGTTCAGAGAACTTTACTAACATTATGAATTTAGACTTTTATTCTAAGACAAAGGAGATGTGCAATTAAAAATAATAACGAAATCAAGAGCTAGTATTTGAGAGAAAACACATTTTGTAGACATTTAAGGAAGTTGAAGCTTATGAATTAGCAGAAACCAGTGAGTTTCATGGAAGACTTTATGTCAGTTTTAGTAAAATTAGAGTTGATGGTAGCACATTTCAGAAAGGAAGTCCAACTCGAATTACATAAGGAGACAGTATTTTTGTTGTGGCTAAGAGTACCATGTTTCAAACTGCAAGACTATATTAGAATTTCATCTAAATTATTCACTAATGGTGTGACATAGGGTGAGTTGCTTGTCCTCTTTACTTATAAAAATATGAAAATAATATATACAAGCACACCTCAGTTTATTGTACTTCACTTTATTGTACTTTGTGGATATCACATGTTTTTTGTTTTTTTTCCTAATTGAAGGTCTGTGGAAACCCTGCATCCAACAAGTCTATCGGCACAGATTTCCCAACAGCATTTGCTCACTTTGTGTCTGTGTCACATTTTGGTAATTCTCACACTATTTCAAACTTTCCCATTATTATATTTGTTATGGTGATCTGTGATCAGTGATCTTTGATGTTACTATTGTAATTGTTTTGGGTTGCTACAAACCACACCCATATAAGATGGTGAACTTAATGTATGCGTTCTGACAGCTCCACCAACAGGCCGTTCCCTAGTCTCTCTTCCTCCCCTTGGGCTTCCCTATTCCCTGAGACACAACAGTATGGAAATTAGGCCAATTAATAACACAACAATGACCTCTAAGTGTTCAAGTGAAAGGAAGAGTCATATTTGTCACTTTAAATCAAAAACTAGAAGTGATTAAGCTTAATGAGGAAGGCATGTTGAAAGCCGAGATAGGCTAAAAGCTAGTCTTCTTGCACCAGTGAGCCAAGTTGTAAATGCACTGGAAAAGTTCTTGAAGGAAATTAAAAGTGCTACTCCAGTGAACACATGAATGGTAAGAGAGGAAAAACAGCCTTACTGCTGATATAGAGAAAGATTTAGTGGTCTCATAGACAATCAAGCCAGCCACAACTTTTCCTTAAACCAAAGCCTAATCCAGAGCAAGGGCCTAACTCTCTTCAAATCTATGAAGGCTGAGTGAGGTGAGGAAGCTGCAGAAAACAAAAGTTTGAAGCTAGAAAAGGTTGGTTCATGAGGTTTAAGGAAAGAAACCATCTCCATACCATAAAAGTTCAAGGTGAATAAGCAAATACCAATGTAGAAGTTGCAGCAAGTTATCCAGAAAATCTAGCTAAGATAATTAATGAAGGTCACTACACCAAACAGCAGATTTTTAGTGTAGATGAAACAGTCATATATTGGAAGAAGATGCCAATTAGGACTTTCATAGCTAGAGAAGAAAAGTCGATGACTGGCTTCAAAGCTTCAAAGGACAGGCTGACTTTCTTGTTAGGGGCTAATGCAGCTGGTGACTTTAAATTGACCCAGTGCTCATTTACCATTCCCCAAATCCCAGGGCCCTTAAGAATTATGCTCAATCTACTCTGCCTGTGCTCTGTAAGTGCAAAAACAAAGCATGAATTACAACACACCTGTTTATGACATGGTTCACTGAATATTTTAAGCTCACTATTGAGACCTACTGATCAGAAAACAAAGATTCCTTTCAAAATATTGATGTTATTGCTTATTGACAATGCACCTGGTCACCCAAGAGCTCTGATGGAGACACAACACGATTCATGTTGTTTTTATGCCTGCTACACAACATCCATTTTGCAGCCCATGGATCAAGGAGTAATTTCAACTTTCAAGTCTTATTATTTAAGAAATATATTTTGTAAGGTTGTAGCTTCCATAGACATTGAATCCTCCAGTGGATTTTGGCAAAGTAAATTGAAAACCTTCTGGGAAGGATTCATCATTCCAGATGCCATTAAGATTATTCGTGATTCATGGGAAGATGTCAAAATATCATTATTAGGAGTTTGGAAGAAGATGATTCCAACCTTAATGGATGACTTTGAGGGTTCAAGATCAGTGGAGGAAGGAATTGCAGATGTGGTAGAGATAGAAAGAGAACTAGAATTAGAAGTGGAGCCTGAAGATGTGACAAAATTGCTGCAATCTCATGATAAAGCTTTAATGGGTGAGGAGCTGCTTGTTATGGATGAACAAAGAAAGTGGTTTTTTGAGATGGAAGCTACTTCTGTTGAAGATACTAAATATATTGTTAAAATGACAATGAATAATTTAGAATATTACATAAATTTAGTTTGATAAAGCAGAAATAGGCTTTGAGAAGATTGACTCCAATTTTGAAAGAAGTTCTACTGTGGATAAAATGCTGTCAGACAGCATTGCATGCTACAGAGAAATTGTTCATGAAAGGAAGAGTCAATCATTATTGTTTTATTTTAAGAAATCGCTACAGCCAGCCCAGCCTTTAACAATCACCACCCTGATCAGTCAGCAACCACCAACACTGAAGCAAGATCCTCTACCAGCAAAAAGATTGTAACTTGCTGAAGTCTCAGATGATGGGTAGCACTTTTTAGCATTAAAGTATTTTAAAATTAAGGTATGTATTTTTTTTAGACATAATGCTATTGCACACTTAATAGACTAAAGTAGAGAGTAACTTTTATATGTGCTGGGAAGCCAAAAAAAATCATGTAACTTGAATTTGCAATATTTGCTTTATTGCAGTGGTCTTGAACCAAACTTGCCATATCTCCAGAGTATGCCTGTACCTCAGAAAAGTTGCTTCCAACCTTCAATAAAATTTCAACATCTCTTTGACCACTAGGCAAAATAAATCCAGAAGTGAACAACATAAAGTCCCTCTTCTCATGAGAATGCCTTCTAGAAAGAGAAGACAGGTAATAAGTAAATGTATACTTCCACAATATGTCAGGGGCAAATGTCATCATTAAGAATAAAGACTGCTAAGGGAATAAAATGGAAGTAGTCTGGACTGACATTAGACAGAATGGTCAGGAAATGTCTCTCCAGAAAAGCAGAAAAACTGAGGACAAGCTACTTGGATATGTGAGTGGCACTGGGTATTAGTCCCTTGGGTTTCAAGTCCTGGAAAGAGATTCCCTGTGTGTGATCATTTGATTCAAGCTAATCAATTTAAATTAAGAAAGCATACAGACATTCTTGGGAATAAACGTACATAGATAACTTACCACATCAAAAACACTAAGAGAAAATACCCTACTCAGTATAGGGAAATAAATCCAGGTGAGACATATGATAAAAAGTACAGTTAACAAACTTATTAAGTAAACTTTATTTTGACTTAAATATTAGAAAACTCTAATACAAAATCTAAGCATACTTAGTTAGATTTAAAATTCTAGAAATTATTCCATGACTCTGAAGTGGAGAATAAGGTGCAACATGAGGAGACAATATATGTCATTTTGGAGTCTGAAAAACTATAGTGAATCTCCTAGACAAGACTTACCCATTAAATATATATATATATATATATATATATATACACACACACACACACACACACACACACACACATATATTTAAAATCAAGAAGAGCACACTTTAAAAGGGATGCCACGATGTTAAAAATAAAGTGGTGTAACAAATTTGCAAGTCTAAGTAATAATTTTATGGTTAAAAAAAGTGTAGGGCAAAATTGTAAATAAAATTGTTATATCCTGGTAAATAAACATAAAGGAGACATAAAAATCATAAATATAGATCAAAGTAACCAATATGTTTAGTACAATTAAAACAGTGATTGAAAGCATAGGAAAATATAGATCTAGTATGTTGCTTGGAGATTGTGACACTGCCATTTCAAATAATAAATGGTCAATTAAACCAACCAAAGAAAGGACACTGACTATAAATAGAGCATGACTGATAAATTCTTAGTGTGAAACAATACATACACATTCAATAAGTCACATACACTCGACATTCAAATATACCCAAAACTAAACATAACAAAATAAAAATAAAACATAGAATCATTTCCAAAATGATAATGGATTAAGCCACAAAGAAGCATTAATACATCCTAAATAATTCTCTTCTTATCCACTCTTTTTTCTAACCCACATGAAATAAAAATAGAACAAGAATAATAAAAAAATAGTTAATGCATAAAAATTATTATGTACCAGATATGAATCTATGTACTTCACATATAATTCTATTACAATTTTAATTTTCCAGATAGAGAAGTGCAAAACAGAATGGATAAGAAACTTGTTTAAGCTCACACAGGAAGAAGGGCATGATCTGGGATAGCTAAGAATAAAATCCAGTGTATACAAAAATTTTAAAATGTATTATAATGACACAGATTAAATATAAATCATAAAATAATTTATGAAAGTAAAGAAAGTTAGGACAAATAATCAGTAAAAAATTTATTTAAAATTTGAAGATATACCTAAAGCAGTATCTAGAAAAGCATTTAGAGCTTTAAATTACATACAAGAAAATAAGATAAATTAAAATTAAATAATCTAAAATTTTACCTCTAACATCTATAAATCATAAATAGAACAAAATAAATACAAATACAATAGAAAGAAATGATAAATATAATGGAAGAGAGAAATTGAAATTTTAAAAATAAACCAAGTAAAGAGAACAAAGGAAAATTACATATTACTGGTAAATTCAGGTCAGATTCAGATCTTGAATTTCAAATATAACTCAGTAATGATGAAATGTAAATTATTTTGTAACTCTTATTTATGATTAAAATTTTTGAAAAATCTTAGCAAATGAGAACAGAAAAGTTTTTAACGTGATTAAAAATATTTACCAAAAAACAAAGCATAACAATAGCAAAATTACTATTGTAATCCTACTTAATAGTGAACGTTTTTACTTAAAGAATGAGCCTTTTACCTGAAATCAGGAATAAGACAGGATTCTCACTATCACTACTTTTATTCAACACTTTTGCATTTAATATCATAGCCAATGCAATTAGGTAAAAATATAAATAAAAGGCAGGGATCTTTTATAATGATAAAAGATTCTGTTATTAATATCATTAAGTTGTAACAATTATAAATATACATATACCTAAAAATAGAAGCAAAGCCTGAAAATATATGAAGTAAAAACAGACACAGTTGAGAGGAGAAAAAGATAATTCAACAATAGTAGAATTCAATACTCAACTTTCAGTAATGGATAGAATAAGTAGGCTGAAAATCAACAAGAAATAGAAAGCTTGGAAAATAATAGACACAGACTAGACCTAATAGATATCAACAGTACTTTCCACACAACAGCAGCACACATACATTTATCTCTAGCACACATGAAACATTCTACAGAATAAATCATATGGTAGGCCATAAAACCAATCTCCATAAATTTAGAAGGATTGAAATCATACAATATATATATTTCAATCACAATGACATGAAATTGGAAATTAATAACAGAAAGAAATCTGGTAAATTCACAAATATGTGGAAATTAAACAACACACTCATGCAATGAATGTATCAAAGAAATTTTCACAAAGAAAATTAGAAAAAACTTTGAGATGAATAAAAATGAAGACAAAATATACCAAAACTTGTGGAATACAGTTAAAGCAGTGCATTGGGGGAAATTTGTAGTTCTAAATGCCTTCATTCAAGAGAAGACAGATCTCATGTCAACAAGCTAAACTTCCACATTATGACACTGGAAATGGGAGGAAAAATTAAACCCAAAGCAAGAAGAAGGAAAGAAATAATAAGATTAGAGCAGAAAATTGAGAAATAAAAAATAGAAATACAACAGAGAAGATCAACCAAAGCAAAAGTTGCCTGTTTAAAAATATCAACAAAATTGACAAGCTTTTAGCTAGACTGACCAAGAAAAAAATAAAAGTCAAATTACTAAAATAAGAAATTCAAGAGGGAGCATAACTACCAACTTTAGAGAAATAAAAAGTGTTATAAGTGATAAATATGAACAAATGTATGCCAACAAATTAGATAACATAGATGAAATGGACACATTTCTAGAAAGACAACTATAAAAACTGACTCAGATGAAATAGAAATTCTAAATAGACCTATAACAATAAAGGAATTGAATTAGCAATTTTAAGACTTCCCACCAATAAAAGCCAAAGACCAAGTGGCTTCACTGGTGAATTTTTTCAAACATTTAGAGAAGAATTAACAAATTTTAAACTTTTCCAAGAAAGAGAAGAGGTATACCTTCCCAGTTCATTCTGTGAGGCCAGTTTGACCCTGATAATAAAGCAAAAAAACCCCAAAAAACAAACAAAAAAACCCCACAACCTAAAGACTATATTTCTTATCAACATACATGCAAATATCCTCAACAAAACACTAGTAAACCTAATCCAACAGCATATTGTAAGGATATGCACCATGACCCAGAAATGCAAGGTAGGCTTAACAAATGAAAATCAAATAATGGAATACACTAAGCCAATAAAATAAAAGACCAAAATCATATGATTGTCTCAATAGACACAGAAAAGGCATTTAATAATATAAATAATTTTTACAATAAAAATACTCAGCAAACTAGGAATAGAGGAAACATTCTCAATGTGATAATGTGAATCTATGGAACATTCATAGCTAACATTATACTGAATAGTTAAAGACTAAATGCTCTTCCTCTAATATCAGGAACAAGACAAAGTTGCCTGCTTTTGCCACTTCTGTTTAACATTGTACTACAGATGCTAGCCAGGGTATTTAAGTAAAAAATAAAACACATGCATTCATATTGGAAAGGAAGAAATGACAGCAGATGACAGTCTCTTGTATATAGAAACTGCCAAGAAATACATTATAAAATTATTAACTAATAAATGAGTTCAGCAATGTTGTATGATATAAAGTCAATATATAAATTCAACTGTATTTGTATCCAGTAACAATAATGAAATTAAGAAAACAATTTCATTTATCATAACATCGGAAAGAATAAAACACTTAGGGACAAATATAACAAAAGATGTAAAAGAATATATATACTCTAAAACTATAAAACATGGTGAAAGAAATTAAAGAAGATCAAATAAATAGAAAGAGATCCCAAGTTCATGGATCAGGAGACATAATACAGTAAAAAGAACTTACTTCCCAAACTGATCTACAGATTCAATGTAATTCCCACGAAAAAATACAACTTCTTATTCTGCAGAAGTGAACAAGCTGGACTGAAAATGTATATAGTAATTCAAGAGACCCAAAATAGCCAAGACAATCTTGACAAAGAAGAACAAAGTTGTAAGGCTCTCACTTCCTGATTTTGTAACTTAATACAAAGCTATAATAATCGAAACAGTATGATACTGGCATAAGAATTGACATATAAATCAATGAAATAGAAATGACAGTCCAGGCATAAACACTTACATTTATAGTCAATTCGTTTTTGACAAGGGCAACAAGATAATTCAATTGGGAAAGAATAGGTTTTTCAACAAATAGTGCTGAGACAATTGAATGCCCGTATGCAAATAATGAAATTGGACCCCTAACTCATACCATATAAAAATATAAACTCAAAATTAATCAAATACCTAAATGTAGGAGCTAAAATTATAACTCTTAGAAGAAAACATAGGTGCAAATCATCATGACTTTGAACTAGGCGATGCTTTTTTAGGATATAACACCAAAACACCAGCAACAATGCAAACAGCAGATAAACTGAAAATAGCCAAAACTAAAAACAAGAAACTTGTACATAAATATGTATTAATCATAATAGCCAAAAAATTAAAACAACTTTAATGTCCATTAACTGATGAATGGATAAGTAAAATGTTGTATACTAATACAGTGGACTATAATTCAGGAATGAAAAGGAAAGGGGTATCGATACATGTAACAAGCTTGAAAATATGTTGCTAACCTAAAGATGCCAGTAACAAAAAGCCATATATTGTTTGACTCCATTTATACAAAATGTCCAGAATAGACAAATCTATAGAGACACAAAGTTGATTCCCTAAGACTGTGGGAATGGAGATCTGTTGGGGGATGACAGCTAGAGAATGCCAGATTTTGGGGGGGGCATATTGAAATGTTCTAAAAGTGATTATAGTGATGGATACATAACTCTGTGAATATAATAAAACTGTTAAATTGTATATTTTAAATGGGTGAATTGTATGATATGAGGGGCTCAAAATTGGCAATGAAAATATATGATTATTTCCTGTTGGCATAATTTTATTTGAAGAATGTCCAAATAATTTAAGAACAAACTGTTAGAATTTATAAGTGCATTTGTTACAGTCACCAGACATAAGGTCCATATACAACCAGTTATTGCGTTTTATATAAATTCAACAAAAATCTAAATAGATATTATTTGTAATAGTACCCCCAGATAACAAATACTTTAGGGATAAAATTAATGAAAAATTATGAAGACATTTATATAAAAACACATATATGTTTGTATATTTATGGATTCAAAGACAAAATATTGTAAAGATATGAACTATCATTTGATCCACAGATAAAATTCAATTCCAGTCAAAATAGTGCCAGGTATTTGAAATGACAAGCTGATTCAAAAGTGTGTATGGAAATGGAAAGAGCAAGGATGAACCAAGGCAATTTTGATAACATATTTTTGAAGCTAAAGTACTGACAACTACCAGATATCAGCAGCTGTCATAAAATTTAACAAATATCAAGATTAATTTTGAAAAAATAGTAAAAATGCATTGTGGTATAGCTATAGAAGCAGAAAAATTGACCAATTAGAGGTCTGAAATACATATGTAAACATATAAAGAAATCTGATATAAAATAAAAATGAAGCCATCCATCACTTTATAGGGCTATGGAAAAAGTGGGTCACTATATTTTACAAATAATGGCACATCTTATTCCTGATAATGAATAATGGAATCTAAATGAATTTTAAAAATTAACATGAAAAATGAAAGCAAAATTCAAATAGAAGAAAGTGAAAAAGACTCTGTATAAACTTGAGTCATCGATGGATTTCTTCAATAATAACAGGAAAAGTACAAATCATAAATTAAAAAAAGATCAAAATTATATATTTCTATTTACCAAAGGAACAATGGAATATCTGAAAAGATGGACACATCAGGATACAATATTTATAATAACAAGAAATTAATATCTATGTTAAATAAGTAAGTCATGCAAACCAGGAAGTAATATGTAGGAAAACCAAAAGAAAAATTCTCAAATAATGAGTAATATGATCATATAATAAAAATGGTCAGTACAAACATGGAGATAAGGTCAATAGTAATCAAAGAAATGTAAGGTCAAAGGTATGATTCCAACAAAGACTAGTGAAAATTAGAAACTGGTTAAATACTAAGAGAATAAATGTGGAAATAGGAATCTTCAGGTGGTGGTAGTTTAGTTTTAGATAGCCATATGAAGAGAACTCTTACTGTAGTTAATGAATTTTCTAATTGATGCACACTGACTCAGAATTTCTATTTCAGATCATATGTCTCAAATAAATTATCATAATGACATTAAATAGGATATTTAATCATAGTATTTTTGGGTGTCAAGGAGGGAGTTGATGGTGCTTAGGAGAAATAAAAATATAAATAAAAATATACATGTGATATATATATATTTATTCTTTTAACTTATATATGCCACATATATATATATATATATATCACAGTTGATTATCTATCTATCTATCACTATATGTATATATAAAATTTCCTGGAGATAAATAAAGTCTTTTGTTAATAGGCTAATAATTAATGTGTTCTTGAAATAAGTATGAATAAAATATGTGTTTACACATAAAATCCAAGAATAATATGAAACACATCTAGTTCTTATTTTTGTATGTAGGTGCCCATGAGAATGGCCAGATAAAGTTGCTTTCATTCCCTTTGGCAAAAAGAAATGTAATTTTCTGTGAAAGGAATATACACAATAGCAAAAATTTTTTGCTCCTATTTTATTCTCCCTCTCCCTAATGACTTTGAAAAAATAACTGATATCTTGAATCTTTAAAGCAGTAATTAAAATAGAATATCACTGTAATATTCTCATTCTAAAATACTAAATAAAAACCTCACTAAAAATATATCACATTGTACTTTACACAGATTTTAAAAAATTTAACAGCTCTACTTTTATGTTATTAGTACCCCTTCTAAATGTTACAAAACAGAAAACAAACCAAAAGAACCTGAAGAATTGAAATTGCCTGTAGTCACACAATCAGGAAATAAAGAAAAAGTATTTGAACCCAGGCCATTGCTATTCTGTAGTTCGGATCCTTAACACCTGTATCTGGGAGAGATCATGAAGAATAATCCAAGGCCCTTATTTTAAAAATGAAAGAGTTAAGGCTTAAACACAGTAAGCATGTCACCTCATATGAAGAAAGAATGGCTTTTCCACATTTATTGCTCTCTCTGTGCAGTTTGTGCCAGCATTATGATTGCTCAAAGAGCACTTGATGCAGAAGAGAACAGTAGTTTCCTCACAATCAGGCATAAGCTGGCATTCTCTTCAGTACCTAGTCCTGTTTAAGATTTGGATGTTTTGATTCTCTGAAATAAATCCTACCAATGTTTTCGTAGGTCAGTCTCCCAAGGCAACAGAAATGAAAGCAAAAATAAACAAATGAGACCTAATCAGACTTATAAGATTTTGTATAGCAAAAAAATAAATAAATAAAATAAACAAACAAAAAGACAACCTACAGACTAAGAGAAAGTATTTGCAAATGATGCAACAAACAAGAGCTTAATTTCCAAAATATATAAACAGCTCATACAGCTCAACAACAAAAAAAACAAACAACCCAATCGAAAAATGGGCAGAGGACCTAAATAGACATTTCTCCAAAGAAGACATACAGATGGCCAACAGGTACATGAAAAGATGCTCAACATTGCTAATTATTAGAGAAATGCAAATCAAAACTACAATGAGGTCCCACCTCACACAGGTCAGAATGGCCACCATTAAAAAGTCTACAAATAACAAATGCTGGAGAGGGTGTGAAAAGGGAACCCTCCTACACTGTTAGTGGGCATGAAAGTTTGTGCAACCACTGTGGAAAACAGTATGGAGTTTCCTCAAAAAACTAAAATAAGAGTTGCCATATGATCCAGCAATCCCATTCCTAGGCATATATCCAGACAAAACTATAATTTAAAAAGGTACAGGCACCCCTATGTTCATAGCAGCACTCTTCACAATAGCCAAGACACAGACACAACCTAAATGTCCACTGACAGATGAATGGATAAAGAAGATGTGGTACATATATACCGTGGAACACTACTCAGTCATCAAAAAGAATGAAATAATGCCACTTGCAGCAACATGGATGGAAACAGAGATTATCATGCTAAGAATGAAGTCAGAAAGAGAAAGACAAATACCATACGATATCACTTATATGTGGAATCTAAAATATGACACAAATGAACCTATCTACAAAACAGAAACAGACTCACAGACAGAGGGAACAGATTTGTGGTTGCCAAGGGGAAACAGGTGGTGGGGGAAGAATGGATTGGGAGTTTGGGATTAGCAGAGGCAAATTATTATATATATGATGGGTAAACAACAAGGTCCTACTGTATAACACAGGGAAGTATATTCAATATCCTGTGATAAGCCATAATGGAAAAAATATAAAAAATAATGTATATGTATGTATAACTGAATCACTTTGCTGTATAGCAGAAATTAACACAATATTGTAAATCAACTATGCTTCAATAAAAAAAGATTTGGATGTTTTGTGTATCCTTATAGGCAAATAAACTTTCAAACATTGCAAATGTATTACCCCAGAAACACATTAAAGATTTAATTTCAAAGGCCAAGTAAGTAAATGTAATATATACATATTACTATTATTACTAAACATATTGCTATATGTTTCCAAGTATATAATTTCATTGTAGGGGTGGATTACCATTGGTGGATCTAGTCAGAAGATCTAGGTGTGAAAAACGTATGAACACAGCAGTTTTAACTGGCTTGTATCTTTATTTGGTGTTGTGTTAGGAGAGAGAGTGAGGATAATGCAGATAATGGTGTTACTGACTGCAAACAAAAAAGGGGGAACATCTCAGGCTGGAAAACAGTATTAAAATTCAGAAAGATTTACAGCAAGATCCTATTTGACCCACCTCCTAGAGAAATGAAAATAAAAACAAAAATAAACAAATAGGACCTAAGGAAACTTAAAAGCTTTTGCACAGCAAAGGAAACCATAAACAAGACAAAAAGACAACCCTCAGAATTGGAGAAAATATTTGCAAATGAAGCAACTGACAAAGGATTAATCTCCAAAATATACAAGCAGCACATGCAGCTCAATATCAAAAAAACAAACAACCCAATCCAAAAATGGGCAGAAGAACTAAACAGACATTTCTCCAAAGAATATATACAGGTTGCCAACAAACACATGAAAGGATGCTCAACATCACTAATCATTAGAGAAATGCAAATCAAAACTACAATGAGGTATCACCTCACACCAGTCAGAATGGCCATCATCAAAAAATCTACAAACAATAAATGCTGGAGAGGGTGTGGAGAAAAGGGAACCCTCTTGCACTGTTGGTGGGAATGTAAATTGATACAGCCACTATGGAGAACAGTATGGAGGTTTCTTAAAAAACTAAAAATAGAACTACCATATGATCCGGCAATCCCACTACTGGGCATATAACCGGAGAAAACCGTAATTCAAAAAGAGTCATGTACCACAATGTTCACTGCAACACTATTTACAATAGCCAGGACATGGAAGCAACCTAAGTGTCCATCTACAGATGAATGGATAAAGAAGATGTGGCACATATATACAGTGGAATATTACTCAGCCATAAAAAGAAACGAAATTGAGGTATTTGTAGTGAGGTGGATGGACCTAGAGACTGTCATACAGAGTGAAGTAAGTCAGAAAGAGAAAAACAAATACCATATGCTAACACATATATATGGAATCTAAAAAAAACAAAAAATGGTTCTGATGAACCTAGGGACAGGACAGGAATAAAGACACAGACATAGAGAATGGACCTGAGGACACAGGGAGGGGGAAGGGTAAGCTGGGACAAAGTGAGAGAGTGGCATGGACATATATACACTACCAAACGTAAAACAGATAGCTAATGGGAAGCATCCACATAGCACAGGGACATCAGCTCAGTGCTTTTTGACCACCTAGAGGGGTGGGATAGGGAGGGTGGGAAGGAGATGCAAGGGAGAGGGGATATGGGGATATATGTATACATATAGCTGATTCACTTTGTTATACAGCAGAAACTAACAAACCATTGTAAAGCAATTATACTCCAATAAAGATGTTAAAAAAAAGAAATATGCTCTTATTATATATCCTATATTGGATATATAACTATATAGCTATAGTGTAGTTATGTAAAATGCTACTTATATGTAATAAAATGTACTCACACACAAAAAAAATGATGTTAAAAAAAATGGCTCAAAGATATTCTGCTTAAGTGTAAAAAACTTAAAGGAAAATTTTAGATAGATTAAAAGAGACCTTGTTTTGAAAGGGAAGAAAAGCCAGATGACAGCAAAGACAGAATTCTTCCTGCCCTCTTTCTTTTAATTTACCCAGTACTGGCAGGCCTAAGTAACACAGCATATTAGCAATTCGGATAAGAAGGGACTGTAGCAGAAAAAAAAAAAAACCAAAAAACAAAAAACAGAATTCTTTATAGAAACTATTGAATATTTACATTAAAAACTTGCTAGAATTATCCCACAAATGTATATTTCAGTAGAGGCTTATTAAAAGAGGTTTTAATAAGCCTTTAATAAGAGAGGTTTCATGTATGTTTAAACATACATGAAAAGCAAAAATTACAATTTAAAATAGGTGATTCATTAGCCTTCTTAAGCTTCTCAGTGTCAGAGGAATATCTTAGAGGAGATTGTCTATAAGTAACATAATCCATTGATTTGCTGCTACACCAAAAATGATTCTGCTAGTCTCTTTAACTTCATAAGCTAAAAAATAAATAGACAAATGTAGCTGTGGTCCTGATTCTTCCTGCAGCATGAAGAGGGGCCTATAAAATATGTCCCACCTCCTTTCATGTAAGATGCATCCTTCTGTTAAGGATTTTAACCCTCTATTTATTTTACCATGTTGCACCATGCAATGATTCTGCCCACCTTCACCATTTGACTGTTCGTAAAAAAGTATATTTTACTCTTTTCCACGAAGTTGGAATCCTGTTTTATCTCTGACTATTATTAACACTTGTTTCTGCAAGATTAGCAAAATGATGACAATTGATGAAGTTCGGTAATGGGCACATGGATGTGTATTGCATTATTCGACTTTGTGTTTGAAAATTCTCATAATAGAAAGTTAAAAGTAAAAAAAATTGGATTTTATCAGACATTTGAAAATTATTACATTTAAGAGGATATTTGATACTTTGAGGGAAAATCTTAAGTCATGATAGCAGATATAGAATATACTACTAAAACCATGTGTTTAGATGATTTGATAAATCTAAGATGAAAGAATCTTTCTAGAACAATGACATCATGTAGAATATATCTAAAATTTGCAAATAGTGGAATAAAAGAATATACACATTTTCTAAAAAATTTAAAAACTCTTGATGTGGAATACTCACAGAAAGAAAATACATACAGTCTAAAAGAAAGATACATTATACATTTCCTCTTATTCTCAGGAAACCTCTGAAGCAAATATTCATAGCACATAAGCACTTTATATTTATTAAGCATTGAGGGCTTGACTGTATATAACATACTCTATGAGCCATGAAAAGAATTTAATCCAAAAGGGATAAGTTTAGAGTGTCTACCTTTCTTTCCCAGCAGGATCCTGGACCTAGGCAAATATATTAACCTCTTTATTCAGAGAAAAACCAGCAAAGAGAGTAAGGAGACATGAAGCAATAAATAGGAGTTGAATAAATACTACCTTTGGCAAAACTACTCGTTTAGCCAGTTCATTGAATAGATTGAACTCAATGTAGATCATTCAGGAAACAATTTTTTTCTTACCACCTTTTTCAAAATCATTTTCTTATCTTATCTGTCCTGGACAATACATCTTGCAAATTCCATGCCTTCCTGTGTTACAGTCTGATGTTAGAAAAATCACATTTGCAGATGTTAAATACTATAGCAAAATCTACTATAAAAATTCAGATTCAATTCATATTTTCTCACAATCAGTAGCCAATTCAGTTCTGATCCAGTTTTCAAGAGACTGGCAGTGAGAAATGGATATATGTTGATATATATTCCAAAGTGCTCAGCCACTGTGCCTAATACTCTTCTCCTGAGTCTCTCCTAATTTGGGAGAACAAGGACATGAGAGAGTTGAGAGGGAAATGGTAAAGTCTGTCTTGACTGGCGCTGGTGTAAATCTGGCTGTTGCTATCTGTAATAGAAGAGAAATCCTTGCCCTGACACCACAGAGTTTGTTGGATAGTAACACTCATGCTCTGGAACTTAAATTACCCCTCAGAATTGTTTCTACGTGGAGGCAAAATATCTGGAATCCCACCCCAACAAATTATTTCTTGCTACTTAGTCACTTTAAGTATTGGGAGCATGACTGCATATATTCTATCAGCCATGGGAGAAGAAATCTAATCCAAAAAAAGACAAGAGTATGGTGTTAGGGTGAGGCTTAAAACTCCCAGTCACTTCTGACTCTCCGTACAATAGAGAGTCAAAAGGCAAGAAAATTCACAAGTAGAAGACTATTGCTATGAAGGGTGTGGAAGCTGGAACATGGGTACGCAAAAACATAAAAGGCACTGAAGGGCCCTGGGCAGGACACCGATAATGTTCAGTAGGCTCTCATGTATGTAAACCAGACACTCTATCTGTCCCCACGTAGGATTTGTTACTTAAAGCAGTTGGACCAGGGGAGACAAAACTGTGCACCTATCAATACTGGTCAGAAGAAACCCTACAGATTACCCATTTCTATTCTCAAATCCTCTTACATCTTGCTTTAACTTTGTGCTGACACAGCTCCCTAAATTCTAATTTGCCGCTATGTTGGAGAAAATGTGAGTAGTTAGTGAAATAAGCTAGGGTCCCAACAGATGCAATTCATCCTGAGGATTTAATTGGTACTTATTATCTCCATCCTCTACTACCTATTTGGGTGTCTCCTGACCCTAACTTCTGCTCATATTGGGGTCTTCACTGGAGGGTGATCCAGACCTTCCTATTAGAGAAGTCATAGTTCCCATGATTTTATCAACCTGTTTTTGCTGCAATTGCCCATTCACTGATAAAACTGGGCATTAGCATACTCAGAGATGCCCCAGTAAATAATCTGATTGCCAAAGATATTGTTCCTCCCCCAATTATATAGCAGCAACCCTATCTCTTCATGATGCCCGGTGTTAATTACCCAGACCAGTATAGTATAGTAAATATTTTTGTCCTTTTTAAAAAATTTTATTTATTTTTTTATACAGCAGGTTCTTATTAGTTATCCATTTTATACATATTAGTGTATATATGTCAATCCCAATCTCCCAATTCATCACACCACCCACATTTTGTCTTTTTTTAACTGCTGATCTACTTGCACAAAATGTTCAGAGTGATAAGGGGAAGGCATAGCTTTAAATTTAGTGGAAATTTTTTTAAATTGTTCACAGGTGGAAGTATTTTTTTCTCTAGAAACCAGGACCTCTAGACCCAAGACCTTAAACTTTCAAATACGGGAAGCATAAGTACTCAGTTTTGTCGCTAGGAATGTTAGTAAGCAGGGCCGCCCCTACTTACATCTCAGAGTTCTAAGATCAATATTGTAGGAGAGGAAAAATGTTTTCCCTTCTTCCCATCTTAGTTCTTTGGCTGATTTAATAAATTGACTTAAGGCAGATAAACAGGAGAAAAACATATTTAATTTCATACATACAGGAGCCCCAAAGATATGAGGCTCAAAGAAGTAACCAAAGCAAGCAGCTTTTGTATCTTTTAGACAAGAAAATAAACTTGTGAAGAAATGACAAGACAAGGGTTTGGGCTTAGGGGAGCAAATAGTGAAGAAGTAACGAGGGTTGTTTATACAATCTTCTCGGCCCTAAATTCTCTATCTCTGGTAATTAAGATGCCTTAATTACCCTCCTGGTATAGGGATGGTACCATTCACACAGGAGATTTATTTCCTGCTTTCTAGGGGATAAAGGAGGTTAGAGTGTTCTCCTTGCACTGGCTGTTTCTTAAGTAACATTAATTCCAAATAATCAACATGTCAAAGTGACATATTTTGGGGTGGCATATTCTGGTCCCCTTCAACTTGTTCTATCTGCTAAGGACACAGCAACATAAAATGACCTTTGAATTGAGATATACACTGAATATTGAAGAACAACTCTTGGTGCACATAGGCTGCTCCTCTAAGCTGACAACTCAGATACACCTTTAAGAAGGCATTCTTACCCACTGTCTACGTAGTTGGAGCAGTGGATTCAACGGTCATGTATCCACTGTAACACTTCATTTGCCATAAAGTGGTCCCTTTGTCCAAGGCAGTTAATCAGATTCTATGTAAGTAAACCAGACACTCTGTTTTCAGATCTGTAACTCGAGCACTTGGTCAGGAGAGCCATGTTTGTACTCCTGTCAACACGAGTCAAAACAAAGTACTGTTTTCTCCAAAATGGAATGGGTCCAATGTAATTGGGCTGTTGGGCTATTGGACAGAAAACCACAGTCTCTTCCTGGCTGTGGCTGGAAGCTACACTGGGTCTTTACCATGTGACCTTTCCAACAGGGCAACTTGCTTCATCAAAACCAGCAAACTCATATAACCATTATGGAGAACAGTAAGGTGGTGTCTTAAAAAACTAAATATAGAGCTACCATATGATCCAGCAATCCCACTCCTGGGCATAGATTCAGAGAAAACCAAAATTCAAAAAGATACATGCACCCCGATGCTCATCGCAGCAGTACTTACAATAGCCAAGACATGGAAGCAACCTAAATGTCCATCAACAGAGGAGTGGATAAAGATGTAGTACATACATACAACGGAATACTACTCAGCCATAAAAGAGAACAAAATAATGCCATTTGTGGCAACATGAATGGACCTAGATATTGTCATACTGAGTAAAGTAAGTCAGACAGAGAAAGACAAATATGATAATGCTTATATGTAGAATCTAAAAATATGGTACAAATGAACTTATTTACAAAACAAATAGAGTCACAGATGTAGAAAATAAACTTGGTTACCAGAGGGGAAAGGGGGGGAAGGATAAACTGGGAGATTGGGATTGGCATATATACTACTATATGTAAAATAGATAACAAATAAGGACCTGCTATATAGCACGGGGAACTCTACTCAATACTCTGTAATGACCTCTATGGGAAAAGAATCTAAAAAGGATTGGGTATATGTATATGTATAACTGACTTACTTTGCTGTACACTGGAAACTAACACAATATTGTACATCAACTATACTCCAATAAAAATTAAAAAACAAAAAAAAGGCCAGCAAACCGAAAAAAAGGCAGTGGAGATTCTGTTAATAAGACTGAAGCACAAACCTTTAAAATCTAATCAAGAAGTGACTTTTCATTAATACTGCAGCAAACTATTGGTTAGAAGCAAGTTTCTCAAGGGAAGGGAATTATACGAGTTAGTTGGTAGGATTTCTAACCTTACAAAATAAATTCGTTTTACTGTAACCCCCTTCTCTGATACTTTTGATTCCTTCTTCCACATTCTAACTAGGCTTATTTGGAAACTGTTTTATTATTTAATGTGGACCATTTTTTTTTTCTGAACTTCCAAGAACCATCCCAGTAATTTATTAATTCCTGAATCATGGCAGAATAGCTGCATGTCAAAAATTCTTCCTTAGCCAGACTGACATTCTTTTTTATTAAGATATAATTAACATATAATGTTATATTAGTTTCAGGTGCACAACATGATTTGATACATTGTATATATTGCAAAATGATCACCACAATAAGTCCAGCCAACGTCTAGCACCACACAGAGCTACACATTTTTTTCTTGTAATGAGAATTTTCAAGATTTACTCTCTCAGCAACTTTCAAATATACAATGTGGTATTATTATCTATAGTCATCATGCATACATTATATCCCAGGACTTGTTTAGCTGGGAATTTGTACCTTTAGACCACTTTTAGCCATTTGCCTACCCCTCACCCCCCGTCCTCCCTCCCGGCCAGCACCAATCTGTTCTCTGTATTTATGAGTTGTTTTTTTTTTTGATTCCACATATAAGCGAGATCATACAGTGTTGTCTTTCTCTCTGACTTATTTCACTTAGCATAGTGCCAAGTTCCACCCATGTTGTCGCATTCAGACTGACATTCTACTCCCCTTGATTCTACATCTCAAAAAAAACTATGTTAAGGCACGCTTACCTTGTTCTTTCAGATATGTATTATCCAGGGCCTGTAGTTCCCTTAGTGAAAAGTTGCTTTCCTTCTTTAGCAGTTTCAACGCTTGGTTAGGCTGAAGCTTTGCCCTTGTATTCGGTTTGGTGACCAGGAATCAAGTTAAGCAGATCATTAAAGGGAAAAAAACCACATTACAATGTCTTTAGCATAATATTCAAGTAATGGTGTTGAGAGAGTTGCTATAATATAATAAAGGTAAGTGGGTATAATAAAGTCTGGCTCCATTTTTTGATGTTTGCTACAGTTTTGGGCTCCACACTCTCTGCTCCCTTCTGCTCCAAATCTTAACCATCTGATACAAAAGCCCAAATGCTTCTTCATTTGGTTCCGGTGGGAAGTTCAAACCATTCTCAGGAAGCCTCACCCTAGCCCCACCCCATAACCTCTATAAAACTCCAAGCCAGTCTCTTTTCCCTTCTTTCCCAAGTTCTTTGGAACTGCCCTGCTCTCTCCTGAAAATCTCAGTACATGAGTAATAAACCTTCTCATACCTTCCTGATGATGTCATTAGTACTGATATCCAAATTAAATTTTGGTTGGCGGTCCATCCTGACTCTGTGGTATGGCTACAACAGTGGGCTACTTACTTTTGCAGGCCCAGAAGGTTGTGCGTCTGGGCATTCAGGTGAATTTATTTATATAATCACACTCCAATCTAATGATCCCAATTCTTTCTGAGGGCACTGATGATGATGTAGGAGACCTGGCCAAGTTTTCGAATCAGCTTTCTTTAAATGTTTGCAAATTTTGTCCCTCTTACATTAAATTCTGCACCTAGTCTTCAACTATATTTGCCCTCATGCTGCAAATGATAAAGTTCTCTTAAATACTGGATGGAAGTTGTCTGACTTTCACACTTTGTTAGTAATTGATCAACATGTGTTTATCATTTTCTCTCTTCAACACGTCAGAATCATCCAGTAACAATCACCTATTCCCATAGTCCTTACATGTACCATAGTTAAGTCAGAACATTTATTTCCATTGGTATCACAGAGTGGAGAATCTCAACAATTTTAAGGCTGGAGCATGCTAAGGGCTATCGACAGTCCGTCTCTCATGAAAATGGTTCCTTATTTCCAACTCACCAGCGAGTGATCCAACCACAGAATCCTATCATTAGGGTCCGCTTCTCTGGCCTTTCTTGGTACCAAATGTTTTAGATTGGCTTCTCTAAAAGCACGGATTCAGGTAGAAGTGATTATTTATGAAAGTGCTCTTAGGAAAAGCCAATAAGACATGGGGGAAGCATGATGGAGAAAGCAAAGGAGTCAAGCAAGGGTTTAATTTCAGATGAAGTCTCAGACTCAGCTCCGAATTGAGCTTTAGATCATACATTACACCTGAGAATTCTTCCTGCCTTGAAGCAATGTGCTGGGCTTTTGTTTTCCCACACCACTTACTCCTTAGCTTCAGGAAAATGTGTCTTGAGGGTGAGATAAAATTTCCAGGCCCTTCTGGATTTCCAAGCCTGCAAGAAGGCAACTCAAATGCCCAAAGAAAATCCTCTGGAAGCCCCAATGAGAGAAAAACAGAACCTGAGGGATTGGTGTATGTAGCTAATAAAGAATCTGAGGGAGTCAGAGTAGAACATCAACATTCTCTGTTACATTTGTTCTTACTGAAGTGTTCCCATATGATACATAATTTACCTAGAATATGATCCTCCTTATATACTCTATCATCAGCAGTTTAGCAAGAAACTCCCAAACTGAAGTGATGGCAGTAAGACAGTATCAGTATCACCCTATCATCACAAACCTAATTTTGCTAAAAATCTGTGTGTATTTTCTGTTATAGATTTTACATTTGCTTTCAGATTACTGTGTCCCTATTTGATGGTCCAAACTACCTCCCTAGCTTTTGGACATTTCTACTTCATGCACTTGATTGTCGCTATTTTATTGATAAGTAGAACGATAAACTGACTAGTTTTGTCACTAGTCCACAATACTCGTCCAATCATCCCCAACTTAGGCAATCATGTTTTATACTATTAAGTCAGTCCTTCAAATGCTGTGGCAAGACCTTCATAACCACAGTGTGCTCTTTCTGTTTACCTCAGGCCTTTTGCTATCTGTGTCAGGATGCCTCCTATTCACATGAAAGTATAGAAGGTTACATTGGCCCATCTTTGGCTCAGCTACAATGTATATGGTGTATAGCAGGCCTATTAAGCATCAGGTGATAAGAATACAACAGTGAACAAAATAGTTAATGTGATAATAGTTAATTTTACATATCAACTTGATGGGGCTCAGGGATGCCTGCATAGCTGGCAAAACATTATTTCTGGTGTGTCTGTGAGGGTGTCTTTGGAAGAGATTAGCATTTGAATCCATAGACTGAGTAAAATAGATTTCCCTCACCAATGTGGGTGGGCATCATCCAACCTATTGAGGACCTGAATAAAACAGGTGGAGGAAAGGCACATTCATTCTCTCTGTTTGGGTTGAGACAACTATCCTCTCTTGCCCTTGGACCTTGGCACTCCTGATTCTTAGGATTTCAGACTCAGATCAGGACTTACACCATTGCACCCTCCTCATTCAAATGTTCATCAATTGATTAATGAATATACAAAATATGGGACAGCCTTACAATAGGACCTTATTGAGAAATATAATGGAAGGAAGCACTGATATATTCTACAACATGGGTAAACTTTGAAAATATTATGCTAAATGAAAGGAGCCTATCACAAAAAGCCACAAATTATATGACTCCCTTTATATGCAATATCCAAATTGAGAAATCCATATAGATAGAAAGCTAATCAGTGATTGTCAAATTTTCTGAGGAGAGGGGAATGGAGAGTAATTGCTAATGGGTAAAGAATTTCTTTTGAGGGCTTCCCTGGTGGCGCAGTGGTTGAGAATCTGCCTGCCAATGCAGGGGACACGGGTTCGAGCCCTGGTCTGGGAAGATCCCACATGCCGCAGAGCAACTAGGCCCGTGAGCCACAACTACTGAGCCTGCGTGTCTGGAGCCTGTGCTCTGCAATGAGAGAGGCCACCATAGTGAGAGGCCCGTGCACTGTGATGAAGAGTGGCCCCAGCTTGCTGCAACGAGAGAAAGCCCTTGCACAGAAACGAAGACCCAACACAGCCAAAAATAAATAAATAAATAATTAATTAAAAAAAATAAAGTTTCACCGGGTTCTAGGTGAAGCTTTAGAAAAAAAAGAATTTCTTTTGAGATATGAAAATGTTTCAAAATTAGATAGTGATGATATTTATATAGCTCTGTAAATATAATGAATGAAATATAATGAAATATATAAATATATTTAGTGGCGTTATTAAGCCACTAAATAGTTCACATTAAAAAGATAAGTTTAATGATATGTGAATTATATCTCACTAAGCTGCTATAAAAAGATAAGGATACAGATAAATTGAACATCAAATAGAGGAATATATAGTTACAGATTGTTACTAAAAGGAAGTAAGGTTAGTGTTGCCAATGCCAAACAAAACAGATTAATAGTAAACTAATCGACTGGGATTGAGGAAGTCACTTAATAATGATTAAAACTTCAATATACTGTAAATACATCAAATCCAATCTCAAATGCACTTAAGATAGCCTTAAAATATGTAAAGCAAAAATATAGATTATAGTAAAATATATGTTTACATATATATGAAAAAAGCTATTCTTACTGGATGATTTTAGCACATCTTTCTTAGTTATCAATAGTCATGTAAACATAAAATAATATATAGACATATTGAAGACAAACTATAGCATATTAGACACTGTCAAAGCAAAAATAGTGAATTACAAGGCTTAACGGTATATCCAAAATAAAAAATAGTTTAAAGAATGGGGAAAAAATGACAACGTAACCTGTGGGACAGTATAAAATTGTATAACAAACATGTAAGTGTAGTTTTGGCAAAAATGGGGGAATGGCAGAAAAGTATTTGAAGCTATAATAGCCAAAATTTTTTCCAAAATTGATGAAAACAACACCATTTAAAATAATGCATGCTTCAAAGAATATATCAGAAAGAACTTAAGAAATATTTTAACTGAATTATAAACAAGCACAAATATCAAATTTATAAAATGCAGTTATACAGTGTCTAGACGAAAATTTATAGTTTTAAATGCTCATATTTAGAAAAAAATATCTAAAACAATGAAAGTATCCACATAAAGAATATAGGAAAAGAAGATGTGCTTGAGCTCACTGTACGTAGAAAGAAGGAAAGAGTCAAGATATCATTTGGAATTTGAGTGTGTGCATTTTTATTCCATATTCCAATTTTATCATATGCTCTATGTGAGAGAGATCTTCAGAATGTCCCTCATATTCCTGACATAATAGTGTGCAAGGTCATCACTTGAGTTTATGGATCTGTATTAAGTTTCTATTGCTGCTGAACAAATAACACACACTTTCTAGTTTAAAACACCAGGTATTTATTATCTCACATTTTCCATGCGACAGGAGTACTGGCATAACTTTGTTGAATCCTCCCCTCAGGGGCTCACAAAGCTGTAATCGAAGTGTCACCTAAGGCTGCAGTTTCATCTGAGGCTTGGAATCCTTGTCCAAATGAACATGGTTGCTGGCAGAATTCATTTCCTTGCAGCTGTATAACTCATAGCTACTTGCTTCTTCAAGGCCATCAGGAGAGTCTGTGGTGCTTTAAGTCTCCAAATTCTTGACCCTTTTTTAAAGGACTCATCTCACAAGATGATTAGACTACCTAGGAAATATCTCTTTTGATTAACTCAAAGTCAAGTAATCAAGGACCTTAAATATCCCTTCACTTTTGCTAATAGCATCATCTCATCCAGGAATACCCTCTCTCACCTTCGAAAGACCCATTTATACTCAAGGGGAAGGTATTATACAGGGATGTACACCAGACGTTGGGAATCCTCTGGGCCATCTAAGAATTCCTCTTACTGCAGGTTCTTTATTTTCAAGGTTGTATAAATTCTTAGGTAATGCACATATTTAACACAGAAGTACATGGGAAGTTTCAAGAGCTATGTAAAATATTGTAAATAGAGATGCCATTTCATTGTTTCTTAAAACTCCCAATTTCAGAAATTTCACATAGAAGATTAACTACTTTTGACAGTCTGGTTGGAAATAGTGTTTTTGGAAAGTTATTGCACATCTTAAAATTATGTTTCCATAGCCAGCATGCCTATATTTACATAGAGTATATGATTATGAGATGTGGCTTTGGGGAGACATGTGTCATTGATGCTGGAGTTGAATGGAGAGATAAAAAAGGAATATTCAACGATGAAAGATAGCCCCTCTGACATTAGAATTTTATTTTTGAAAGTAAAAATATTTAATAATTTAAAGGAATTTAAAATAAAGATATTTGGTACTCCTGAGTGAAGAATATTTTGTTTTGGAAAATATCACGTAGCTTGACTGATCAATATATGTCATTACTAAGACTCAATTTATTTGAGAGAACAGGTGATATTTAAATGCTTAAAAGTTTCAAACTCCCAATGAGTTTTCTAAAGAACATGTTTGAAATTCCAGAGAAGAGGAAACAAAATGGTACTTTTTCTAAAAATAATATTGATAGCAGAAGAAAAAAATTACCTAAGGGAAATAATACACTTTAATAGTTTTTCTATATTCATGTCATTCATAGAGTATATTTTCAGGAGCTCTTGGACACAATTACTAGTAGCACTCCTTCAATTTATGATTCTCAAATATTTGTTGTCTGTGTGAGAATAAACAAATGAAAATCAAAATCATATGGGTTACTTATTTATGCTTTTTCTCCCATCAGACCACAAATATAAACTTATGGTTTGCTCTTCTGTGTCACAGACCAGCCAACAAGGAGGAGAGGAAGACATGGGGTAATGAATAAGAGTGTAATAGTAATGGCTGCTAAGAAGAGAAAAAAACGATGGGTCTCTTAGGTATAGGGACCCCATCAATGTTGATAAACAAGATCCTGAAAGTGAACAACACATGTTTTATCATGTTCTGAATCTAAAGGAAATGGTGTCCTTCCTGGTATGAGAAAATCTTAGACTCCTGGCCATGAGAAGTGATATTCCAGCCTCATTTGGTGAAAGATGTGCTGCTTCCCTGTGTCAATTATTTCTCCTGCAGATCTAGCCCTTGGCAATACTGCTTGTAAAACCAGTTTGTTAAACAGGTTCAACTTCATGTGGAATAATCAGAAAAGCTTCATTTATTTATTTATTTTTTTACCATATTAAAGAAAACCCTCAGTCCGACCTTACTTCTTTGTCGCTGGCAGATGCCATAGATTCCCTTCTCCCTCTGATTTTAGATCCAAGACATTTTCAGATATTAAGTAAGATCTAATAATAAATTTTCAAATTTTCATTCAATTTGAACAGCTCTTATTCCTTTAACTATCTTATTATCTATCTTATGAATGTCTCTTATTCCATTAACTGTAACAATCTTTCCCATTGTTCCATTATTATTCCAAATGTTCCAAATGTTAAGATCATTAACATTTTCCTTTTACTGTCTAAAGTTCACATTCTTACCCCACTTGCTCTACTGATTCTGGTTGCTTTAAAGGTGATACAGGTGATTAGAGATAAATGAAAAAAAAATAAACATCTGACCTATTACTTTTCTAACTTGGGCTCATGTTTCTGCTTGGCCTTATATTTAATGTGACTCCTGTGTGTGTTCCTTTGTTATCACGGACAATTACCCCATGTTGATCCACCCCTCAATGCAATTATAGACTCTTTATTGATGTCTTAAAACAAATTTTTAAGCCCCATTCTTGTCAAAAAGGTGGCAATACTTTAAAAGCACTGAAACATACAGAATTTGTATGAACATAATGGAATTAAATTTGTGTCATCTCTCTTCTTCCCTGATCAATTTGACTAGAGGCTTATCAATTTTTTTAATCTTTGAAAGCAAAAGCAAGAACAAAAACATATCTTTTGCCTTAAATTATTTTCTCTATTGTTTTTCCTGCTTTTTATATTATTGAATTCCACTATGATCACTATTATTTCTTTTTTTTCTGCTTACTATATTTTAGTTTGGTCTTAATTTCCTAGTTTCTTAGGCGGAAACTGATGTCACTGATTTGAGACTTACCTTTTTTTCTGATATTGTTTTAGTACTATACATTTTCTTTCAAGTGTTATTTTAGCTGTATTCCCAAATTTTGCTATGTCGTATTTTTATTTTAATCGTCTTTAATCTCTTTTTCATTTTCTGAACATTTTTCTAGCATTGATTTCTAATTTAATTCAACTGTGCTCCATTTCTCACACTAGATACAAAAATTAATGCAAAATGGATCATAGACCTAAATGGAAAACCCAGGACCGTAAAGGTTTCGAAGAAAAAAGGGGAAATTTCAAAATCATTGCGACTTTGGGTTATGTGGTGATTTCTTAGATATGACACCAAAAGTATTATCCAAAAGAAGAAAAATGTTAAATTGGACTTGATCAAAATTTAAAAGTTCTCACTGTATATTTTTATTTATTTCTTCAAAAGTCAGAGTCCCTGATGAATAAAATAGATCTCTCTGGCTTCGAAATATCTCTGTCCTTCATATGACTTTTGCTCTTCTGCTTCTGTGAGGGACATATTTCTGCTGCTGGTCTCCAGGGAGTATGATTCAGTATTTGTTTATTCAGTGTTCATGGTGACTTTATTGACCATGATTTTCATGAATAATGAGAATTGACTCTGTGTTTGTGTGTTTTACTCTAAAAAATTGGCCATTTAAGTAAGTAAATATTTTTTTTCAAAGCTTCAAAGAAGAAAAATAATTGCCTCCAGTCCAGAATTGGAATTTTTCCTTCTTTTTTCTTTCTTTGTGGAGTCTTTCCTCACCTCATAGCCAAATGTTATTTTTTCTGATCTCCATTGACTGTTTTCTTTCTACACTTCCTACCTGCAAAGGTCCAAAGTACAATATTGAGTTACCAATATACAAATGTTTGCTTTAGTTTACTTCCTGACTTAAAATCTTTGATGCTTTATTTTTTCATTAAAATAAAATTTACGTATCTTAGCTCGATCAATAATGCTCTGCATAACCTAAACCTTCTTTAAACTCATCTCCCCCATGATACCATTTGACCACTGCTTCTTTAGCAACACTGGTCTTTTAACAATGAATGTGAGAGCAGGAGGGTCTCTCTTGAATATGATGTGGTTATCTTGAGAAAGTATTACTAGTTATTTCTGGGAGGCAGAGTAAGAGTCTTAAAACAATGAGGACTATGGTTTTTGAGGAGTAAACACTTTTCAGATAAAGGTAGAAAATACAGGTGGATTTTTAATGATTATTGTGCATATTTGAATTATTTTTTCATTAATTTAACAAATATCCATTGATATTAATTGATTGACATCTATGCATCAGAAGTTTTTAGTTTTGCAAAAAGGAAAGGGCGAACAACAACAGAAAAAGAATAGGTTACTTATGGGAGGTGGGTGGGAAAGTGGTATAAAGGATAGGGATGACATTAAGTTTCTTTGAATACATCTTTTTACATATTTTTTGCTTTTGAATAATTTTAAAAGTTTTATACTTATTCACTAAATAATATTAAATCTCAAAGTCTGGAAAACAAAACTTCAAATTAAATATGAAGAAAAACAAATATGTAACTATAATCAAATATAAATTTAACCACAGCAAAAAAAGAAGAGAGGATTTAACCCAAATAACACTTAATGAAAATACACTGTATATTCTCAGTGGACTATATACTAAAGACGTATATACTAAAGTTTGTTATTGTTAATGGTAATTTAGTAGTAATTTAGAAATTACTGTGATATAATAGACTTGAGCAAACACATGTATATACTGATATTCTTCAGGATGAGTGTTATCATTATCAGAGAAGGCAGATTTTGAATTATTTAATAGGAGAAGAATAATTATGAGGGGATCATATATATTCATTTATATTCCCTAGCTGTGTCCATTTTAATGACCTAGAATTATTAACAGCCCAGGAGCAAAAAGAACAATGAATCCATAGTTCTTGGTTTCTAAATACCAGTCCCCATTATAAAGAAGAGGAGCTCCATGAAGAAATGGATGGTTTCAGGAATAGAAAAGGAAAAGTATGAGGTGAGATTGGGACATCTCTTTTGACAGGAAGTAAGAGAATGCTCAAAAAATAATGGGAAAATGTCAGAAGGACAAAGAAACCAACTTAAAAGCATTTTCACAAACTGAATTTGGGTATCACATATCTAATAGGTCAGCTGTTATTTAAACTCAGATATATCTGACTCTAATGCATATAGTCTTATCCTTTACAATAGTTTATTTCAAATTGTGAGTGGCAACACATTAGTGAGTTATATAACCACTTACTGTGCCATAACCACAATGTTAGAAAATGAAATGAAATGATACACACACATATATATTTGAATGCATTGGTAAACTTCAAAAAGTATCTTTAATAAGACGCATATGATACATAGTAGAATAGTCACATATTCAAAAATACATAGCCTTAATAACACAAACATCAGTAAATAGAACTTGGGTGAAAAAATATGAACACAATGTACACACATTTTTACATGGTATTTTATTTACTCAGGTAGCTTCAGGGTTTCATTATCATGAAATAACTAAGTACAACTAATGACTAGATTTAAAAAATCATGTTTTATATTGTCAATGCCTCCTTCTGTCACATGGCATTTATTATTTAAAAATTACTGAAATATAGAAAACATAGGTCTCAATATTTTTCTTTCAAGCAGGCCCACTAACTCTTAAGACACTCAAGAGAAGTGTATCTGTGGGTAAAATATTAAAAATTTTCTGGTACATTCTAAAACATAGGAAATCTAAATAAACAGTTTTCTATGGCCAATTGTAGAATGCTTCCAATGTTAATAAACCACAGGCAAGATTAGATCTTGGCTTTTACCTGCCATACTATTTTCCCAGGGTGTGTACATTTTTGGAGAAATAAGGGAGCCTGATTAGGACATGTCTTAAAGCAAGGATAGGTAAAATGACATTTTTCTATACTTAACCTGAAGAATGGGAAAAAATAGAGGTTGTTATGGAAAATCCATAATTTAAATTTTTTTATTTTAATTTTTAATTTTTTTAAAAACTTTTATTGGGGTATAGTTGATTTACAATGTTGTGCTAGTTTCAGGTGTACAGCAAAGTGAATCAGTTATACATATACGTATATCCACTCTTTTTTAGATTCTATTCCCATGTAGGTCATTACAGAATATTGAGTAGAGTTCCCTGTGCTATACACACTACTATATATAAAATAGATAACTAATTTTTTTTAATTATAGGAAAATCTCAACCACACACATAAGCAGAGAGTGCTTCTATTTCTCACCGAAGGTCTTTTGACTCTGTGGTATCAGAGAAGCTATTCCTTTGTTGCTGTTTGATATGAGGACTCCTATAGAATTTGCTTCTGAAATGGGAGAAAAGAAAGGTTAGAGATGAGTGCCTATTGCAGATGATATCTTAAAAACAACACATTTAATTCATCCTCCATGTAAGATTTGGCCAATGATTTTTCTCCCCTCAATGATGGTTAAAATAGTTTGCATACGTGATCTCCAGGTTGTAGATGGGGCCACAGAGGCTCATGACGTTGAAATGATCCATTTCCCAGGGTCACAGGCTTTTTTAACAGTTGGAAATTTGCTTTCATCTATATTTACTGAGAAACTTATTTTTGTTCTATAATTTTGACATTCTCTTTTACAAGGTCAATGGGATAGAAGGGAGGCAAAAGAACAGTGAGAACTGGGGAATTCACGTTCCTAGCAATAAGAAGATCTTAAATTTGAAAGAAATCTGAATACTTGTCTAGTTATCCTTTAATTGTATAGAGGCTAATTTGGGGTCTCAGACGAAACAAACAAAGCAAAACAAAACCAAGACCGAGATTCTCCAGAAGGTAGAAAGTTGAGTGAAAAACGTTTACAGACCTTGCAGAGTGGATGAAACGGATACTCTGTGCCTTTGGTGGACGATAATAAACAAAATAAATAAATAAATAAATAATGTGAAACTTCAAGAAACCTCATGTTCTTGAAATTTCAGAGAGGTGATTGACAGAAACAACAACAACAACAAACCCTCCACCCCCCAAAAAAAGCACACTTATTTTAAAACCTTTCAAAGGGCCTTTAGTCACCCTTAATTCCTTTCCAAGTAAAAGTTGAAGAAGAAACAAATCTTCACACACATTTTATAGATCAAATATCAAGTCATAACAGAAGAAAAGTGCCAAACATCTGTAATAAGCAGATGAATAGCTTTAATAGAATATTAATTGTTGTTGATTTCATATCAATACTCAAATGAGTTCCTCATGTTTGAGAGGAGGTTCTTCAAAAGAAAGGGAAAGTTAAATGCCTCTTTTTGAGGGATTGTATCAAGCTATAGCATTTAGAATCTCTGTGCCCTGTCAAGTTAAAACTTAAAAGTACCCAGTTTCTGAGTTATAGGATTTACTAGATAGATGGCTGGACTTAAGCTTTCTCACTTGTAAAATGGGAAGAATCACCTTTACGTTCTTATACGAATAAGTTAAAACAAAAAACACAGCAGATCAGAATCTGCTATAATTTAGGCATTTGGTCAATATTAGATATTTTCACTTCCTTCTAATTCTTTTCTAGAAAATATAAATGTGGTTTTGAAAAACAACATAAGTCAATTTGGCCAAACACAGCTACCAAAGTTCTTTTGGTATAAAAATGTAAAAATGTGAAGTTTGGCAAGGTAAAGTTTTGCTGCTCCACAACCTCATGTCCAATTTGTAATGGGAAAAAAAAGAAAAAAGAAGCAGACCAAATTTTTATATTTTTTTACATTCGACATAAATATTCAAGCATATATAATAGAAATGATTTTTACAACCAGTTCTCTATGCTCAGGGAAGTCCCAGCCCTTTTAGGTACTCTGACTACTACCTTGCATGTAAACTTTAGAGGAAGATGTCAAGATTGAAGATACAGGGCTTAACCACACTTTAGCAGATCATAACCAGAATTTATAGTTGGCCACCAGACAGTTAAGGATTTAAAGAATCTTCCCTAAGGATGAAGAATGAAGGCCTCTCCAGATTCTTATAACCTATTCATGCAAGGATGAGAAATGTCACAAAACTACTACAGTCAATTCTTACTTATTTCACTAATATCCGTCCTTTGAAATCATTCCATAAATCACCGTTTATTCCACAAAAATTCCTTCTTACATGGTGAATGCTAATTATTAAATGAAGATTATCGATAGAGATGTTACAAATAGAAATAGTTTTGGTTGCCTTCCCTTGAATGTGGTCCTTTAATGCCTTTCTTCCTAAATATCTCTCCTGGTTAATTTATTAGGTAATTACATTTTTCCTGTGATTTTTTTTTTTTTTGGCAAGTCTATATGAGTTCCCCTAAACTATGTAACATTGTAATGAACTATAATACTAAATAGTGTAGTTATATTTTAAGTATATTACAGTTATCGTTAATGTCTGGGTTCTCTATCTTTGATGAGTTTTGCATATATTTTTTCATTTTAGAAATCATTTACATGCACGTGGAAAAATCTCTGAGTGATCTAAAAGACTACAGAGTGAAATGCTAGTCTTCTTCTCATAGTGTCTCTAAATTGTCTTCTGAATTTTAGTTGTATGTTGGTAGTTCGCAGAAGTGATCAGAGGAATTTTATATATATACCTAATGTATAATACGATGTATAATATATATAATTTTATATGTAGTGAATGTACACAAATATTAGCATAATATAATGCTTCTACACTGTGCCTACTTAATATGAAACAGAAATTGAAAGCTTCCAGTGTTTTTTGATGTGTATTATTCTTTTGTAATTTTGTAAGTAAACAGTTGGAAATATTATACTGTCTAAATTTATAGCTTTCTATGCTCTACTTACTTTTTCTAAGTCAGTATCTATCCACTTCCTACTTTGGGTGATACAAGCATGGAAAGACTTATATCCTCCTTGCACATTTCCTTGTATGCTACCAAAAAGTTAGATTTCTTATGTAGTATTATCAGTTTCCTACTGATTATATTACGTTGTTACATTTATATATTTTAATAAAATAGACAATTATCAAATAGTGGCACGATCACAGGAGGGAAATGAAGAGTTATACTGCAAATTCTACCCAAACTACCCACACTTCTGACTGAGTCCTAAATCACATTATGTATAGAAATGAACAAAGGTAGCTCAGCTAAACAAAAAGTTTTGAACTGATACCAGAGCTGAATCCCAGTAAAAAGAAAATAGTCACAGTGTTATAATAATACTTTTTGGCTAAAACAAACAAAAATACTCACTAGAAAAAAAAAGAAAATTTGAATCTCCACAACTTAATATCCCTACTATCAAGGATACAATCCAATGTCACCTCAAATGTAAAGAATCAAAACAAAAACAAAAAAAAGGAAAACATTCACAAAGGAAAAGAAAATGTACTGAGACTGATCCTGCTATGACATAGATTTTGGAATTATTATACAAGAATTTTGAAAGAGCTATTATGACTATTTTCAATGAAGTAAAATAAATAGCTATATGCTCCAATGAATGAAACATTTGGAAAATTAGGTAGAAAAGTAGTCATAATTTTAGAAAGTCAAAATGGATATTTTTAAATTGAAAAATATAATATCTGATATAAATAATTTGTTGGATAGAATTAAGGAAAGAGTAAGTGAATTTGAAGATAAATTGATGGAAATAGTCCGGTGTGAAGAACAGAGTTAAAACGATTGGTGAAAAAAGTGAAACTTGCACCTCTTAGATAAATTTAACGAGTCCAACATACATGTAATTAGAAGCACTAAAGAAGAGTAGGGAATAGAGCGGGAAAAATATCTACATAAACAATGGCTAAATATCCCGAATGGATGAAAAGGCAGACATTTTTTTTTTTTTTTTTTTAATGGTTACAAGAATGACTCACTGTTCTTTTTCTTTATTTTTGAAAGCTTGATGGTATTCACATTGCTTAATTTGTGTCATGCTTTTATTTATTTATCTATTTATTTATGGCTGTGTTGGGTCTTCGTTTCTGTGCTAGGGCTTTCTCTAGTTGTGGCAAGCGGGGGCCACTCTTCATCGCGGTGCGTGGGCCTCTTCACCATCACGCCCTCTCTTATTGCGGAGCACAGGCTCTAGAGCACAGGCTCAGTAGTTGTGGCTTACGGGCCTAGTTGCTCCGTGGCATGCGGGACCCTTCCAGACCAGGGCTCGAATCCGTGTTCCCTGCATTGGCAGGCAGATTCTCAACCACTGCGCCACCAGGGAAGCCCAAGGCAGACGTTTTTGCAAATATAATCTACTCATCCAAAACTGAGCAGAATAAACATGAAGAAGCCCAAAGTAAGACACCTCACTACCAAACTCTTGAAAATCAATGACAGTAAATGTTGAAAACAGCAAGACTAAAATGACGCAATAACAAATTTATTACAATTGGCTTGTCATCAGACACGAGGGAAGACAAAAGAGGGTTAAAAGAGCATTTTTTGAATTTGAGAGAGAGAAAAAGACAACCCAGAATTCTGTGCCGGTGATCATGTTATTGCTTCTCAGCTACAAATGTACCCCTCATTGTACGGTGGATAGGATGCCTGGTGCATTTCTTCCTTTTCAGCCTACGTGATGTGAAGTTTTGTTAGTAAAGTGTGTGGAAGGGACACAGGAGGAGGAAGGGGCTTCTGTCTCTGGTTCTGGTGTGCTCTCCTTTCTTCATAAACCTCTGACAGTGGATGGTTTCTGTGACACCCAGTGAAGTTCACCCTCAGTGAGTTTTAGCAGCAATCACCCAGGGAGCTTGGCAGGAAGTTCCATAGTTTCTGCAGCTGGCTTTTCTCTTGAGTTAGTTGCATCTCCTGTGGGTGGTTATGCTGGGAAGTCACTGCCAACCCAGTGAGATTCTTGAAGGTATATTCAGTGACACACTCCATGAGCAGATTTCCAGTAAGTTCCATGGTCAACACTGCTAGTTTCTTGGGGAATTCAGCAGCAGCCTGCCAGGCAAATTTTTGATGAGCTCTACATGTTCTCTAATGGGTTTCCTGGTAAGTTGAACTTGACTTGATTGTTATGGCAATGATGAAGACTACAAAGATTTTGGTATGAAGTGAAATCTGGAGAATGAACTATAGTATTTATGTTGAAAATGAAAGCTCAGGTCCATTAACTCTCAGCACAAGTCAGTTTTTGAATGAGAAATCCTCAGTGATACCCCTTAAAGAATCTATTATTGTCTATAGACACAGAATTGATACTGTGTAAAAAGAAACACAAAATTTAATTGTGTAAGTAGTTGAATTACATCTTAGTTGAATTGATAGTCTTATCAAGATTCCCATGAAAAATAAGGACATTGGGACAGAATGGGATCCTGACACTTGGAATGGGGACATCTGGTGGATCCACATGAAACTGATAATCTCCAACCTTTAAGTCAGTACTAGCATCTTTTGCCAGTGGAAGCTTGTACTTGGCATCTGAGGAAACTAGCCTTCAATTGTCTTAAAACTGTGAAAACATTACTAAGGTATATGCCATAAGAAGGGGAATGCACATTTTCCTCAAGACAGACCAGAACTATCCCTTCTTCCACTACACCCATAAGTAGAATCAAAACTCAGTATGCTTCAAGAGTATGGGTACACACTACAACCCAGTAGAAGATAACTTACTCACCAAAAGAGTTGCAGTACTTTGCTAATATATATCTGCAGGAGAATATATGTGGGGTGGATTCCAAGGCTGAAAGACAAATGAAGGTGAAATATAACACACAATTGGACCAAATTCAACCATGTGCGTATACTTAATAGAGAGTCCATATTTTATGATTTGGCTCTTCAGCTGGTGGTAGCTCTAAATTTTAATTGTTTGATTAACTGATAGTTAGATAAAATTTAACTTGTTGAGGTTGAGATGCCAGAGCTTCCCTGGCATGATGTAAAGAAGGGGATCCAGAAGATATGGGATTAGAATGCATGCCTGGATTTATTATCTATGTATTGCACACTTACCCACCACAATTACATTTCATAAGAAGATTTGTAAGATATTACCTTTACTAACATACTGAAAAATACACTTGTAATGGAGCAACATCCATCTTTTAAAGTTTTGGCTGTTCTCCTTTTCAGGGCAGTTATGACTATAGGGGGTGTGGCTGTTGTGTTGGAGTCCCTGACTTTAATAGGATGATAGGATCCTAGAAGAGCAGAAGCCAAGTGTCAGCACTTAATCACCAATCACTAGCTTGGCAAATTTACCGTGAAAGGAAGCAGGGACACATTGAGAATGTCTTGGCCCATGTAAGACCTTTGGCAGTGCTGAATTGAATATTTTGTCCTGATGGATGAAATATATGAGTGGTCTATTAGACTATTTCTTAATCTAGGTGAGAAGAAAAGCTCCAGAATGGTTGGGACTTGGAGGTGGTGTTTGATTGGAAGAGGAATGAAGGTATTTTCTGCAGTCAGAAAAGTGTTCAATATCTTGATTAGTATGTTGGTCACATGTTGTATACATTTATCAAAACTTGTCAAGGTGTTCACTTAGTACACATACATTTTACTGTATGCTAGTTTTATCTCAATAAAATAAATAATAAAGTGTTACATCTCTAATAAAATTACATAATAACTCTCCATCATTCCTATTGCAAAATATATTATATTATATTATATTATAATATTCTATAATATTTTTCCAAGACATACCCCCACTTAACCCAAGCTTGCTTTTTTTTTTTTAAATAAATTTATTTATTTTATTTATTTTTAAATTTTTTTGGCTGCGTTGGGTCTTTGTTGCTGTGCGCAGGCTTTCTCTAGTTGCGGCGAGCGGGGGCTACTCTTCGTTGGGGTGCGCGGACTTCTCATTGCGGTGGCTTCTCTTGGTGCGGAGCATGGGCTCTAGGCATGCGGGCTTCAGTAGGTATGGCGTGTGGGCTCAGTAGTTGTGGCTCGTAGGCTCTAGAGCGCAGGCTCAGTAGCTGTGGCACACGGGCTTAGTTGCTCCGCGGCATGTGGGATCTTCCCGTACCAGGGCTCAAACCCGTGTCCCCTGCATTGGCAAGTGGGTTCTTAACCACTGAGCCACCAGGGAAGCCCCCCAAGCTTGCTTTTTGTTCTCATCTCATACCACTTCCCACTGGAAAACTGCAGTTTACTCCAATCACACTTGCTTATATTCCAATTCTTTCAACATGTCAAGAAACTCCCAAATCAAGCTTTTTTCATTTAATCCTCATTCTGTCTGCAATATTCTTCCTCTAATTGTTGATAACATTAAAGATAAAAATAATATTTAACATTACAAGTTAATGTCATAAGTTTCATGCTTTAGTAGGTGTGTACTATTATCACTACCTTTTTATAGATACGGAAGATGTAGCATGAGCTATTAGTTAAACTTTCCAAAGTTGTCCAACTAGTAAGTGACAGAGCCAGGATTCAAAGGCATGAAGTTTGGCTCCAGAAAAAATTATCTAACCCGATATAGATGTTACTACCTACTCCCATTCATTCAGGTCTCTGTTCAAATGTTACTTTGTCAAGAGGCATTCTAAATCTGAGTCCCGTTGTCCCTTAATGCTCTCTATCTTCTTATTACAACTTATATTTATCAAAACTGTATTAACATAACACATTAAGTTTATGTATCTGCTTATCTACCACTTCTACTAGAATTTGAGCTATATAAGAGCTAGGACCTCAACTATTTTATTATCAGCTAGACCCACAATGCCTAGAATAGTGCCTGGCTAATTGTAGGCATTATTTGTGAACATTGAATTAATTTTGTGGAACAGCACTATATAGTCAGTACTATTACATCAATTTTAAAGAAAAATAAATTTTAAAATAACAGAGCTCTGCTTAATGTCACACAATGATAAGTTAATGATTATCTTGGGAGTGATATGAAAATGGTTTTATGTAATATAAAAAACTGTACTCTTAACCTTTTCCAAATATCATTTGTTAATATAATTGTATCTGTCTTCTTAATTGGTCTAAGCCTATCAAATTATTCCATGATTGAACTATTCTCATAGTTCAATAAAACAATTTCTCCTATCCTTTAGCTCTTGATTTTTTCAGCTTTATTTTGTGTTCTGATATTTCCAGAGACACCTGTTTTGTCACCCTGATAAAATGAGAAGTCTAGTGAAACTAGCACAAGGCATAGTGCTGGCATAATACAAGAATATTCTGTAGAGTTTAGATACTTTATATAGAAGACAAACTGTAGAAAGCTGATGTAACCAACCATCCCGAGCATAGTGGGATTTGCAATGACCTCCAATACTTTGGAACCACATCTGCACATGGCAAGTTCTTCTTTCATTGTGAAAGTCAAAACCTCTGAAAAGAAAGAAGCAGAAGTACATTTATGCATAAATACATGAGATAATGATTAAAAGCGAAGACTATTGCCAGTGATTATTACCATTCTTTTCTGTGGAGTCGTTTTAATCCTTCCCCTCGTTCTATAGCCTCCAAGTTTTCTCAGTCTTCCTAAACTACCAAAAATTTCTCTGAAGGCAGTAAATCAATTTCAGTTGTGAAAGAACATAAAGCATATCATGCAGAGGTATCGTAGTTTAACACTCTCAAGTGAGAATGTATTACTAGCACATATTATTAAAACCAAGGTGCGAACTGTGAGAGGAGGTTTGAAAAACAGTTTGTTAGGTTTTTAAATTGCAGTTTTCCATGAATCACTCAATGGTTCATAAGGACAATTTGAATTTTGTGTTAGAGACTCTGGGTCTTATTTAAATAGTCTATAACATTTTAGCAGGCTGTCACCCTGTTTAAGCTTACACCCCAGGCCCTATTCTATTTCTGTGGCCTGAGGTTCCAAAAATTATTTGCTTTAGAGCTCTTGCAGTGCTATTTTGGCCAGCTTGGTTTGTCTTACTACTGTCACTCCTGCTAATCCATGCTGCTGCCACCTAAGGGGGATGAAGGCACATCTCCAGTAATGCCACCTCATGCTTCTAGTGAGGGAAGAAAGTCTTCAGCTCTAGAGGCTACATGTTGTTTGTGGTAGGATCCCTTTGCCAGAAGGGTTAGGCTTTTAAATCAAACACTTTGAACAGAAAAATACAAGTGAAAAATGTACATTTTTAGAAAATGTCTTGTATGTCTGCAGTTTGACTATTTCCATTTCTTTCCAGATTACAGTGGAAGATTAATGTTATTTTAAATAGAGTGAATCAATTACCTGAAATAAAGTATTCAGTAACACTAAAGAAATTTCTCTTTGAATTTTGTTTTGTTTTGTTTTTTCATATTAGGGTATATAAAAGAAGATGAAAGATAAAATTTACAAGGTAGATATCTTTTTATGTCCAGGTCCCAAAAGGGAAATTAAAATAAAGAGTAAAATATCACTTACCATTATAAAAGAAAATAGACAAAATACGACATAGAGATAACAAATGTAACATGTGCCTGTCTCAGAGAACATGCTGTGTAGTCAGTAACACCTGGCTGTCACCACAGTTAATGACAATGCCATCATGATTGGCATTGCCATCAAGGATTGTTTGGAGTCCATTCTAGAACATAAATGGAAGTGAAGAGTTTCAATAACTGATCACATAGAAGGATGGAAACATGGACCCACATCTAATTGTGGAATTGTGTTGTACATAAATAAGCAAAATTTACAGATTCTAATTGAATTCTTGGAAACAGTTATCAAAGACATTGGCATAAGAAATCTTAATAAGCAGTGAGCTGGGAATGATTGGGGCACTGTAGCTCCCCGACATTTCAAAGAGCAAAGTACAACATTGGATCAGAGCCTTCTGGTCAAATCTAGGAGGAGACACAATGGAGTTAATAAAGTGAATTCAAAAGAGACACGGCTACAATAATAATTTCTGTTGTTGTTCAACTTGGAAGACTTCTCAGAATGTGCAGCTTGTGGAGCACCTCTTCACCATGTGCTTCCCTAGTACCTGTGGTCTTTGTCCTTCAGGCTTCTAAAACAAAATACCACACACTGGGCAGCTTATAAACAACAGAAATTTATTTATCACGGTCCAGGAAACTGGAAGTCTATCTGTTGCTTCTTCCTATGAAAAAAAATTATCTTTGTCTATGCCTCCATTAATGGCTTGATGTATTTTTACCTATTAGCAGATATAAAAATATTCTAGTTTCTCAGTAAGTTTCCTTTGTGCTTTCTTATATTCAGATGGCTCCTAACATAGGTATTTTTTATTTAGAAAATATCAATTTTTCCCTATTTTTTATATTCTGAAGTGAGACTCATCTGCCAGGAAAATAGTCCATTATGAGTGACCAAACATAACTGCTGGCATGAAAATGATCTGAGACAATAATTTAAGCAACTGAGAATCACATACTAAGTCACACTGCAAAGAAATAATAGGGAAAAACAAGGGTTAAAAGAACACCTAAAATGTCAAAAATAGATTTTAAAAAACCTGGTCAATTAAGGAAGGGAGGGGCAAAATATATTTGGATAAGAATTGGTTTCATTATTTTAAACATTATAATGTATTTTTCAATTTTGATTACCCTCCACATAACCAGATTCTCTGTTAAGAATTTGAGATTTTGCAGTATTAAAGATAGACACCATCTCTGCCCTCATTCTGCTTAGAATCTAGTATGGATGACAGTGACACGCAAATACTTACCAGTATGAAGAAGGTTCCGAATGATTATATAGTATTCAGGTAACATAGTACCAGGGAAAATGAACAGGATTTCTTTCTCTCTCTCTCTGTCTCCCTTTTTTTTTTTTCTTTTTGGTGGAGCATGATATTTAGTCTGAGAAGAAAAAGATAACTAGGGGAAGGCTGGAGAAAATATCAATTATTGGCTGGGAGAAAGCATATTGCCAGAAAGAGCAGCTTTCATGTAGATCCTCAGGTGGGGAGGATAATATCATTTTCAAAAAAAAAAAAAAAAAGAGTGTCATTTAGGGAATTTTAGAACTAGTTCAAGACTTTGGACTTTATTCTAATTATTATGAAAAACTTTGGAGAGGTCGAAGTTCACATTTCCTTTATAGAATTATCAGGTAGAATACAATGAAATAAATTGGTTGGAGAGTTAGCAATGGATGAAGAGGACCAGTTAGAGGACACTATTTAAGGTGAATGATGTTGGAAGATCTGACTATATTTAACACAATGGAGAGCAAACATTTATGGTTATCCATTTATTATAGTGCTAAATTATAGAATAATTTGAACCATATTGGATCTTTTAAAAAGAAAAGCAAGGTTTATTATATTTTTAAAATACAAACTGCCTGCCAAGTTTTTGACGAATAGAGAATATAAAGTACCTAGCACTGAGCGGGAGATAACTTGAGAACAAAGATTAAAAAAAAAGATCACATGAAAAAATTATTTTAAGGCCATTCAGGTCTCTAAGTTGTGATGTGGACTAGGTACTTTTATATGCTTTTCTTATTTATTTTTTGTTTATTTTTATTTCTCTAATATTTAATACTGTTCTTGTATAGTATAAATACATGTGTGTAAATATGTGGATCATGAATAAATGCATGAATACATAAATAAATGAATTAATAGTAAGTGAATGAACCAAAAATTAAATACGTTGTCAGAATATAGGTGTCCAATTTAAACAAGATGTTCTAAAAAGGAAATTTAAATAAGGTTCTCATGGTTCTGGTTTAGTCAAACTTGTCTGTATTAAACACACACTTACTCTATTAAACTTAGAGCACATTTTAACTGGGATATTGAAGAACTAGTATGTGCCCAGAAGGCAATCATGGTGATCCAAAAAACTCCCAGTCTGGGGAATCAGAAATGTTTTACTTTTTTTTTAAGCATTACTAATGTTTATTCTTTCACTTGTCTACAAATATACATTTATGGGAAGATTACTTGCCCTTATGATGTAAAAAAAGCTAGAACGAGCATTGCTTCCAACTTAACAACATATACTGGGTAATCTTTAAAATCACAACTTTTCTTGAATTCATCTGAGAGCTGAGGCCACAGTGAAACCAACTAACTTCAAGTTGAAGGGAAGGTAGGCATCACTAAGGAGCGATTGGACAAGAGGACTTGCTCATCTGGAGAAGTTGCTGTTGGATTTTTGGATAATGTCACAGACTGTGGGAAGAATTGAGCTAAAATTTTTAACAGAATTCTTGTGGCTGCTTGTGGACTACTATGAGAGTAAGGGAATCCCAAGCTGCACAAACACGAGGGAGATTTCTGCCCACTCGAAGGCTCTTTTTCAAGGACCTCACTGAGGGTCCCCAAGAAAAATTGGAACAAGGCTAGAGAACTGAGGAAACCTCCCTTTGAGGCAGACCTGATGGAGGAGAACAGAGCTGCTGCAGGAAGGGAGAAGCCCTTGCATCTCCTGTATCATCCTGGAACAGATGGAGGAAGAGCAGCTGATTTCCTCACCCTCAGGACGAGGATGAAGACACATTGCAGCTGAAGGATGGGAACAGGAAACCTATGTGCAGAGTTGGGGCAGGGTCACATCCAGAGCCCAGATCATTAATGGAAAGAGTCACTGAGAAGACCTCACGTGGAGACCCAGAACTCCAATCATTCATCCAGTGCTTCTCAACTCTGAATCCCTCTTTCCTTGTCCTGTGTGATACAAGAACATTATTTTTCCCTGAAAGAACACTGGAGAAGGAAGGGGCTCTCTTCCTGGTTCTGGCAGGCTTTGCTTCCTTTTGTTTCAGTGGTGGAAGCTGGTGTGCAGACCCTTGATAGAGCTCACCCCAGTGAGTGTTGGTGGCTTTCTGCAGGTGTCTTCACTGAGAGCTTCCTGTGTAACAATGCCCCCACAGGTACCTTTTTTGATCTTTCTGTGGGAGCCCTAGGCAGCTTCCTAGAAAGTTTCACAGCACCCTCCCCTCTGCTGGCATCTTCCCAGTGACTTTCTGGTGAGCCCAGCTGGTGCCGAGCTAAATTCCCTGCAAGTTCTTCAACACACCCAGCTGACAGCTTGACAGCTTCCTAGTGAATTTCTTGCCCACCCACCTCAGTCTGTTATATGCTTTTTGTAAAAAAAAAAAAAATCACTGCCTGCCACTCCTGGCCCACAGTTCTCTGTCTACCATCCTCAAATCACCAGTCTTCCAGGGGTAGATATTTAACTTGTCAGCCCTGGTTTGTAGTTTTCAACCCACCTGCTTCAGTCCACTGACTGCGGATTAGCTCCAACCAAGCCCATCTCAATAAATGTATATTCTGGAAGCCCATACACTCCAGCAAAATCTGAATCCTAGGCTTGGAGAGGATTATCCCCTTCAACGCCTATGTCTTCCTGGGATATTTTCTCTCAGCAGTAGATGATTCTTTAGAGTTTTCTTTTATTCCCTTTTAATAGTCAATTCCTTGAAAATAGTTCATAATTCTTTCATATTATTATGTGGTTTCCATTTCCTGACTGGACCTTAAATGATACAGAATTTGTACTGTAAGTGGTCCCAGAAGATAGATTCACAAAATTGAGATTTGGGATTGATTTAATCCTGCTTTTGGGATTGAGCCCAAGAGATAGACTGGACCATTTATTAATTTCTTACCTCTCAGCTCCAAATGCACCAAATTGCCCTGTTTGTGACACTGGAACGCTGGAAAAAAGAAAAGTTTGACAGCAGAGGGCACTGGAGGGACACTCAGAGAATGAGGCTTTTCATCCTGGTTCAAAAGTGTTTTATTCTTTCTGCTGCTGGGAAGTTGGGTTAGTATGACTGACACCAGGGAGAGTGGACTCTCGTGAATTTCAGCAGCACTCTCACAGTTGGGTTTTACAGCCTAGTTGGTTTTCTGGGTGGGTCAGCAGCACCACTTACAGGCAGCTTCCCAGCAAGACCTGAAGCCCCAGCAGACTTCCTCCTGTTTTACACAATGGAAAGTTCCACAGATGCCTCACCTGACTTCCCTAAGGCAAGTCCGATGGCTCTACCCAAGAGCAGTATCTGGGCAAGTTCCACAGGTTCTCCATCAGATCTCCTGGTAAATTTAGCAGAAAGCCATGTGGACAGCTTCCCATTGAATTACATAGATGGTCCTGCAGACTTCACCATGTTGTACTCTCACAAGGTCAGTTTCCTCATTCTGCAAGCTCCCTGGCCAGCTTCTCGGGGTGTTTAATATACCCTTCTTCCTCCTCAGTTCGCTGCTTCCCAGTGGTTTTCTGATGAATACAGCTTCCACCCTATTTAGCTTTCCAGCAACTTCAGAAGCACCCCCACAAACAGATTCACAGCAAATTTCTTCAGCACCCTAGAAAGTGGCTTCCTGCTCACCGAATGTAGTCTTCTGGTACACTAGTGGGGAATTTCCTATATGCCATCCCCAGTTCATACTTCCTTGCTCACCAACCTCATCCCACAAGTACTCCGGTGCCAACTGTGGAAAAAAGTTTGCCTGGGAGTAGCTCAAGAGACTTGTCCATTCTTCAGTGGGCTGCAATCATACACACTTCAACAATGACTGGATTCCAGCCTTGGGAAGCACCCATACTTCAGTGTTTGTTTTTTTTTTGTGTGTGGTTTTTTTTTTTTTTTTTTTTACAAGAGATAAATAGACTGACACCAAGCATTGTACATGGATGACCACAACAAAAGCAACAATGATTGCAATTACCAAACATGAAACACACTCATACTATGTCATAATATTGACATTCAGTCCAGTAATCATCCACTGTAACAGCTCCTTTACTTTGCAGTGAAAATTGATTTGTATATTCTTTGCCTCTGAGTCCTTGTGGGATTTTTTTTTTTTTTAATTCAGACAGAAAGTCACAAAAATTATACTTATCCTCATCAGTTCACTCAGTCCCATGTAATTAATTTTTTTTTTCATCTTGATCTTTTGTTAGCACTTTTATGAGTTCATCAGTTTTTCATTAGAGTTCTGAAAATGCTTATTCATTCAGTTCAGCAGTACAGTCAGTTACCAGAAACCTGTACTTGTCAGTCTTTTCCATGAATTTCTTGAAGATGAAACCCTTTTATAGGAACATATTTGCAAAAGCATCAGAGTACACCCAGAACTGTCTGTAAATGACACAAGACTTAAAAATGACCACAGTTAAAGATTTGATGAAAGTTCATAATAATGCAGTTGACAAGAAAATTAGTTATTTCTGAGATATACATTTTAAGGTAATAACTAGGATTATGACTTATAACATTATACCAGAACATATAAGATTTTTAGAAATTTCATGTAATGTCTGAAACATTTATATTAACATATTTCCATACAAATAACCCAATGAAAGTTTAGTATTAGTTGTTTTGTTTGTTTGTTTATACTGGAGGTTCTTATTAGGCATCAGTTTTATGCACATCAGTGTATACATGTCAATCCCAATCGCCCAATTCAGCACACCACCATCCCCACCCCATGGCAGTTTTCACCGCTTGGTGTCCATATGTCCGTTCTCTACATCTGTGTCTCAACTTCTGCCCTGCAAACCGGCTCATAAGTACCATTTTACTAGGTTCCACATACATGCATTAATATACGATATTTGTTTTTCTCTTTCTGACTTACTTCACTCTGTATGACAGTCTCTAGATCCATCCACGTCTGAACAAATGACTCAATTTCGTTCCTTTTTATGGCTGAGTAATATTCCATTGTATATATGTACCACATCTTCTTTAGCCATTCGTCTGTCGATGGGCATTTAGGTTGCTTCCATGACCTGGCTATTGTAAATAGTGCTGCAATGAACATTCCGGTGCATGTGTCTTTTTGAATTATGGTTTTCTCTGGGTATATGCCCAGTAGTGGGATTGCTGGATCATATGGTAATTCTATTTTTAGTTTTTTAAGGAACCTCCATATTGTTCTCCATAGTGGCTGTATCAATTTACATTCCCACCAACAGTGCAAGAGGGTTCCCTTTTCTCCACACCCTCTCCAGCATTTATTGTTTGTAGATTTTCTGATGATGCCCATTCTAACTGGTGTGAGGTGATACCTCATTGTAGTTTTGATTTGTATTTCTCTAATAATTAGTGATGTTGAGCATCTTTTCATGTGCTTCGTGGCCGTCTGTATGTCTTCCTTGGAGAAATGTCTATTTAGGTCTTCTGCCCATTTTTGGATTGGGTTGTTTGTTTCTTTAATATTGAGCTGAATGAGCAGTTTATATATTTTGGAGATTAATCCTTTGTCCATTGATTCGTTTGCAAATATTTTCTCCCATTCTGAGGGTTGTCTTTTCGTCTTGTTTATGGTTTCCTTTGCTGTGCAAAAGCTTTGAAGTTTCATTAGGTCCCATTTGTTTATTTTTGTTTTTATTTCCATTACTCTAGGAGGTGGATCAAAAAAGATCTTGCTGTGATTTATGTCAAAGAGTGTTCTTCCTATGTTTTCCTCTAAGAGTTTTATAGTGTCCAGTCTTATATTTAGGTCTCTAATCCATTTTGAGTTTATTTTTGTGTATGGTGTTAGGGAGTGTTCTAATTTCATTCTTTTACATGTAGCTATCCAGTTTTGCCAGCACCACTTATTGAAGAGACTGTCTTTTCTCCATTGTCTATCTTTGCCTCCTTTGTCATAGATTAGTTGACCATATGTGTGTGGGTTTATCTCTGGGCTTTCTATCTTGTTCCATTGATCTATGTTTCTGTTTTTGTGCCAGTACCATATTGTCTTGATTACTGTAGCTTTGTAGTATAAGCTGAAGTCAGGGAGTCTGATTCCTCCAGCTCCGTTTTTTTCCCTCAAGACTGCTTTGGCTATTCGGGGTCTTTTGTGTCTCCATACAAATTTTAAGATGATTTGTTCTAGTTCCGTAAAAAATGCCATTGGTAATTTGATAGGGATTGCATTGAATCTGTAGATTGCTTTGGGTAATATAGTCATTTTCACAATGTTGATTCTTCCAATCCAAGAACATGGTATATCTCTCCATCTGTTGGTATCATCTTTAATTTCTTTCATCAGTGTCTTATAGTTTTCTGCATACAGGTCTTTTGTCTCCCTAGGTAGGTTTATTCCTAGGTATTTTATTCTTTTTGTTACAATGGTAAATGGGAGTGTTTCCATAATTTCTCTTTCAGATTTTTCATCATTAGTGTATAAGAATGCAAGAGATTTCTGTGCATTAATTTTGTATCCTGCAACTTTACCATATTCATTAATTAGCTCTAGCAGTTTTCTGGTGGCAGTTTTAGGATTCTCTATGTATAGTATCATATCATCCGCAAACAGTGACAGTTTTACTTCTTCTTTTCCAATTTGTATTCCTTTTACTTCTTTTTCTTCTCTGATTGCCGTGGCTAGGACTTCCAGAACTATGCTGAATAATAGTGGTGAGAGTGGACATCCTTGTCTCATTCCTGATCTTAGAGGAAATGCTTTCAGTTTTTCACCATTGAGAATGATGTTTGCTGTGGGTTTGTCATATATGGCCTTTATTATGTTGAGGTAGGTTCCCTCTATGCCCACTTTCTGGAGAGTTTTTATCATAAATCGGTGTTGAATTTTGTCAAAAGCTTTTTCTGCATCTATTGAGATGATCATATGGTTTTTATTCTTCAATTTGTTAATATGGTGTATCACATTGATTGATTTGCATATATTGAAGAATCCTTGCATCCCTGGGATAAATCCCACTTGATCATGGTGTATGATCCTTTTAATGTGTTGTTGGATTCTGTTTGCTAGTATTTTGTTGAGAATTTTTGCATCTATATTCATCAGTGATATTGGTCTGTAATTTTCTTTTTTTGTAGTGTCTTTGTCTGGTTTTGGTATCAGGGTGATGGTGGCCTCATAGAATGAGTTTGGGAGTGTTCCTTCCTCTGCAATTTTTTGGAAGAGTTTGAGAAGGATAGGTGTTAGCTCTTCTCTAAATGTTTGATAGAATTCACCTCTGAAGCCATCTGGTCCTGGACTTTTGTTTGTTGGAAGATTTTTAATCACAGTTTCAATTTCATTACTTGTGATTGCTCTGTTCATATTTTCTGTTTCTTCCTGGTTCAGTCTTGGAAGGTTATACCTTTCTAAGAATTTGTCCATTTCTTCCAGGTTGTCCATTTTATTGGCATAAAGTTGCTTGTAGTAGTCTCTTAGGATGCTTTGTATTTCTGAAGTGTCTGTTGTAACTTCTCCTTTTTCATTGCTAATTTTATTGATTTGAGTCCTCTCCCTCTTTTTCTTGATGAGTCTGGCTAATGGCTTATCAATTTTGTTTATCTTCTCAAAGAACCAGCTTTTAGTTTTGTTGATCTTTGCTATTGTTTTCTTTGTTTCTATTTCATTTATTTCTGCTCTGATCTTTATGATTTCTTTCCTTCTGCTAACTTTGGGTTTTGTTTGTTCTTCTTTCTCTAGTTTCTTTAGGTGTAAGGTTAGATTGTTTACTTGAGATTTTTCTTCTTTCTTTAGGTAGGCTTGTATAGCTATAAACTTCTCTCTTAGAACTGCTTTTGCTGCATCCCATAGGTTTTGGGTCGTCGTGTTTTCATTGTCATTTGTCTCTAGGTATTTCTTGATTTCCTCGTTGATTTCTTCAGTGATCTCTTGGTTATTTAGAAACGTATTGTTTAGCCTCCATGTGTTTGTCTTTTGTACGTTTTTTCCCCTGTAATTGATTTCTAACCTCATAGCGTTGTGGTCAGAAAAGATGTACGATATGATTTCAATTTTCTTAAATTTACTGAGGCTTGATTTGTGACCCAAGATGTGATCTATCCTGGAGAATGTTCCGTGCGCACTTGAGAAGAACATGTAATCTGCTGTTTTTGGATGGAATGTCCTATAAATATCAATTAAATCTATCTGGTCTATTGTGTCATTTAAAGCTTCTGTTTCCTTATTTATTTTCATTTTGGATGATCTGTCCATTGGTGTAAGTGAGGTGTTAAAGTCCCCCACTATTATTGTGTTACTTTCGATTTCCTCTTTTATGGCTGTTAGCAGTTGCCTTATGTATTGAGGTGCTCCTATGTTGGGTGCATATATATTTATAATTGTTATATCTTCTTCTTCGACTGATCCCTTGATCATTATGTAGTGTCCTTCTTTGTCTCTTGTAACATTCTTTATTTTAAAGTCTATTTTATCTGATATGAGTATAGCTACTCCAGCTTTCTTTTGATTTCCATTTGCATGGAATATCTTTTTCCATCCCCTCACTTTCAGTCTGTATGTGTCCCTAGGTCTAAAGTGAGTCTCTTGTAGACAGCATATATATGGGTCTTGTTTTTGTATCCATTCAGCAAGCCTGTGTCTTTTGGTTGGAGCATTTAATCCATTCACGTTTAAGGTAATTATCGATATGTATGTTCCTATGACCATTTTCTTAATTGTTTTGGGTTTGTTTTTGTAGGTCCTTTTCTTCTCTTCTGTTTCCCACTTAGAGAAATTCCTTTCGCATTTGTTGTAGAGCTGGTTTGGTGGTGCTGAATTCTCTTAGCGTTTGCTTGTCTGTAAAGCTTTTGATTTCTCCATCAAATCTAAATGAGATCCTTGCCGGGTAGAGTAATCTTGGTTGTAGGTTCTTCCCTTTCATCACTTTAAGTATATCATGCCACTCCCTTCTGGCTTGTAGAGTTTCTGCTGAGAAATCAGTTGCTAACCTTATGGGAGTTCCCTTGTATGCTATTTGTCATTTTTCCCTTGCTGCTTTCAATAATTTTTCTTTGTCTTTAATTTTTGCCATTTTGATTACTATTTGTCTCAGTGTGTTTCTCCTTGGGTTTATCCTGTATGGGACTCTCTGCGCTTCCTGGACTTGGGTGGCTATTTCCTTTCCCATGTTAGGGAAGTTTTCGACTATAATCTCTTCAAATATTTTCTCTGGTCCTTTCTCTCTCTCTTCTCCTTCTGGGACCCCTATAATGCGAATGTTGTTGCGTTTAATGTTGTCCCAGAGGTCTCTTAAGCGGTCTTCATTTCTTTTCATTCTTTTTTCTTTATTCTGTTCCGCAGCAGTGAATTCCACCATTCTGTCTTCCAGGTCACTTATCTGTTCTTCTGCCTCAGTTATTCTGCTATTGATTCCTTCTAGTGTAGTTTTCATTTCAGTTATTGTATTGGTCATCTCTGTTTGTTTGTTCTTTAATTCTTCTAGGTCTTTGTTAATCATTTCTTGCATCTTCTCAATCTTTGCCTCCATTCTTATTCCGAGGTCCTGGATCATCTTCACTATCATTATTCTGAATTCTTTTTCTGGAAGGTTGCCTATCTCCACTTCATTTAGTTGTTTTTCTGGTTTTTTTTCTTGTTCCTTCATCTGGTATATAGCCCTCTGCCTTTTCATCTTGTCTATCTTTCTGTAAATGTGGTTTTTGTTCCACAGGTTGCAGGATTGTAGTTTTTCTTGCTTCTGCTGTCTGCCCTCTGGTGGTTGAGGCTATCTAAGAGGCTTGATGGGAGGCTCTGGTGGTGGGTAGAGCTGACTGTTGCTGTGGCAGTCAGAGCTCCGTAAAACTTTAATCCACTTGACTGTGGATGGGTGGGGCTGGGTTCCCTCCCTGTTGGTTGTTTTGCCTGAGGCAACCCAACACTGGAGCCTACCTGGGCTCTTTGATGGGGTTAATGGCAGACTCTGGGAGGGCTCATGCCAAGGAGTACTTCCCAGAACTTCTTCTGCCAGTGTCCTTGTCCCCACAGTGAAACAGAGCCACCCCCTGCCTCTGCAGGAGCCCCCCCAACACCAGCAGGTAGGTCTGGTTCAGTCTCCCCCGGGGTCACTGCTCCTTCCCCTGGGTCCTGATGCGCACACTACTTTGTGTGTGCCCTCCACGAGTGGGGTCTCTGTTTCCCCCAGTCCTGTTGAAGTCCTGCAATCAATTCCCACTAGGCTTCAAAGTCTGATTCTCTAGGAATTCCTCCTCCTGTTGCCGGACCCCCAGGTTGGGAAGCCTGACGTGGGGCTCAGAAGCTTCACTCCAGTGGGTGGACTTCTGTGGTATAAATGTTCGCCAGTCTGTGAGTCACCCACCCAGCAGTTACGGGATCTAATTTTACTCTGATTGCGCCCCTCCTACCGTCTCACTGTGGCTTCTCCTCTGTCCTTGGACGTTGGGTATCCTCCTTGGTGCGTTCCAGTGTCTTCCTGTCGATGATTGTCCAGCAGCCAGTTGTGATTCTGGTGCTTTCGCAAGAGGGAGTGAGAGCACGTCCTTCTACTCCGCCATCTTGTTTAATCCCTCCCAAGGATATTCTTTTGAGATCTCTTTATCTCTCAGTAATATTTAATTCCTCGTTCATAGTTAATTGTTCCTTATGTGAAAAATTCCTATTTCATATTACTCTGAGGCATCTTTCTACTGACTGAAACTGACTAATACATTCAAAAGGTGAGTACCTGAGTCTACTTTCAAGATGGCAGAGTAGAAGGACTTGAGCTCACTTCCTCTCACAAAAACACCAAAATCACAACTAACTGATGAACAACCGTCAAGGAAAAAGACTGAAACCTACCAAAAAAGATATACTACATCCAGAGACAAAGAAGAAGCCACACTGAGATGGTAGGGGGGGCACATATGTGATCCCATACCCGCTGGGTGGGTGACCCACAAACTGGAAAATAGCTATATTGCAGATATTCTCCTACAGGAGTGAGAGTTCTGAGCCTCACGTCAGATTCCCCAGTCTGGGGGTCTGGCATTGGGAGGAGGAGCCCCCAGAGCATTTGGTTTTGAAGGCCAGTGGGGCTTGATTGCAAGAACTCCACAGGATTGGGGAAAATAGAAACTCCACTCTTGGAGGGCACATAAAGTCTTGTGTGCACCAGGACCCAGGGAAAAAGGAGCGACTTCATAGGAGCCTAGGGCAGACCTACCTGCTGGTCTTGGAGTGTTGTGGGGAAGCAGGGGGTGGCTGTGGTTCACTGTAGGGACAAGGACACTGGTGACAGAGATACTGGAGAGTACTCTTTGTATGAGGTGTCCTGGAGGCTGTCTTTTTGACACAAAGACCAGGCCCCACCCAACCGCCTGTAGGCTCCAGTGCTGGGATGCCTCAGCCAAACAACCAACAGGGCAGGAACACAGCTCCACCTCTCAGCAGACTGGTTGCCTAAAGTCTTCCTGACCCCACAGCTGCTGGTCAACACACCCCTTGATATGGCCCTGCCCACCAGAAGGACAAGACCCAGGTCCACCCACCAGTGGGCAGGTACCAGTCTCTCCCACCAGGAAGCTGGCACAAGCCCCTTAGACAGGCTCATCCGCCAGGGGCCAAGCACCAGAAGCAAGAAGAACTGCAATCCTGCAGACTGTGGAATGGAGACCACAAACACAGTAAATTAGACAAAATGAGATGGCAGAGGAATATGTTCCAGATGAAGGAATAAGACAAAAGGCAAGTGCCTAACTAAAATTGATGTTGAATCAAAGAAACAGAATACCTTCCCCTTGCTCCACTACTTCAGTCAGCATGTATCAAGTAACAAAAGGATATGGGGATGTATGTATGCATATAGCTGATTCACTTTATTATACAGCAGAGACTGACACAACATTGTAAAGCAATTATACTCCAATAAAGATGGTATAAAAAAAATAGCACATCTACACAAAGAAATGAAGAATGGTGGGTATGGAATAAATAAAGAGAATAAAAATAATTTTTTCCTCCTTTTTATTGCTCTTAAATATGACTGTCTAAAAAATAGCAACATTTGTCTGTTTATAGCAGAAGTGAAAGTAAAATGTAATACAAAATTAGTACAATGGATAGGAAGAATGTATTGGAGTATATTGTTTGCAGTCCTTAGATTACAGCAAAAGTGTCATAATGTTATTTGAATATATACCATAATTAATTAAATACATATATTGCAAACTCAAGAACATCTATTGAGGGGACACATTAATTTTAAAATTGTTCTAACTAATAAGCTAATTGTAGATACAAAATAAACTAATAAAAGAATGCTCAATCCAAAAGAAGCAGAAAAAAATAAAAGAAAGAAACAAAGAACAGATGAAATGAACAGAAAACAGCTAGGAAGATTTTAATTCAACCATATGAAAAATCATATTAAATCTCAATGATTTAAACCAAGGGTTAGCAAATTACAGTCCAAGGGCCAAATCCAGCCATGCCTATTTGCTTGCATATTGATTATGGCTGCTTTTACATTACACTGACAGAACTAATTAGTTATGACAGAGACGTAATGGCCTGGAAATATGAAAATATTTATGATCTAGTCTTTTATAGAAATGTTTACCAACCTCTGTTCTAAGCACATCAGTGAAAAAAACTGAGGAGATTATTAATTTAAATTAAAAAGGCAAGAATCAATTACCTGCTGTAAACAGGAAAGCCACTTTCAATATGAAAATATATATAGATTAAAAGTAAAAGAATTGAAAAATATACACTATACAAACACAATCAAAATTTTAAAAAGAATCATAGTGGTGTACATACATTTAATATATACATACACACACATTATTTTTTGACTGTTCATGGTAGAATCAACAAAGTATATCATATCCTAGGCTATAGGATTGAAAAAATATAAATTATGTTCTCTGACTACAGTGAAAGTAAACCAGAAATCATGAACACAAAAATACATGGAAAATGGACAGATACCTGGGATTTACACTCTACATTTAAAAATAAACTATGGATCAAATGCTAATCACAGAAAGAAACAAAAATATTTTGAATTGAAGGACAATTGAAATGCAGCATATAAAATTTATGGAATAACACTAAAGTGCTTTTGGGGGGAGCTTTATAGCTTTAAAGTTATCAAATTATTGATTTAAGTTTCCATCATGAGAAACTAGGAAAAGAACAAAATATAAACAAAAGAAGCAGAAAAAGATGGAATTAAGATCAGTGCTGAAAATGGAATTAAGTACCAAAAATAAATTGGTTTTCAATACACTGTCAGAAAATAGTTGGAAATTACAATGAAAAAGACCACAATAGCATCAAAATTATGAATACTTACATTTAAATTTCACTAAATAAGTGTAATACCTGAACTATGAAAACTATAAAATATTAGTGAGAAAAATTATAGAAGACCTCAATAAGTGGAGAAATATGCTATGTTCATGGATCAAAGGGCTCAATCTATAACTATTTATTGTTTGTCCAGAATTCTTGCAGGTACTGGAAACTTCATGGATCTGACAATCTAAAGGGAGATAGGTTAATAGATAAATGGTAGATAGATAAACGATACGTAAATAGATAATATATATGTGCATGTGTATATAATTTCAGAGAGCAATAAGTGATATGGAGAAAAACATTTACATATTTTACTTTGTTTAATAATCTAATTCTATGATGACTAATGTTGCTTTCAGAAAGCAGCTTTTTATTTGTTATTCATATAAGAATGGTGGCAGGCTGTAGATTCGAGTAAGGCAGGATGCTCTGCCCTTATTCATTGGTATATTAAGTTTTTATCATCAAAGGACCTACAGAATCAATACATTTCCTAGAATGGAATTAGTAAATATACTCTTAAATTAGATATATACTTCCACAGATTTCTAAAAGAGAAAACAGATACTCTTTATAGTTGAAAGAATGTGTCCACTTCATAGTATTTTACATTTTTGGCAATGACTTTAGGTAAATATATTAAAGATCTATATTTAAGTCTGTGTTTATGGATGTTTCCTAGAGTTTCTTTTACAAGGAAAGGAGTAAAACAAAAATATACAAAATCTAATCATTTATATGAACTGATATGCATGAAAGATATTTTTTTATCTACATGCAGATGGAGAAAATTTGTGTGTGTGTTTTCACAGGGTCTATATGCAGATCAGAGAGATGAAGAATGGAGGCCTGATGGGTCATCTATCCTGTCCTTGTCTTCTGGACAGGTTTTGAGTTTCTAGAGAAAGAGGAGGGTTTATGAAATTCAAAGCACAAGCAGAAATGAGTCACAGAATTGGTGGGAAGGTATTCTTTCTTATTTCACCAAAACCTTACATGCATATCTGGAGCAGAGAAGATGCGGGCAGGGAGGGGAGGTGGCAGTAGCTGAGAACTGTTTGTTCCTATGTAGCAGCAGAACACTTGTGGCTTCCAGGTGAATGGTGTTCTAATGAAGGACAATGGCCAGCTGCCAACCTAAAATGAGTTTCAATCAATAAATATTTGAAAACAGTTTTGAAGAGGCCATACAGGAGATCCTTAAAAAAAAAAAAGAAAAGAGCAAATATAATCATGGCAGGCCCTGTCTTTAATTGCTTATGGCAATAGTGAGTACAATGGTATACACTCTCCTAGTATCCCCACATTTTACCTCACTGATCATTATATGGTTAATTGTGTGATTAGTTGTTTAATATTAGTCTCCTTTACTAGAATGCAGTGTCCTGTAAGGACAGACACAATGACTGTCTTTTTCATTGAGTTAGCCCCAGAAAATATCACAGAGCCTAGCCCATTGGTTGAATGAATGAATGAATGAATGCTCTTCCTGAATTTAAATTTGGAGTTTCCAAAAAAGTAGTAGATGTATATTCTCTATGTAAAGATATTGACCCAATGGTGGTGGAAAAGATTGACTTTGTATGGAAAATCTTAGAGGTTTGAAAAGGGAGACAATCTGAATATAAAGCACAGATGGTCTTCAAGTTTTTCATGCCAAACTTGGAGTTTTGGGGATGACTTATTGTTTGGCTGCAACTAGCAAGCATATGGTCTACCTTGTAGAGACTGCCATTTAGTTCATCTGCTGAAGGGATTCCTAAAGTAGATTTCTTCAATGTCTGTCACTGCCCAGGATTTCTCAGCCTTCCTCATGTGCCTCCTCTGACTTCTTCAGTTCCAGAAGCTTCTTTATAGGAACACTGTGGCTGTCTTTCAGCAACTCTAGTGATAACATTGGATTTTACCCTCCATTTCTAAGTTTCTTGACATTTATTTTCCCTCTGTTGGCGCTTTCAACCCCTGCTATCTTCCTTAGTTGCCTGCTAATCTTTTCTGATGGTTACCATCCTGTGGACACCACAGTTCTCCACACAGACTCTTATCTGCTCCAGCAACACCCACCCTCACATCTTTTGCTACTGCACGTTTTAAAAAGCCATATGTTCCAGAGTAACAGGAAGTTCTGTCAAATTTTATGAAATATTGTGAATAACATAATTGGATCCTCCTTGCTCACATCCTTTTTCTCTTTAGATTTCTGTACATCCTTATCCCAGGTGTTCCTGTGGTGCCTAGCCTCTTTTTATAAGAATAATTTACAGAATTTAAAGAATAATTTATACAAATAATTAATTATAATTAAAGACCCACTATAAAATAGGCATTGTTCTGTGCACTTTGAATGTATTTTCTATACTTCTTATAATAGTCTTGCAACGTATGAATTATTATCCCATCTTCCAGATAGGGAACAGCTGGACACTACAGGTTCTTTTTTTTTTTTTTTAACTAATTAATTTATTTAATTTTGGCTGCGTTGGGTCTTTGTTGCTGTACGCGGGCTTTTTCTAGTTGCAGTGAGAGGGGGCTACTCTTTGTTGTGGTGCGCGGGCTTCTCACTGTGGTGGCTTCTCTTGTTGCGGAGCACGGGCTCTAGACCCGCGGGCTTCAGTAGTTGTGGCACACGGGCTCGGTAGCTGTGGCTCGCATGCTCTAGAGCGCAGGCTCAGTAGTTGTGGCTCACGGTCTTAGCTGCCCTGCGGCATGTGGGATCTTCCCGGATCAGGGCTCGAACCCGTGTCCCCTGCATTGGCAGGCGGATTCTTAATCAGGGAAATCCCCTACAGGTTCCTTTTGACGGAGTTCACATCCTACACTTTTGGGAGACAATGTGTTGTCTCTGAGGGATCCTGGAAACAAATTCTGAGGAAACAATTTCCTCACTCTCTGCACCTCTCAAAAATATGGCAGTAATTAAACTCTCCATCCTTGTCACACACAGAGAGGACGGATAATTTACAATATTACTTCTTGGTATTCTGGAAAATACAAGAAGAATTGTCAGGGTTTCCTCTATCAAAATAACTAGCAGATAAGCCCCCAAATTTCCCTAGCTTAACTTCAAAGAAGATTTCGTGGGTTTTGTTGTCGTTTGTTTGTTGCTTTCAGTTTCTCCAGCATCTTTATAATGAAATTACATCGGTCTCACGGCTGGATGTAGGCAGCCAGACGAGGGCGGCCGTGGAGACCCCGTCCTACTCAGGCACTGGCCGCCCCTCAGAGCAGCTCCATGACAACAGTCACCGTGCTCTGCCCAAAGATGAAGGTGCCGACCAGCACGGAGACCACTCCCCAGGCCTCCGAGCAGCACTTAACTCGGGGTCCTATGGGCTCCACACTGATGGCACAGATGAGGCACAGACCTGGGAAGATAAAGAAGGAGCTGACGCCGCCGATGATGCCGATGATCTCGCCGAGGTCGGGCAGCAACAGGGCCAGGGCGAGCGTCATGGTGACCCACAGGACGGTTAGCAGTATCAGACCCTTGGTCCCTAGGACTCGGCCAGGGCCCGGGGCCCACATGCCCAGCAGCAGCCCCTCCTCCAGAAATCCTGCATCACCAGCCTCTCCAGGAAGAGCACGATGGGGTAGACGGTCACGATGGAGACAGAGAAGGGGACCCGGGCAACGATGATGACCACATCACTGCCTGGGTAGGACATCAGGATGTCAGCAGAAACTTCTGTCCCGAAGGTCAGGAAGTCATAAACTCCTGTCGGGGAGTAGATGAGGCAGCAGGCCAGCAAGGACAGCACAGAGACCAGGGCCCAGTGCCCAAGATTTTGGTCATAACTGAGAACACAACTGGGTTTGATCTCATGGCTGTTGTCTTCAGGAAGTAAAAGCAGCATCAAATTTATGTTAGTGTCATGCCTTTGAAACTATAGTGCAGCTTTATTCACATCTCGGCTTAATCTGCCTGTCTTAAAAATATTCTCTACACTGCCATCTGATAGAAATTTATAAATACATTTCTAAATATCATGTTATCTTTATGTAAAATCCTTCTGTGGTTCTCATTTACCAAGCACAGACTTTTTTACTATGATGTACAAGATGCTTCAGAATTTGTAGCCCATGGGGTCTCCACACAAGTAACACCCCCTCATTCATTTCCTAACTTCTGTGTTCCAGCCATGAGTAAGATTTCGTTGTTCCTGTATATCTGGCTATGTTTGCATACACTGTTCTCTTTATTCCCATCTCTCCTCATTTTTGTCCTCAGGAGCAACTGTTACTGATAGAATTAAATCATCCTTCATGCGTGTTAGGTATAGAAAGCAGTTGAGAACCTCTGTATATGGATTTCTACATAGTTATGGCATTGTTAACATTCTATAGTAATTATATGTTGACCCGACTTCTCTCTTTACTAGGTTAAACTTCCTCCTTTATACATGCTTGTATGTGAGTGCCTGGTACAGAGTTGATTATAAGTTGTTAGTAATTGAATCTGTGAAGGTTGGAATGTTTTGCAGAAAGATGGCTTGCTCAATATCCTTCCTTCTTTTCTTTTTTAAGATATTCATCAAGATTAAGAAGTCCCAGTATTTGAGGTTTTGTTTCCTTAAAGAAAGGAGACTGTAGAAAAACAAAATGATCTTTATCAATACAGTGCTGTCAACTCCGTCCTGCTACCAAGAACTTGATCAACTTTAAAATATTTTAAAATGTTCCAAACACCAACACAAATACCAAAGAATGGAAGAGGAAGCCACCTGGTATAATTATGTTCAAAAATGGCAAACCAGGGCATTTTGAGAGATGAGTGGATTTGATGGCATTTAGAACTTGATTTGTGCACAGTAAGGAAAAAAAAATTCTTACGATCCAACAAGTATTATTTAGGGTTCTATTTTCAATTCATTAAATTCAGCTCCAAAAGAGAATCTCAGAGGGCACATTCTCAACCAAGATTTGCAAATTGCACAGTCCTTCCTTAAAGGCTCCTTTTCACTTGAGTGGGGAACACTTCACCACAGTGATTCCTAGTTTCCAGTAATGTGCTCACTGCCTCAGCTGTTTCATCTTTATGTTAATACCAAGTCTGTTTCATAGGACTGACATACTGTCTCTTTGAAATAGCAGGCAGGTCACAGAGAAGGCCATTTCTTAAAACAACAGTCATTCTAAAGCCACAGAAGGATTTGTATCATCCACAATCCTAGCCCTGGGTTACAAACAATACTTGGCATTTGCATCAGCCGATTGCATGAGTTGAGGATTGCGTGCGTGGTATTGGGGAATCTTGGAAAGTCTCTATGGGCACTAACGAAGGCAGGCAAAATTGTCATCTGGTTGTTCCTATGAGGGGAGGGAAAATCCAAAAGTTTTTAATTCAACATTTGAATGAATTGAGAAATGAACAGAAAATGTTACAGTGAGACCAGCTTCCATTCCCAATTTGCCTATAAGGCCCTCTCCTTTCCTAGTAGCAGAATTTGTCTTATGTCCTTGAATTTGAGACAAATAGAATAGTTGTTACAGATTAATGAACTAGAGTTTGAATTACTTTTTTTAAAAGCAATAGATAAAACATTTATCCATAAGAATTTGGAAGATGCTATTGAATATCTTTCAGAAATTAAATAATGTAGCCAATATTTACTAGAAGGCTACTACATATCTGGTAAGGTAATAGAAACAGGGGATAGAAATATGAATTTCCTTTTCATTGCCCTTACACAACTCAAAGTTAAGCAGAAAAATGGAGAAGCACATTTATAAACCAACAGTTATCATTTGAAAGGTACACATTATATTATATCCTTTATATACTAGTCTAGGAAATGCAAATTCATGTATATACTAGACTTGTATAGAAAGGATATCACATAGTATGTACTCATTTTTGACTGGCATCTTTCACTTAGGACGATTATTTTGAGATTCATCCATTAGTACCATGTATCAATAATTGTTTCCATTTTTTATTGCTGAGTATATTCTTTTATATGATTTTTACCACAGTTTGCTTAGTGATTCACCTGTTGAAAGACATTTAAGTTGTTTCTAGCTTTGGGATAATACAGGTAGAACTACTGTAAATATTCATGTACTAGTTTTTCTATGCACATTCTCTCCTTTCTCTTGAGTAAATATCAAGAGTGGAATGGCTGGGTCATATGGTAGATGCACGTTTGACATTTAAGAAACTACCAAGTTGTTTTACAAAGTGATATATATATATATATATATATATATATATATATATATATATATACACACACACATATATACACATATATATCATGTATATATATTTATATACTTACATAAACATATATTTATTGATATATAAGTTTACTTATATACCTATATAAACTTATATACTTATACAAGTTTAAATATCTGAGTTTATACTCATATATATGAGTTTATATACTTATGAGTATATATACTTTTATATAGACAGAGAGAGTTTAATAAATTGGCTCATGCTGTGAGAGGGGCTGGCAAACTGAAATCTGCAGGGCAGGCCAGCAGGCTGAAAACTTAGGCAAGATTTCTATTTTGCAGTTTTGAGGTAGAATTCCTTCCTCAGGAAACCTCAAGTCTTTGATCTTAAGGTCTTCATTGGATTGGATGAGGCCCATATATATTATAGAAAGTAATTGTCTTTATTTAAAGTCAACTGGTTGTAAAATAAATAAGTCCACTGATTGTAAATGTTAATCACATCTAAAAATACCTTCAAAGCAACACCTGGACTTGTGTTTGACTAAACAACTGGGCACCATAGTCTACTCAAGCTGACACATAAAATTAACAATCATGTAACACAATCATTTACACACCTATACACATACACACATACAATCACATTACTCCCTCTAAGAAAACAATTTAGAAGCACATTTAGTATCTGATTCCAGCTTTAAGTAAAGAATTTTGAGAAGATTTTCATTCTTCTCAGTTAGGTCAAACGTAGCTCCTGTTTCACCCTGTATCCTACAGTTAAATAAAACATACAACCACTGAAAAACCTTTCAAAACACAGAGGTTCAGGGAGAATACCATTAAAGCTCCAAGAATGGGCAAAGAAAATACAGTGAGTGTGGGTGTATAGAAGACTACACATACTACTTGCCTAAGGTGGGCAATAATCCGTCCTCTGATACGAGTTCCTTGGTCTCACAATCTGGCAACGTATAGTTTTGCTCCCTGGGATAACTGTATTTATCTCTAACCATTCAATGACATAACCCAGGGCATTTTAAGTGGACATAATAGGGGACAGGAAACCATCTATTTCAACTGGGTAGATTATGCAGTCCTAGGAACTGCTTTGCAGTTAAAAAAACAGGCTGTTGTACAAAATTGTTTGAAGTTCCTCAGGTATAAATGTAGCACCCTACTAGGCAGCTAGTCAATTTGATTATAATAAGCACTATGAATTAGAAACTAATTACAGAATGTTATAAATCCATAATTGTTGAATATGAATCATGTGGTGGTTTCTTTTTCTAAGGAATAGTCTTCGATCCTTTCCATCTTTTCCTATAGCCCTCAGAGTAATGACACCCATTCTTGTTGTACCTAGAGACGATGTAAAATAATAGGCAGAGGTGACAAAAGCATAGTTCAACATTTTCCTGTCACAAGGATGCATCCCATAAAATGGAGGCAATTATTGCTTCTGCCTTGTGCAGTCAAGAGCAGGAGATAATGGAGGGTGGAATAAAAAGAATCAATGTAACACATTTTTATAAAAACTCCTGTATCCAAAAATTAATCTCCACTGCATTTGTTGCCTAATTGTCTATTTGCACATCACCTTAGAGAAAAATGTTTTGTTTAACTCCTGGAGATGGAAGCTTATTTGATCCTCCATACTCTAAGATTGTTAGCATCAGATAGCAAATGGCCTCTCTTAAAAAAAAGAAAGAAGTGCACGTAATTCTCTTTCCAATGTCAGACATGATACCTTAGATGGAAATTGGTTTTTTTCTATCAGAATTCTACTGAAGACCATAAGAAACAACTAACATATCCCAACATCCTGAGATTTTTCTGCCAAATTCTTTACCCTTCCAGGTTTGGTGTGTACATGGACTGAAATCTAGATAAAAGTTTAATCATCTCTTTTCTTAATGTGTGACCAATGGAACTCCCTCTTACTTCTCCCTTCAAAACATCTCCCATTTATCCTATCTCAATTTGTTCCTTGTTTTGGAGTATGTTACTTTCAACCAAAAATCTTGGTCTCAATTTTTGTATATATTGTTAATTATTTGATTTGAAAGTCAATAGAAATCCAGTTCAAGCTAGCTAAAATAGGAGGATTTATTAGCTCTTTTATCTTGGAAGTTCAGGAGTAGAGAAACTTTTGGGGCCAGTTGGATTCAAGATGCAAGTAATGCTGAGAATTTTCTCTTGCTCTGCTTCCTTCTAAGTACAGGCATGATTCCAGCCCGTAGTAGGTGATGCAGATGCAGATAGTCTATGAAACAAATTTGAAGAAAAAGTGGTCTGAATCATGATATGTTTTAGAAGGGACCTTGTGAGCTAAGTCAATGAGTCAAAAAACAGGATGAAAATTCCTTTGCAGAAGTGGCGGGGGGATGCAGATTGAGAGTGGAAAGGAGGATAGAATAAGCAAAGGATAGGAAGACAGAAAAAAAACTTCACCTGTTACTGCTATTGTAGGTACCAAATCTTATCTCTTTATGTCTCTCTTAGTGGTGTCTTATAAGAACAAGTGGAGAGAATGGAACTTACTCTGATTAACACGGGAGATGCTTCATCAATAAACAAGGATCGAAGTTTGGAGATGGCTTCTTGCTTTACCCAATGAAAGTTCCTTAATCTGGGTAATGGTGGCAGTTAAAATGCCAGCAAAATGTGGAGGAAGGGACTCAGTCATAGACTCTGCAAATGTGGACCTATAGAGCAATAAGTAGCGGTAAGGAGAAGGCTGAAGGAGCAAAACTTGTAACGTATCATGTTGGATGGATTTTTTAAAACTTGTTTATTCCCTTAATTTTATTGACTTGACTGCTTTGCACTTTTCACCACTTTAAATAATGCTCTCATGCATATGCTTGAATATATATTTCAGACCTCATCTTTAAGTACTCCCTCAGAACAGATTCCTAAGCATGGATTTACTGGATCAAAGCATATAACATTTTTACACCAAAAATCAAATTGGTAAAAGAGCATAAATAGACAACACATATGCACTCACACAAAATTCACAAAGAATCATTTTATACAGATGTCCACTCATCATCGATCAACAAAATGCAAATAAAACCCAATATTATGTTGCCTATGTATAGAATATATAATAAATATATATTCTGTATGTAATACTATATATGTGTATGTATAAATTGTGCATGTATATACATATGTGTGTATGTATATATATAATTGTGTATGTGTGCACTTCTGGTGCTCTTTACCAATTTTTTTTTTTTTTGGCACTAAAATGTTCTCAACACATTCTCAATATTATTGCAGCACTTTGCCAATACGGCTCAAGAGCTTTAAAACATTATTTTTCATTTTGATTTGTAAGCTCCATTAATAAGTAAAGGATATCTCTTTTCCCTAAAGTCTTTGGTATGTTTTGGGGAAAGAAAAAATTTTAAACATGTATGAGTCCTACCCATACCCTCAAATTCCTGTCACACCACCCTGAACTATGTGCACTTCTTGTAATGTATCGTATTCTCTCTCATTTTAAGTGAAAGGAAAAGAGATGGAGGGAAGAGTAATACACTAACATCTTTAAAATAATTATTTCTGGGTAGTTAGGTTTGGGGTAATTTTAATTTCTTTATCATTTAAAAAAAATAACTTAATTTTAGAATCAATAAAAGTCAATAAACTAAAAAAGAAAAAAAAAATCCAAATACTCAGAGAGCTGAAATCAATGGCTGGGTCTAGTCCAGCTGGGAACTTTCTCTGACAGAAGAGCACAACACAGTGCTGTGTATATTTTTTGTTAGTTATAAATACTTTTAATAATATTTTTAGATAGCATAATACATCCAATATATTATCATTTCAACATGTAATCAGTATTAAACATTATTAATATTTTACATTTTTCTTTTTGGACTAAGTCTTTTTTTAAATTGAATTATAGTTGATTTACAGTATTGTGTTAGTTTCAGGTGTACAGCAAAGTGATTCAGTTATACATATACATATTTTTTCAGATTATTTGCCATTATAGGTTATTACGAGATACTGAATATAGTTCCCTGTGCCAAATAATAAATCCTTGTTGTTTATTTATTTTATGTATAGTAATATGTATCTGTTATCTCAAACTCCTAATTTGTCCCTCCCCCCCACCTTTTCCCTTTGGTAACCATAAGTTTGTTTTCTATGTCTGTGAGTCTGTTTCTGTTTTACATATAGATTAATTTGTATTTATTTTTTAGATTCCTCATATAAGTGATATCTATATTTGTCTTTCTCTGTCTGACTTAATTCATTGAGTATGATATTCTCTAGGTCCAACCATGTTGCTGCAAATGACATTAATTTCATTCCTTTTTAATGGCTGAGTAGTATTCTGTCATATATATGTACCACATCTTCTTAAACCAATAGTCTGTTGATGGGGACTTGTGTTGTTTCCGTGTCTTGGTTATTGCAAATAGTGCTGCTATGAACACTGGGGTGCATGTATCTTTTCAAATTAGAGTTTTTGTCTTTTCCAGATACATGGCCAGGAGTGGGATTGCTGGATCATATGGTAGCTCTATTTTTAGGGTTTTTTATTATTATTATTTATTTATTTATTTTTGGCTGCATTGGGTCTTCATTTCTGCGAGCGGGGGCTACTCTTCATTGCAGTGCGTGGGCTTCTCATTGTAGTGGCTTCTCTTGTTGCGGATCACGGGCCTAGTTGCTCCGCGGCATGTGGGATCTTCCCGGACCAGGGCTCAAACCTGTGTCCCCTGCATTGATAGGAGGATTCTTAGCCACTGCGCCACCAGGGAAGTCCCTATTTTTAGTTTTTTAAAGGGACTTCCCTACTGTTTTCCATAGTGGCTGCACCAATTTACATTCTCACCAACAGTGCAAGAGGGTCCCCTTTTCTCCACACCCTCTCCAGCATTTATTATTTGAAGAATTTTTGATGATGGCCATTCTGGCCTGTGTAAGGTGATACCTCATGGTGGTTTTGATTTGCATTTCTCTAATAATTAGTGATGTTGAGTATCTTCTCATGTGCCTGTTGGCCGTCTGTATGTCTTCTTTGGAGAGCTGTCTGTTTCAGTTTTCTGCCCATTTTTTGATTTGGTTGTTTGTTGTTTTTTGATATTGAGTTGTATGAGCTGTTTGTATATTTTGAATATTAACCCCTTGTCAATTGCATAGTTTGCAAACATTTTCTCTCATTTCATAGGCTGTCTTTTCATTTTGTTGATAATTTGCTGTGCCGTGCAAAAGCTTTTGATTAGGTCCCATTTGTTTGTCAGGGTGCTCTCTACTGACATGCCTCCAGGAGTGCTGAGAGAGGGGAGAAAAGACTGTGTATTTCTCTGGACCACTTGTTGAAATTCTTATATGGGCCTCCTTCAGGTAAACGTTGCAAGCTCTAGAAGTCATGCCTAGAGTCCCAGGAATAACAGTCCAACAGGTTGTACCTGAAGCTAACCCCACCCCATGGCTGAGAGTTCAAAGCCAAGCATTATAAATATGCTAGATGCTGATGGAAACCAGTTGTAGATTTTCTGCTGGTGACACTTTAGTGACTTTGGACAGTGTAACAATCCTGGCTAGAAAAGTATATTTTGTAGTCAGTATCTTTCCCTTTTATGATTGTTTTATCTTTCTCCATTAAGAAAAACGTAGCAGAGCTCCACTCTCTTCATGACACTCAAGATTTTATAGGCAGTGATCTGGAAAAGCAGATTCTGGGTTGGATCCCAATAGCTCCTATCTGCTGCTGCCTGATATTTCTCAAGAAGTCCCTGGGGTGGAGTAAATAGTGAGTGTTTCAGTTGTCAGTGAGTGGGGAACAACAGAACTGATGAGCAAGCCTGTAAAAAACTGAGTCACTCGGATGGGGCTCAATACAATGAGGCTAGACTTACTTTTTTGAAGAAGGAGCAGTAAGCTTTCACTGTACTTGAAAGTAAAGATTTGCTTTGACCATGCAGAGAATATTGTTTTGTTTTCTTTTGCATTGTTTTTATTATAATGATAAGACATGGTGTGTTTTCCTTGGATGATGCATTGGGCATCCAGAACTTCTCAGCCTGAGCACTGTCTAAATATTCTGTGACAACAGGGATGGACTTGGGGGTTTAGAGATATGTCATGTCTGATTTACAAATGTAATAAGTTATGAGAGAGCATAATTAATAAAGCAAAAAAGTGACCAGGAGATATGCTAAAAGGAGCATAGTCTCCTCATGTCCCACAACAATTTATTCAATTTTTTTCCGTTAGAAACTCATGATTGACTCAGGACACAAACATTTAAATAGGGAAAGTAGGACCTAGAAAGAATGCAAAGCAAAATTTTTTTAAATTAATTAATTAATTAATTTTATTTTTGGCTGTGTTGAGTCTTCGTTGCTGCGCGCAGGCTTTCTCTAGTTGCGGCGAGCGGGGGCTACTCTTGGTTGCGGTGTGCGGGCTTCTCATTGCGGTGGCTTCTCTTGTTGCAGAGCACAGGCTCTAGGCACGCGAGCTTCAGTAGCAAAATGACAAAATTATTAAAAACATGTAAACCACTAAAAAAGCCTGAAAGGATCTATCTCAGATATTTTCTGGTTGCTACACCTAAGTATCAGCTTTCTCACCTTTGAAGGAAGGTGTTGAGATGAATGGTGAAATTTTCTTGAGTGGAAATTCATCTCGTTCTAGAGAAAGGTGTCTTCCTTTTCTCTTTTTTTTAAACTTTTTTTTTTTTTTTTTTTTTTGGCTGCGCTGCGCGGCTTGTGGGATCTTTGTTCCCCTATCAGGGATCAAACACAGGCCGTCTGCAGTGAAAGCGCTGAGTCTTAACCACTGGACCGCCAGTGGATTCCCTGCTTTTCTTTAACTGATAAACCTTTCCTCTCATCTGTCCTTTTTAGCCCAACACTCCAAGCATTCCCTTCTGAACATTGAGTTTTTCCTTGTTCTCTCTCCCTTCTTCCTTCTCTCTTCTCTCTTCCCCCTCTCTCTTTCTTCCTCTCGCTTCATATCTCTTTTTTTTCTATATTTTCAATCTCTCCTCTATTGGTTCTTTTCTTTTAGGGAATAAACATGCTCTCATTCTAAAGTAAAAATAATTTAAAAAGCAATCTCTCTTGAGTTGTTATGCCTCTCTCCTCCTATTCTATTATCTCTTTCCTTGGCTTTCAAGTTAGACCTTTGAAAAGTTAGCCCTGTATTGACCACTTTAACTCACTCTTTACAGGATAGACATGATCCAGAAAGGCAGAATGACTGGGGCATTTCTGATGCAATATCATTTCTTCCTCAGTTAGATATGAGGAAAGGACCAAGTTTATCAGAAAACTTCTCCAAAACCTCTCTTCAAAATAAAATTTAACCCCATCAGAATAAGTCAAGAATGCAGTAAAAACTAGCAAGATTCTACATGCAACAAATCAAATACAAAGCCACCAGGTCTTGATATATTTAATTCAGCTTTTTCATTTTACTTAATTCAATCCCCAGCTCTCTCTACACATGCTTGGTCCATGTAATCATCTTATATTCTCTCTTCAAGTTTTTTTTTTTTTTTAAACTCTTCAAGTTTTTGTATGATAATTTATTTATTTTGAAATTCAAGTAACATTAAAAAAGATATTAGATATACATTTTTTTTAATGTTGTGAAATACTGGCCACTAGATAGTTCTACTTACACATTCTCAGAAATATAATCCTTGCTCATTTCCTCTGGTACCTCCTTTTCCTCTCTCATTTTTAATAACTTAATTCCATAATACTGGAACATTAACATGGGGTGATAAGGTGGTGGATTCAATTATGCAGACAAGGTCAAAATCCCAAAGAGTGATGGAGCAACGTAGATAGAATTAACTTGGAACCCTGGATACCCTTATAGGGCAGAGTTGCCTGCCCACCATGGGTCCCTGCCAATCGGGCTGTTAGAAGGGTGTTAAATAAAACCTCTATCTTGTGTGAGTAATTATTTTAGTGACTTTTTGTTTTATAGCATCATATTCTGTACACTAACTAGTACACTTTGCTCTCACTAGTATATTAATCTCCCTGCAGAAGGTCATGAGACTACTGACTAAATTAGTAGAACTCTAAAAATAGTAAAATGACTGGTTTTAATGACATAGGAATGTGTGAAGAAGTAATGGTGTTAAGAATGGGGCGGAGAGAGATTCAACTAGACACTTCTGGTGGTGACTGACAAAAACCATGGATACAAACAGTTTTTTTGAGGAAAAGGTCAACCCTGTTCAACTCACTGGTTTCATCTGTTGGAATATCTTGGGATCTGCTTGGAAGTGAAGATTCTCTTTTGACTAGAAGTAATTATTCTATTAGCCTAGGGGGTTCATAGGCTACTGAGTTGAACACCTAATCTTTTTCCCCTCTGTTAGCGTAATACAAGATTTCTAATACTGGGAGGATTTATCTTCTAGCTAGGATCTGCCTCTCTTTTCCTTCTTATCAAGAATATACAAGAGGCAAGAATAAAAATAAACAGTAAAAGTATGTAATGCAGACACTTACCTGAAAATCTATATCTTCAAAGAATGTGATTGTGTTCAATAATCACAGCTGAATGCTGAAAGTCTGAGACAATTCTATAACTAGGTCAGTAACCAATGAATCGTACATAGACTTTGTCAATATATCCCAGAACTTTATAACCAACATAACCAAGTTAGAAAGGGTTTCTTCCCCATAAAACTTGCTCCTGTTTTTATTTTCCTTTCCATGTGATGTCAGACCATGTTATAAACCAAGTGTCGTCTTTGAACACCTCCTAAATATCTCTCTCATCAGTCTGCACATGGCAACATGAAAGCTATTGCATTAGTTCATCCCTGGTGACTACCAAGTTCATCCCTAGGGTCATCAGGTGTGACCCCATTAGGTCATGATGATCTAACACAATACTACTTTTACTGGTCCCTGCCAAAAATCTTACCCTAGTGCACTCCAATATTCTACCACAGTTCTGAAAATATTGCATTCCTATGGTCAAAATTGTTTATTAGACTTCTCCCACCTAAACCCCTGCACAGCTGCTCATGATTCTTTGTAATTGGGCTACTGCCTTCCTCTCTAGTCTATTTTCTCACATCATCCCTTGCACTCTGCCCCTTGATCATACCAACTACATACTGTGTATTTCCTTATCCTTTGTGCCCTTTCCTCTTGAATCCGCTTTTCCAACTTCAGCTGGCAAAAAAAAAAAAAAAAAATCATGTCAAAAGGCGTCTCTTCTGTGAAACTTTTTCCAGACATTATCATACCTCCTACAATTCCCACTTCTATTGAGACAGTGGATATAACCAATACCATCTTTTTTTCCTTTTTCTGTACTTTATGCTGATTTCTGCCTTGTTACCTGCAATATTAAAATGCTTTTGTAAATATCTTAACAAAATGCATTCCAGCACCCAAAATAATAGCTGGCACATGATAGGTACTCAGGAACTTTTTGCTGAATGCATAAATAAATTAATGAGAAAAGGTCATGAAATTACTACTTCAGAAAACATAAAATATATTCTTAGAGGGATGCTGATTTTCAGTCTTAAAAATTTTAAGTATTAGAGAACTTTTTATTTTATGACCAAAATTAATATTCTGAGACTGATTTGCTGAGAGGTCCATTGCCCAAAGGATCATTTAGCCAAACAATCAGTTCATTTAATTCAAGTTTACTCAAATGTATACTTTAGTCTGATTCTAAAGTCAATTCAGATAAGATAGATTGGCAAGGCTAAAGTGAGGGGTGTGGGGCTTTTATCTGAGGATATAAATGCCTTGAATCTTCCTCCTGCCACCAGCCTCCCTTCCTTCTCTGTACCAAAGTTTCTCAGGGACTGACAAGCCAGACAGACAGTGTTTTTCATTGAATCTCTTGTCTGTCTTTTCTCCAGCAGAGGGGCCCCTCGCTCTGCACCAGTTTTCAAGATCCATCAGTAGAGAGCTGGGCAGAGAAGTGTTCTTAATTAGCTGTTGTGACAGCAAAATAAAAACCAGCCTAATGACCTGTTGCAAAAATCTTAAAACACAGTTAAAACCATCCAGATTAATACTAAACATTGTAAGCTTTTTATTTTTAGTTAAAATGAACAAGTTTTTTTCTGTAAGTAAAGAGGAAAATGTGGAAAAATTTTAAATCAGCAAAATTTGGAAAGAATCTTAGAAAATGCTAACGTGTTGGGAAAACTGTAAACAACTTTAAAAAGATTTTTTTAAAAATCAATATAAAATGGCATCACGTATGAAATGAAATTTCAGTTATAATCATAAGAAAATAAAATTGAAGAGAAAAACTAAGTCATTCAGTAATCTTCAGGTTTGACAAATTGAACAACTCTTTAAAAAATGTTTTTTATAAGCTGATATTGATTCAGTATATTCAAGAACATCCTTTAGATAATAAGATTTTATATCTATGAAAATTCAAATCATCATCAAATAAGATTTTATGTATGAATGTAGATGACTATATCCATCAAGTTAGATTTTCAGCAAAATGATGCTTTGATGAGTTAGCTTTTGGAGGGTTGACCTCTTTCCTCATGTGGGAAAACTAGAACCCACCAGACTATACAATGTGTCTGCTGATGGCCAAGCTGGAGAAGAGAAAATAATATCTCCTAATTACAAATCTACCTCTCTTTCTAGTGTAATGCATTGTCCATGTTGCTCCTCATAGACACAAAACATAAAAGAGAATAATTTTTAGCTAGAAGAAAGAAATAATTTCTAAATAATCAGCAGAGTAGAGCCTTAAAATAGGGTGAATCTGAGCAGAATGAGAAAACAGAAACAGAACTCACGGGTTATGTTTCAAATTTACTTACTTAATAGATTATAAATAAATCAATAAATATTAATTTGTATTTCAAGAGGGTGACTTTCCCAAGGCCATGCAAATACTAAGTTTCTACTGTTAATTTCCACCACCACCCCCCTTTCTCTCTCTCTCATCCTCTATATCTGCTTCACCTAGGATGTCAAGAATTTCTTGGGCCTGATTTTGGTGGTGCATATTTTCTCATCTCCCATACTTAGCCTAAAATACAGAGTAATTCTGCTAATGACAAATTGGTTCTGGGTTCTAAGTGACCTCTATTCCAATGAAGTTTTGGGTGTTGATAACTGCTCCTCTCCCATTCTATGCTGTATTCCCATTAAGTCTTCCTCATCTTGAAACTGAGCAGAGGTAAGGAGCAATAATGATACTTAAATTCATTTTATGATTATGTACCAACTCTTTGGTAAGTGCTTGAAATGTCCTATCAGGGCAGTGAATCATATAGAATTCCCCAAAGAATCAGCAGTCCAAGGGAATGCTAAGCCCACATGAAAGCTTTGTTTTCAGGCCACAGAGGTCTGAAACCACAGGAATTTCTACCACATCTTAGACAGAGCTGAATGATCTCCTTTTTAGTTTCCACTATTGGGCAACTACTCTTTATAAAATCTCTAAAGGGCAGGCTAATATATGAATCATGGTTGACAAAGGTTGGTGCTCAAAACTACTTTTCAGCATAAGAAAAATTAGCCCAGGAACACATTCTAACCAAAGGGAACTGAGTCCTGGTAGTAAGTAATGCTATGTGTTACCGGAATGTTGTTGAAATAATGATGGAGAGATGTGTTGCCTGCTGATTCTGCAATGACCTCTTCCTTTACAGAGATATTTAAAGAAACCTAAGCTTTGTCCAGTTGTTAGTATCAATTTCTGCAGTTCTTCCTGCCACTTACAGACACTGATAAAATGCATGGGAACCTGATTTGTTCTATGTCTCTAAGTGATATTCGTATGCCAATGGAAGTAGCACACATGTGAGTAATACAAGGCAGGTAGAAAAGTCCACATTAGCTGTTGAGTCAACTAGTTGTAGAATTCTGAGCTTGTTAGGTTGAATAAGTCTAGTATATCACATTCATTTCACATATTGTGAAATTTTAACCCAAGGAATATGAAGGACTTTCAGAGAAAAAAGGAAATGTTAATTTTTGCTTTTCTATTAGGCGTTAAAGGTTGAGCTGCTTACTTTTAACATTTGTTTAACTTTCACATCACTCTTAAAGGTAGTATTAGTTTTTTCATTTCAAAGACACAAAATTTAAAAATAAGAAATTTAAATAACTTGTCCAAGTTCGCGTGACTTACAAGTGGCAGAGCCACACTTGACATTCAGATTTATTTGATTTAATAGTCACCTTCTTACTATAACACAAACAGTTTGACAGAGTGAACATTCCTCTTTATGGCTCACCAAGTGCTTCAGAGTTTCTGCTAAATCTTTTATTCAAAGGACATTGCTTCTAAGAGTGAATAAAAATACAATACATTCCATAATTCAATAGTTCAAATATTTATTTTCATGAAATCAATGTTCTAAAATAGTGGTTGATTCAGTGTATGCAAAATAAAGTTATACTAATAAAATGCACTTTCACCTCATATCTTGGGCTTCTGTATAATATATTTAAGGCTGCTACCACAGACTGGACAAAGGAAGAAAGAGAGAGAGAAAGAGAGAGAAAGAAAGAAAGAGAAAGAAAGAAGAAAGAAAGAAAGAAAGAAAGAAAGAAAGAAAGAAAGAAAGAAAGAAAGAAAGAAAGAAAGGAAGAATATTTCAAACCCAGGGCTTCTAGACATACTTGGCAAGTGTGTGACAGTATAATCAAGAATAAGGTTTTGAACATGCAGATGGCCAACAGGCACATGAAAAGATGCTCAACATCACTAATTATTAGAGAAATGCAAATCAAAACTACAGTGAGGTACCACCTCACAACAGTCAGAATGGCCATAATTTAAATAGTCTAAAATAATAAATTCTGGAGAGCATGTAGAGAAAAAGGAACCTTCCTACACTGGAATATAAGCTGGTACAGCCACTATGAAAGACAGTATGGAGGTTCCTCAAAAAACTAAAACTAGAGTTGTCATATGACCCAGAAATCCCACTCCTGGGCATATATCAGGAGAAAACTATAATTCAAAAAGATACATTCACCCCTATGTTCATAGCAGCACTATTCACAATAGCCGAGACATGGAAAGAACCTAAATGTCTATGACAGATGAATGGATAAAGAAGATGTGCTACATACAGACAATGGAATGCTACTCAGCCATAAAAAAGAATGAAATAATGCCATTTACAGCAACATGGATAGAACTAGAGATTATCATACTAAGTGAAGTAAATCAGAAAGAGAAAGACAAATACTGTATGGTATCACTTATACGTGGAATCTAAAATATGACACAAATGAATTTATCTACGAAACAGAAACAGACTCACAGACATAGAGAACAGATTTGTGGTGGCAAGGGTGAGAGGGGTTGAAGATGGATGGAGTGGGAGTTTGGGAGTGGCATATGCAAACTATTATATATTAGAATGGTTAAATAACAAGGCCCTACTGAATAGCACAGGGAACTACATTCAATATCCTGTGATAAAACATAATGGAAAAGAATATGAAAAAGAATGTATTTATATGTATAACTGAATCACTTTGCTGTACAGCAGAAATTAACACAACATTGTAAATCAACTATACTTCAATAAAAAAATAAATTAAAAAAGAATAAGGCTTTGATTTCCTGTTCTCTGTCTTATGATCATTCCTTTGTAATATAAAACTTCCTACAATTAACAAACTCCAGAAGTTATGAATTGATTCTCATTTTCAAATTTGTTCTTTCTCTAGTTTAATATGATAGACAGATTCTTCTCTAAAATTAATGTGTTCCAAAAAAATTATCAATTACAGCAGTTACTACTATGCCATAGCTGCCAAATCCAAAAGAAAATCTAAAAAATGTTTAAAAAGAGAGAGGAAACTAGGTTTTCAAAAGGCAGGCAAAAATCAACTTCAATCTACAGGACAATTTTAGATTTTAATAATGTAAGATTCAAATTGCAGAAATAAAAGAGAGCAGCTTGTTTGAGACTATCCAGGCATAAAGCAGTAGAGGAAGACTTTGAGAGGCTGTAAACTCCCTATAATTAGAATTGTTCTCTGAGAATCTGGTAATCCAAGGGGTCTGTAGAAGGGTTTCAGGCAATTTGTGAACAAAACAGTTATATCAAACGGGTATGTATCTGTATGTTTGTGCATATGTGCACACAGATATATATATATTTCAGAACAAGAGGGTCCACAGTTTTCATCAGACTTCCAAAGGAGCCCATCTTAATTGTTTTTACAGACTTCAAATTCAGAAACACTTTCAATGTGCTGTAAGCTCGTTCCCACTCTAGATTCTGTGATTTGCAAATGACCATTTTCTGTCGGAGAAAAATATGAATGTTAATATTATTGAGGGTGAAGTGTGTCTTAGTGAAGAGCACTAAAGTTTGGATATGCCTGTTGGAAACTCTGAAAGAGCATGAAAGAGATGGATTAACTGGAAAAAATATATATACCCTGAGTTAAGCCTAAATCTGTGAGGACAGGTGCCTGGCTTGATTCCGTCTTGTATGTGCCTGAAAGCAGTCCACTTAATTCATGATGATGTATTACGTTTTTACTCATCACTTATGTTTTCCAGTGCCAGTCTTACCCGCAACTTCCATGGATATTAGTAAATTCATGAATATATTCTTTAGCCCCTAAAATTATCAGCACAATACATCTTTGCTAATCTTTTCTTTAAATATATGTGATAAAAAGAAATCCTGCCTCTGAAATAGGAAGGACTTTCATTCTACCACTCTGACAGAGGACTTATCCTCTTGTTCCAAAAGATTATACTGAAAGTAGATTCCTCAGTAACCATTCCTTCCTAGGATTCTGGGTTCTCAGGCTAAGGTATTGTTCGTTTCTTTTGAGACCCCTATGGATTCTTCCCCATCATTGCGGTTAATACCTCCATTTCCCAAAGCTTAGGCAAAGAAAGATTTTTTTTAATTTTTGAAAGGAATATTATTTAATTCCAATTTTAAACTCTTTCCTTAGTGCATAAACAAGCCAAGACATTATATTTCTAATTCAGGAAGACAGTTATAAACTGTTTTGATCTTATTTTGTTAAACATTGATCTTGTTCAATTGAGTTAGGAACACTCAGAATATCTTTAATTTTCTTCCATTCCACTAACAAAATTTGGTTTTTTCCCATTCTTTTGATAAGATATTGTATGTTATTGCTGGTAAAAGTTAAAAAGAATAAACACATATTTATTTGAATTTGGACAATGAGTACACATTTAATTTTATGGTCAGCGTAATGTATCAATAATGGTAACATTTCAATCACTTTAAAAGAATGTCTAGAAAGCACAAAGGGAATTTAGGTAAGGGTACCATTTCAGAGGTGTCCTTCATATCAAACCACAAAGTCCATCACCTACCTTACCTACAGGTTGGCTAGCCACTTTTGAAAGAAAATGCATAAACTTGAAAAGAATGTTTGTTTCCTGTCCCCAAACATTCCTAGAAAGATAATCTTTTTATTTTTCCTGGTAAGTCAGATAAAAATGAAAATTCTAGTAGTACTGAGGAAAGGGGCAGAATAGACATTAAAGTAGACAAGTAGCAGTGTCTACAATCACATAGGGGCTAAAACTGAATTACAGATATTGAAGGATAAATGAGAAGTGAGTGAGTGAAGATAGTAGGTAAGGTACTGAGTTACCCATAGATTGCAATTCCCACGGGGTCAGAGGCTGCTTCTCACATGGATTTTGAATGATTGTATTCTCATTTCCTCTCAGTACTTTGCTCAAAGAAGATCTTCAGAATATATAATCTATATATTGTTTTCTTATAATCTACTTAATGATGAAAGCATCCCCCAACCACTGCAGTCATTTCAAAGTATAGTCATTCCTCTGATGACTTCTCTGTTGATTCACTGTGAACTGCAGAGGGGAATTACGCTTCAAATGTGTTGTCAGTCTCTGTCTGCTTTTTCCATGGGGACATTCAATATCTTGAGTGCATGTCATGTACGGTTGATGCTGGGATTCACGTAGGGCTCTGCTGTACAAAACTTCTAGGTCAGGTGCTATTAATTACGTTGTACAAACATGCCAAATGGGTGCGGTCATTTTGGAATAAGAATAAACAGTAGGAACTTAACTAAAACTGTAAAATTATTCAAATACATGATATAAATTATTTCTGAGTCTCATCAGAGACACTTTTTTTTGTGCAATCTTTCGCTTCCAACTACAATTGAGATCAGCGCATACACCCAATTTTGGCAAAAAAGCAAAATTGTAATTAGTTCCATAACAAGTCATATTGGACACGTATTGGTAAATAGATCCAAATTGTCACTTGATGACATTTTCATATGTCACCAAATGTGTGTTTTAGTCATAAAATTAAATGTTAGTTATTTCTCTGGCACCTGAAAGAAACGAATGGTCCAGGTGAGCATTAGAAATGGCCCAAATTAGAAAATAAAACTGAAAACATTTAAATTACTCTTTAAAAAAAATAAACATACATTATCTATGTATGTTTACATACACAGCTTCTATGGGTAAGGAACTTAATTACTCTTTCTAATACTTGCTTGAATGATTTTTTTTCACAAGCTGTATGTTTTAAGTATGAGAATTCCTGTGTGGGAAATCTGGACCATGTACTAAATGTACCATGTAGACCAAGTTCTAAATGTGTCAGGATGTGATGGTGGAATAATATTTGAAATTATAAAAGCCACAGTCCTGCCTTAGTGTATTATAAAGACAGAAAGACAAATAAACACATGATAAATCTACAATGCGATGAGTTCCATTAAGCACAAATTCAGTGGGTTCTTAGAAGGAGGGAAAAAAAAAGGCAAATCAGTGATGCATAACCAGCTAGAGATTACATATTATGGAAAGTGAATGGGGTTAGAGAGGAATTGAAAGATTATAGCTTAGCTGGGTAGAAATTATGATAACATGTTAAGAAATCGTAGCTCTACAATAGAAAGACTCTTTAATTTGGACTGTAGAGGAGTGTAGTGGTAGGGGGTGGACACAGACTTACCACGTAAGTGCACCAAGCATGATCCATGAGCTGTGTTGCACACATATATCTATCTTACTGTTCTTCAAATGTGTATAGATGTTCCTGGGATTAATGTAGATTCACTACAGATTACATTATAGTTTTCATTTTTATTTTCTCAATACTCATGTTCTCAATGAATAGAAGCAACCACAATCAGTATAATATGGAGGAAGTCTGGAAATTATTTTGTGTAAAAAAGAGTTGATATTTGTTGAGCATTTACTAAGTGCTAGTCATTGTGCTAAGCACTTGTCATTTATTAGCCTAAGATTTTAAAAGTTGCAAAAACCAGTTCCAGGTAATGGTAAACTATCAAATTATATACAGAAACAGAATGAAGTAATGAGATATGCACTTTAGAGAGAGAGTTTGTATAGAATTTATCAGTCTGCTGGTAGATAAGGGTAACATCTAAATCTAAGCAAAACGACTCAAAAGAATCTTGACCCGTGAGAGTAACAGTAGAGTTATCTACGAGAGGACTGGAATGAGAACGTTTTGGAGACTTGGTGATCCATTAGTTATGGTTGATATGGGAAAGGAAGCCATGAATAGATATAAATAGTGCTTAAATTTACTTAATACAATGATGACAGTGACATGAGAAGGGAGGGAGAGGTGATTGAGAATTAGTTGGTATAAGACTAACATTTGTATTGTATTGTTACAATACAATATAATGGAGAATATAAAGTTGTTTTATATGTGTGCTATGTCTTTTCCCCATTGACATAGTTTCATATTCTTCTTGCCTCTTCAGTTAATTAGAACCAGTTAATTAGAACCACTGAATCTCATTGGAAGAAACTGGAACTTAAAGAGCTTCAAATCTGTTTTTAATGTTAACTTCCTGGCTCCATGAAGCAAACTGCATAAACTCATATACCATCTCCAAATGAGAGGCTTTAGGAGTTTAAAGACATATCCTGTCCAATATTCTTTTCTTCATCTTAATATTTCTTCTATCCTTAAACCATCTCTCCTTTGAACACATTTGACATCTGAAACCCTATCTTATAAAGGAGTGCCTGATTATGTCTAGATACTGAGTTGTGTACTGACAAAGTTGATTATTGAGATGTGTTTGGTCTGAGAATAGGAATACTTAAGATACCTTTACCACACTATGTTATAAAGTCAATTTGCTTTTTCACTTTTAATTATTTTAGGACTTAAAATACAATACTTAAACATCAAGTGTGTGTATATATATATGAAATATAAAAAAGAAATTAAAATTATCTGTAATTACCCACCACTGAGATATTTTACTCTGTTTCCCCTATAATCTTTTAACTTCATATATATCTGTGTATAATTAATTGCATGCCTGTGATTCAGACAGTGGCTTCCTTTTTCTCTTTTTTTTCTGGCTTAATTGAGGTGTTATTAACATATAACATATGCAAGTTTAAGTGTACAGTGTGTTGATTTGATACACATATATATTGCAAAATGATTACCAAAATAAGCTTAGTTAATACATCCAACCCCTCACATAATTACCACTTTTGTGTGTTATAACATTAAGATTTACTCTTTTAACAACTTTCAAGTATATAATACAGTATTGCTAATTATAGTTAGCATGATGTACATTAAATTCCCAGAACTTATTCATCTTATAGCTGGAAGTTTGTACCCTTTGACTAATGCATTCCCTGCTGTCCCCATCCTGCCCCTGTCAACTACCACTATTTATTTCTATAAGTTCGGCTTTTTTAGATTCCACATATAAATGAGAAAATACAGTATTTGTCATTCTCTGTCTGACATATTTCACTTAGCGTAATGTCCTCAAGGTCCATCCATGTTGTTTCAAAAGGCAGGATTTCCTTCTTTTCTTGGCTGAACAATAGTCCATTCCATATATATATATATATATACATATATATATATATATATATACATACATATATATACACATATATATACACATATATATATAATATTAATATTTTCTTTATCCATTCATCCATTGATGGACACTTAAGTTGTTTCTATGCCTTAGCTAATCTAAATAATGCTGCTATGAACATGGGGGTGCAGATGTCTCTTCAAGGCAATAATTTCATTTGCTTTGGATATATACCCAGAAGTTGCATTGCTGGATCATATGGCAGTTCTACTTAAACATTTTTGAGGGGCCTCCATACTCTTTTCCACAGTGGCTGCACTAATTTACACTCCCACCAACAGTGCACAAAGGTTACCTTTCCTCTACAGCCTCACCAACACTTGTTGTCTCATCTTTTTGATAATAGCTATTCTAATAGGTGATGTCTCATTGTGGTTTTGATTTGTATTTCTCTGATGATTAATTATGCTGTGCACCTTTCATGTACCTGTTGGCCATTTGTATGTCTTCTTTGGAAAAAATGTCTATTCAAATCTTTTTTCCATTTTTAATCGATTTTTTTTCTGTTGAATTGTATGAGCTCCTTATATCTTTTGGATATTAATCCCTCATCAGGTAGATGGTTTTCAAATATTTTCTCCCATTCTGTTGGTTGCCTTTTCATTTTGCTGATTGTTTCTTCTGCTCTGCAGAAAGAGTCCTTTAGTTTGATATAGTCCCACTTGTTTATTTTTGCTTTTGTTGCCTGTGCTTTTGACATCTTATCCAAAGTATCATTGCCAAGACCAATGTCAAGGAGATTTATTCCTATGTTTTCTTCTAGTACTCTTACAGTTTGGGGTCTTACATTTAAGTCTTTAATTCATTTCAAGTTAAAGTTAATTTTTGTGAGTGGAGAAAGATAGAGGTCCAATTTCATTCTTTTGCATGTGACTATCAGTTTTCCAAACATCATCAAACACCATTTATTGAAGAGACTATCTTTTTCCCATTGAGTATTCTTGGCTCCTTCTCAAATGTTAGTTGACCATATATGTGTGGGTTTATTTCTGGGCCCTTAATTTGGTTCCATTAGTCTATGTGTCTTATTATGCCAGTACCATACTGTTTTGATTACTATAGCTTGGTAATAAAGTTTGAAATCAGGAATTGTGATGCCTCCAGTTTTGTTCTTGTTTCTCAGGATTGCTTTGGCTACTCAGTGTCTTCTGTTGTTCCATATAAATTTTAGAATTGTTTTTTCTCTTTCTGTGAAAAATGTCATTGGAATCCTTATAGGGATTGCATTGAATCTATAGATGTCTTTTGGTAATGTGGACATTTTAACAATAACAGATCTTCAGCTCCACGAATACAGAATATCTTTCTATTTAGTTGTGTCTTCTTCAATTTCTTTCATCAGTGTCTTGTAATTTTCAGTGTACAGATCTCTACTTTCTTGGTTAAATTTATTCCTATTTTGTTCTTTTAGATGCTATTGTAAATAAGAGTATTTTATTTCTTTTTCAGATAATTCATTGTTAGTGTATAGAAACACAATTGATTTTTATATTTTGATTTTGTATCCTGAAACTTTACTGTATCCTTTTATGAGTTTAAACAATTTTTGATGACCCCTTTAGGGTTTTTTATATATAAGATCATACCATCTGCAAGTAGAGACAATTTCACAGAAGCCACACAGGGCCTTAGAAGCAGGCCAGTGCAGTGGTGAGCCGAGAGCCTGGGTCGGTGGGAGCCACCTGGGTCCATAGTAGTGACCTGGGGCCACTGTAGTGGGTCTGGTTCTGGGAAGACTGGCTCTGGGGTCCATAGCGAAATTGGGTGCTCACTTCAAACTCCTTCCATGAGGAGGTGCTTGGTGAAGGGGTCATGGGACTAGTGTGAATCTATCTTTCCTACTCTCCCCAATGCATGTTTTCTTATTTCTGTTCTTCACCCATGTGCTGTAATCCCTCACCTGAAACCTTTGGCTCTAGGGAAGGTATTTTTGTGCATGGATAGTTGTTCAAATTGATGTTTCTTGAGTGTGTGGAGGGGGCAGGGTGCTAGAAGTACCCATGCCACCATTTTGCTGATGTCACTCCCAGATTTCTTTCTTTTCTTTGCAATTGCCTGGTTCTGTTCTAGATAAGACTTTTGCATGTGTCCTTGTATTTGTTGTTTGCTCTTCCTCTGGGCCTACACGCAACTCCATTGTCCTTGTCATTTAGGTATTTGCTGAAAATCACCAACTCAATAAACCATAAATGAAATATGGCACAAAAAGGCTGAAGTTCTGAGTGGGTAGAATATAAATCCTGGCACAGCTAAACATGCCAGGAAGTGAGGGGAGACTCTTATGAAAGAAGGAACCAGAGAAAGAGAGCCCATGTTTTGTGTGTAAACTCTGCCCTAGTTTCTGGCTGATCCTTGAAACATGTTTGCAAGGGGCAGACTTCACTTCAACTAAAGACAAGAGAACTGCAAACTATAGCACAAAGAAAGGTGGGTGTGGATAAATGAAGCTATATGTTTACAAGATTTCTTTATTTTATGTTAAGGGGTACAATATTAACTAGAATAACAGGTTGTGAAATTAAAACCATTAAAAATAAGAAATACAGTCAATAATCAAATGATAAATTAATATAGAATTCAAAAAATCATTCAAATGATTGAAAAGAAGTCAGGAAAGGGAATCAAAGGCATAACAATATCAAACAACAAAATAAAGCAAAACAAAACAATAGAGGGGCAAACAGAAAACAAATAATGAATTGGAAGACCTAGATTCATACCAATAATTACATTAAATATAATTGGAATAAACATTCCAATAAAAAGTGAGATATTTTCAGAATGAACAAAAAAGTAAGAATCAGCTATGTACTCTTAACAGGATACACATTTTAAATATAAAGATACAGCTATGTTAAAAAATAAATAAATTGAAAAGGTTATACCATGCAAGTACTTATCCTAAGACTGGAGTGGGATTTTTAATATTAGATAAAATAGACTTCCAGATAAGAAGTATTACCTGAGATTAAGGAGAAATTTTATAATGATAAAAACGTCATTAAAAAGAATTGACAATCATAATTATGTATATATTTAATAATAGAGCCTGAAAATTTTAAGCAAAATATAACAGTAATCAAATAAATAAGTTAATTAAATTAAATAAGCATAGATTTTAGCACCAATCTTTTAGCAGTGTTGAAAAACTAGACAAAAAAAAAAATTGGTAAAGAAATACATAATCACAACAACATTCTCAACCACTTGACCTATTTGGTGTTTATGATGCACTATACCCAAGAACTTCAAAATACACATTCTTTTCATATGTACATTATAAATTCACCAAGATGGACCATATCTTGGCCATAAAACACGTTCAAATAATTGTAAAAGATATGCAATCATAGAATATGACCTGTGACAAAACAGAAATAAATTTGAAATTAAAAACTATAAAATATTTCATAAAACTCATTCTTTTTGTAAATTAAGCAAAACATTTTTGAAAAGTTTATGGGTCAAAGAACAAATTATAATATAATATTGCAAACAGAATAATAATCCAGTTACAACATATTACAAGTCTTGAATGCTTAAAGCAGTGCTTAGAGGGTGTAGTTGTAAACACTTATACAAGAAGATAAGAAAGTCTTAAAATCACAGACCTAAGATTAGAAGAAGATTAGAAGCTAGAAAATAAGGGCAAAATAAATTCAAAAAATTTTGAAGTGATTCAAAAATCACTATAGTTATTACAGACATTAAAATGATAATGATAAATTGTTATGAAGAATTTTACACCAACCATCCCAACAGCCTAAATGAAATGATTAAACTCTTTTGTATATACAACTTACCAAAATTGACATTTAATGAAAATGTGAAGATTTATTGAAGTAATTGTATTCTATAGCAAAAATCTTCTCCAAAAGAAAAACTGAAGCAAAAGAGTTTCACTGGTGAATTGAAGAAATAACGCTGATATTACACAATTCTCTTCAAAAAGTAAAGGAAGATGAAATACTTCTAAACTCATTTTATAATCCCAGTAATAACACAAATGATAAACTAATACCAAAACCTGATAAAGACATTATAAATGGAAGAAAAGTACAGGGCAATATCCCTGTATGAATCAATGTAAAAATCTTTAAATTACAAGTGAATCATATTCAACAACATAAAAGAGAATTCCATAGTATAACCAAGTGTTTATTAAAAGAATGTGAAGTTTTCTTTATATTTGTGTATCAGTGTAATTCACCACCTTAGCAGAATAAAGACAATCATATGATGAATTTAATTGATGTAGAAAGACATTTATTAAACTGCAAATTAATTTATAATAATGACTCTTTGGAAACTAAGAATAGAGGAGAATTTTCTCAATGTGATGAAGTCATCTATGAAAATCTAAGGCAAATACTATACTTAGTATGATGAAATATTAATTGTTTTCCCATAAAACTGAGAAAGAGCCAAAAATGTTCACTCACCCACTTTTATTCAACATTTATTGGAGATCCTAATCAGTGCAATAAAGTAAGAGAATAAAAAGTAAATCAGCAATTAAGGTAAGAATAGGGCATACTGTTTGGAACAAAGGAAATAAAGTTTCTTTTTACACTTGACAGAACTATGTGTGTAGAAAACCCTGGGAATTACAAAGCAACTATTAGAATTAATAAGTGAATTTAGCAGTAGTACAGTACTCATGGTTAATGTTTTAAAAGCCATATTTCATATGCTAACAACAAAAATTGAAAAATAATTCAAACTTTGTCCTATTTACAATAGCATCAAAAAGTATGTAGGGACAAATGCAACAAACATATACATCATTTCTACACAGAAAAATATGAAATATTGCTGAGGAAAATTAAAGAATAATTGGAGAAATATAGATTGGAGGACTCAGTTTTGTAAAAGTGCTAATTTTCCCCAAATTGATCTATATAGATTTGATGCAATCCACATAAAAATATAGCAGTTTTTAAAATAGAAATTGACAAACTTACTCTAAAATTTCTCTGTAAAGGCAGATAGCCTAAAGTAGCCAGATCAGTTTTCAAAATGGGAAACTTTTACAATTGGATTTCAGGATTTACTGTGAACTACAAGAATCAATAGCATAAAATTATAAGACGTATGGATTAATTAATGGAGCATAAAAAGGTCCAGAATTAAAACCACACATATGAAGTCAGTTGATTGTCAACAGTAATGTTGAAGCCATTAAAAGGGGATAAAACACTTTTTCAACAAATGGTACATAAAATTGGAAGTTTGTATGGAAAACAAAAAGGAGAAGCTACAACTGACACTGCAGAAATACACTTGATCAAACATTACCTCACGACATACCAAAAAATTAACTTGAAATGGATCATAGACCTAAACATAAAAGGCAGAATAGACCTAAATATAAAAGGCAGAACTATCAAATTTCTAGAATAAATTATGAAAGAAAAGCTCTGTAAAGTTTTTGTAGATAGGACACAAAAAAGCACACACCATAAAAGGAAAAAAAAAAGGAAAATTGGACTTTCTCAACATTTAGAACGGGCAAAGATTTGTTAAGAAAACTTGCAAACCACAATCTCAGAAAATGTTTGCAATACATATATCTGCAAAGACCTTGTAGCCAGAATATATAAAGAATTCTTACAGTTCAGTATGAAAAGCTTACACAATTTTTTAAAAAGCAGGCAAAAGATTTGTACAGTTACTACACAAATGAACATAGACAAGTAAACATAAGCACGTAAAATGATAGCTAAGTATCAGTGGTCATCAGAAATTGCTAATCAATGCCACACCACTACAAACACAGGAGAGAAATATCTAAATCAGTATTTCACAAATGACAAATGACAACAATGGCCAAAATTTAAAAGACTGACAATTCCATGTGTTGACAAGAACGTGGAGTAACTGGAACCCTGGTACATTGCTAGAGGAAATGTAAAATTACACCTCCACTTTGGAAGACAGTTTAGAAGTTTATTTTTTAAAATTATACCAACAAATTTATTATAGCCCAATCATTTCTCTCCTAGGTATTTCTTCAAGAGAATGGAAAGCGTATGTCCACACAATGATCTGTGCATAAATATTCATAGCAACTTTATTCAGAGTGCCCTTAAACTGAAAAAACCTGAAGATCCATCAACAGAGAATGAACAAACATATACTGTTATAGCCACATGATAGAGTACCACTCCACAATAAATAGGAATGAGGTACTGATATGTACCACAACATGATAAATGCACATACTGTATGATTCTACTTACATGAATCTCTAGACAATGCAATATTATTATATTTATAATAAGAAAAGTCAATCAGTAGTTTAATGGGTCTTAGGGCAGAGGAATTGCATTCAAAGAGGTGCAAGGAAAAGTTTATGATGCATATAATCTGTAACTTTACTGTAGTGGTAATCTCAGAGGTGTAACTCATCAAATTGCACACTGTAAGTGGATACAATTTATTATATGCAAATTACACTTCAATAAAATTGATTAAAATTGATTAAAAATTAATTTAAAAAAATTAAAAATCCTGTATCAGATAGGATTTACTTGATCATTTCTAAAGTACACAAATTTTTCTCTATCAGATTGTCCTATTTATTGTTCATATCTGAAATTACATTCTTTATTTGTATTTCTATTTGATGATTGTATGGTTCCCTAACATTTCTCTGCCTTTCCATCTTACTAGAATATAAATGCCTTAAGAGTAGAATTGTCCATTTTTGTTTTTTGTGGCATCCTGAGAGCCCAGAACAGTGTCAGGCATATATGTACTTTTTACATGATTAGCATAAATTATATTTATAATTTTCTATCTCATAATTATTAATATGTGGGGAGCAATTATCAAGTACTCAAGTGTTATTAAATGCATAACTTTACAAGTCATAAAATCTTTAAAATAAATAATCCATAATTTATATAAATGTTTTTAATGCTGAATATTTATAGGTCTTCTATACTTTCTATTAAAATATCAATTTGAATGAACATCTTTGCAATTATAATGTTGATAGGCTTTATGACTATTTCTTTAATTCCAACTTTTAAAAGTAGAATTATTTATATAAAAAGCAGAGATATTTTTGTCTTTGTAATATATATTCCTAATTTCATTTTCAGAAATAAAGTGCCAGTTTATATTGAGTTTTGTTTGCCTATGATAGACTCTCCTACACCCACTACATCACTATTTCTGGCTCTCTGAATGGAAGTGTACAAGAAGTCCTGCTAAGTTCTTCCTGTAGATTATCCCTTCCAGGAAACACAAAAAATTTTAGTGGAAAAATACAGTGGAAGCTGCACCCAGGTGTAGAATAAGCTGGATTCTGAAAATCAAATTTAAGAAGGCAAAGAAAATATTGAAAATACAAATAAAAATGAGATATTTGGGAACTTAGTAGGTATTTACTTGGTTAGAGTAGAAAACTGACTTAGGAAATAATATGAGACACAGTTGCTTTGACTGTGAAAAAACAGAAATTAAATTAATTTCTTCTGAACACTTGTATGATTCATTTCCTACCTACAAAAACAGTGATTACAGATATAAAGGTACCCCACAAATTCTAAGCAAGATGATAATCAAACTGGGCTTGATTTTTCCGTTGTAACTATGATTTCCTACAGTAATATTTTCCTACTTTTTATATAGCTACTTCTGCAATAGTCCTGTAACTTTAGGAATTCCTCACTATACACATAGAAATATAGCAGCTGCAAAGATTATTGAACAGGTACTCAAGGACCAAGTCCTAATATGAACTTTCAAAGCCACAGGAAAATTAGAATTGTGCATCAATTAAGCTTCTTTATCTTTATTTTGGCAGGAAAGGATGAATTCTGGGTGGTAGGAGTCTGGAAGTCTAGAAAAGATTAAAAGATGGTGTTTTCTCCTGTTAATCTCCCTACTCAGTAAGCACCAGCTATCTTACGTAATGGAACTGAGATTTCCACAGCACCACTTCTGAATAGGAGTCACACTGCAGGGGCTTAGCTAAAACCCCACTCAGAAATGGTGCCCTGTACTGAATATTTCATTCAACTCCCATGTGAGCATAATAGGCTAATTGTTTATAAATTTTAAAAAATGTATCCTAAACAGAGCTATGTTTTTCAAAGCCTGCTCCTGAGACCACCTGATTCAGACTAGAGCAATGGTTCTTAAATTTTGGCTCTAGACCTCACCCCAGACAATGAATCTGCATCTTAAAGTATTATATTATACTAATATAGGTGTAATTTATAGTATCATGCTTTGAGAAATACTGCCCTAAAAATTATTTAAAGTATTTTGTTCAAAGAGAGAATCAGTTCCCAAGTGCACTTTGTTTTTGCCAGGTCTTAGACTTGTCCCAAAATTCTAACTATTCAGGAAATATACCACTGACCTATACTAATACACCTCTCCCATGAGGAATAAGTATTATTTTTTAAAAGGTAACTCTTACTTTTTCACCTTACAATGAGTTTGTGAGATCACCTCATTAATTTTAGGATATTGTAATCATAATATTTCTAATTACCTTTATATTTATATTTAATTGTATAAAATTATAATTACCATAATAATAATAGTAACATTTAGAAGAAATACTAACCATCTGCAAAGGCAAGGGAAAATTTATATATGTACTTTGCATTGATATCAATGTTTAAATGGAACTGCAACTCTAAGTCATTTAAATTATCTGATCACTAGTTTATTAGGGCAAAATGAGATATTCAAATGTTATTTCTGAAAAACTCATGTCTTTATTGTTTTCTGTTTATTTTGTTTGTTTTTCAAACATATTTCTCAAGGTGAATACTTACAATTCACTTTATTTATTGACGGTTTCCCATTATTAAAAAAAAAAGTTTGACCAATGACTCTCAACTCTGACTTCCCATTAGAATCACAGGAGGAATTCTTTTTTTTTTTTAATTGAGTTATGATTAACTCAGTTAAATAACTCAGCCAATACCCAACGCTTCTTTGACCTGCAGAGCTTAGGGAAGTGGCTATTTACCAACAATTACAGTTGTATTTCAATTCTAAAAACAACTAATCATATCACTGAGAATGACTAAATATGAGCTGTACTTATTTATATATTGTTCCTATATGCTGTATATACTGTACTTACATATTGGACCTGATTTTCTACTTCATAGTATATTAGGAAGATATTAAGTTCATCATATACTATATGTAGCATGATTGTATTATTATTATTATAGCATAAATGTATTAATTATTCTACTACTGATGAATTTAGGATAGTCTCAAATTTTGGCTAACATAATGAATTTAAATCAACATCTTATTACATATTATTGCACATGTGCAAATATATCTATAAACTACATTTAAAAATATCTCTTTGGAGAAATACTATTATTTCCAAAAATGTAAGAATTATTTTTCATTCACAACAAGAATTTATTAAAGTTCTTGTACCCTCACATCCCCACATTAGATATTATCATAGTTATCATTTCTAATAATATAAGATAAAACTGCATCTCTAGAAAAATTCAACTCTTTGTAATTTATGTATTTGAGCATTTGAAGTTTTTCTTTCGTGAACTCCATGTTTATAAACTTTTTCTATTTTCTGATTGTTTTTCTGATTTGGATTATTTTTCTCTACTGTTCTGATAAGAAAATAGACATTTAAGAGATTCAGTGTTTGCCCTAATATTACACACACAACTCAGATGTTGCAAAGGTCAAATCTCAACCCAAGCGGTTTGGCTCTATCTACAGAATTCTTTATCACTTTCCTGTTACCTCGGATGCTGCCAGGCTGGAAAGGCCAAAGCTAAACAGTAAGGCTAAAACAAGGTACACAGTCAAGGAAATAAAGATTAGATTTCAGAACTTGTTCTTGGAGAAACCACTTGGTCAGAAATCTAGACAGGAAATAGCTTAAAAAAAAGACAATCTGGTGCAAAAATTCTTGGATGACTGTGTTATATTGAGTCAGCAGGAATAGGAAAAAAATATGAGAATCTAGGCTTGAGTTTTGGTGAGTTTCCATAGAGTTTGTTTTTCTTCTTGCTTGTGGAAGACACAAAACTCCACACAACCCAGCAGGACATGTAACCCTGTTGTAAAGACATAGCTTATCATCACATAAAGGCACAGCTGGTCCTTGCCAAATGGTCCTAACCTGAAGATTTGCTCTTCTCATGGTGGTGCTACTGTCACTTCTTTGGTATGTTACTCACCTAATAAATCCAGGCGTCATTTCCCTGTGGGCAATTTTATCAAAGGTTTTACAGTAGGATGCATACTGTGTGGTTGGGTCTGTGTGTTTCAAAGAAAGAGATAAAAGGATTTTACATTTGCAGGGCTTGTCTGTATCTTATACTTGGTGACACCCAAGCCAACTGATTTAAATGTTAGTGATTTTAGGCTTCACTCAAGAGCAAGACAGAGAATTGGTAGGGAACAAACTCACAAGCAAACTGGCTCCAGGAATGGAGTCTGGCAGGGTACACCTTGTAGACCTTAATTTAAACTGAAAGGGCAAAAGGAAACAGAGCAAAGGAAGAGGCAATCTTTCTGCTAAGGAAGGGAGCCCAAATGAAACATTTGAGAAAAAGATGTTTCATTGTCCTCTAATTAATGCACATTTTCTTTAGATGTAGTATTTTCTTTTTCATTTTATTATTTTTTCTCTTTATTACCTTGAAAATTAACATTCTATTTACATAAGTGATATATTTAAATTAATAGTAAGCTTAACAGAATTTATATATAGTTTAACTAAACATTTTTTGGACATTCCCTGGCGGTCCAGTGGTTAGTACTCTGAGCTTTCACTGCCAAGGGCCGGGTTTGATCCCTGGTTGGGGAACTAAGATCCCACAAGCCAAAGTGCGGCCAAAAAATTAATTAATTAATCAAAAATAAGGTTTAAAAATTTAAAAAAAAGTTTTATTCTTCCAAACAATGCAAAGATATTAGAATACTTTCTTGTGAGTTGTAGTTCTCCTGAATCCAATGCTATTGCAGTTGAGTGATTAAGTTCAATTTTATAAACTGCAAATTCAAAACAAATTTTATTGTCATTATATTTTAAATTGTTATTTTTTTTTGTTTAATAACTTAATTTTTCTTGAGTTAGTCACCTGTTAACTTTTTTCTCTCAATTAGTCTTCCTTTTTTCATCTCTTGTGTTTATTCTGACATTATTTTTCTTCCTCCTTAAGAATATTTTTAATAATTTTATGAAGGTACTCTATTTTAGTGTACTGTTTACTTTTGCTTTTGTTTTTTTGAGAGAATGGGGAGAAATATTTTCTCAACTTCCCTGATTGGATCTCACACTTTCCTTTCTAATTTGTAGTTTTACTTTTTTTAAAAAAAATTATACTGCATTTGACTAGTTTCATAAAATACTGTGATCAAGGATTCAATCCACATCAACTTTTTGCAGTTAACAATCATTCAGTGATTTTAATTGAATATGGGAATTTTCACAAATTTTAAATGTTGTTAAATGTGCCTCCCTCATGGAAGAGAGGCAGTTTATTTTATTCAACTGGTTATAACTAAAGCAATTTTTGTAAGTCTATTAGCGAAAGCCTCAGCCCTGCATTTAAACTTTCCACCAGACCCATCCAGATAATCCAGGATATCCTCAAAGTCAACTGATTAAGGGCTTTAATTACATCTGGAAAATCTCTTCTTAGCAACACCTATATTAATGTTTGAATAACTGGGAACTTTAGCTCAACCAAGTTGACTCATTCAAAAAGCTGTCACAATTGTAATCCTCAATTACTATTTTCACTATCCTCTTCTAGCTCTTTTCTTCCTTTTGTTTTCTTTTCCTCCTTCTCTTCTTTTCTCTCTTACTTCATTCTTCCCATGGAGTCCTTACTTATATCCACAAATATTTCTGTTTCTTCTCCTTTCTGGAGACGTGGTGGGTTTCGCTTCCTGGCCCTCAGATAGTTGCACTGGCTCCTGTGTCCAGTTCTGGCCAATAAAATATGAGGGTGTCACTGGTGAAAAATCATCTAGCTGTACTACGATAGACACAAAATGTGGCTTACGCAGGTTACAATCAAGATGGGAAGATAAGCTAAACCTATGAATTATTTGACCAATAAGTCTAATTAATTCATAATAAGCTCCAGAATACAGAGTTCAGAGCCCAAATATAGGTGCAGCTTAGCTGGGCAATAGAGTATAACAAATAAAACAGGGTCAGGGCAGGGGGAGAATGGGCATTGTGAAACTCACCTGGTTTCAATTCCTTTCATCAATTTTTTCCCATTTTTAAATGTGTTCATTTCTTCATGTTTTTTGAGCACCTAGTTTCTTCTGGATACTATTCTAAGATCCCTGCCCTCATAGAGATTGTGATATAAAAGTACAAGTGTATAATTATATATTGTGCTAAGTATTAAAAAACAAGTTGCTGAGATGGTGAAAACATTTCCAACCTATTTCAGTTGAGAAATTCATAGAAGGCTTTCTGAAGGGATGGCATGAAAACCACAACCTGAACTAGAGATAAAGTTTACTGTATGAAGAGATAAAGGGAAAGAACAGATGCAAGGATCATAAAATGGGAAAACTGTGATATCTGGAAAGCCAGTGTTACCAAAACATAGAAAGAATGGTAAGGACTGGGAACAGAGGTGGAAATTCAGGTCATGCTAGATTTACTGAGAATCGTGTAGGCCACAATAGCCAAGGTCAAGACACATATTTTTAAATGCAAAAGGAATCTATGTGACCTAATGTAAGGTGATTCTGTCTCTGAACCTCAATTTCCACATATTTAAAATAAAAATACTTTCCCCAAATCAATATAAGAATTAAACAAAACAAGGCATGTAAAAATCTTAGTAGTCCTAGGCCATTTAAAAAAACAAACCAACAAACAAAACCTCAGTATCAGGACATCATCATTTTCCTTAGTAAACATGATCTTTTTTTATAATTCTAGGATAACTTAAATGAGAATTTGACCTAGTTTATGTGAAAAATCTTAAGGCATTTTTTTTTCTTTTTTGGTTGCATGGCATTAAGTTTGGTAGTCAGGTGATATCTCAGGCTATAACCAACTTAGGAGAGAAATGATTTTACAAATGCTTTAACACTAAAATATTTCTATATTTCAACCACTTTTTTTTCAGTCACTGTGGCACTACATATAAGAAACTGAACCAATAAGCTGAGTTTTCCATGTCCTTTATCTCAACTGACATTCAGTGATTTACATGATCCAATAGGCTCCACATTATGGTTTCTAAAGCAAATTACCTAAATTTTATGGGTGACTGAGGTTCATTGATCAAAGATGGGAAAGATATGAAAGGGCGTGGAATGAAAGCTGTATTCTAAATTACTTTGGACAACAAATAGAAAAAAAGGTGAAAAAGAAAAGTATTATGCAAATATAAGACCATTAAAAAAATTAAAGACATTGTGGTTTGTGGAAAAATAGTAGAGAATGAAAGCAGACATACTTGCAAATTTTCTGTTTCTCAGCATTCATCTCTTATTGTATTTTACCACTATATCTCCATAGAATACCATTATTATTTTTCAATTAGACTTTGCTGCAAACCCACTGTGGAATTTGGCAGCTGACATTTAAACCTCTCAGCCCTAGTTTCATTATATGTAAAATGAGAAATTTGTATGAAATAATCTCTAATGTCATAAACAATTAGGTCTCTCATTTCTTTAGTTCCCAGAGAGATATGTTATGCTGCAGTTTAATTTGGGAAGTAATTTGACAGCCAATTCTCTCTGACGATGTCTTACTGTTGAGAGAGTTAAAGGTGATAATCTTAAGTCATGCCTGCAGAAGCCAAAATTCTCCATGATAAAATGCAGTGGTTTCTTCTCCTTGTCCTCTTATTCTTCCTTCTCCCCCTTAACTTTTCTTCTTCTTCCTCTATTTTTCCTTCATGGTCATCATTACCACTTACAAAGTTCTAGCAAAAATATTCCAGTGGGGTGAGTTAAAAAAAAAATTCCATTGCATAGACAAAACTCTAGCATTAAACCATATCCTTTAAAAATGTATCAGCTAAAACCAATAGCAGGACACACTTTACTGTCTTTAATATTTGTAGGCAGATCTAATTTGGCTTTACTGAGACTCAAGAAATATCTGACCGGTCTACCAAGAAATAATTTCCATCAGTTCTACTTTCCTCACTATTCACAGCTCAGCTCAGATATAACTTCCCACTAAAAGCCTTTTACCATACCCCCAATGGACTCTTATTAGATGCCCCTTTAGGAGACCTCAATAGAAAAGGTAAAGATCATGAATATCTTAATCACCACTATATCACTCTAATATAATTTGAAGCACAGAGTACTTTCTCAATTGATATCTCAATGGGCAGAAATTTTACAAACGGAAATGACTGAATGCAAATACCTTGAAGTTTACATAGCGCCATGCCACAAACATCACTTCACTTAATAAATGAAATGAAATGAAAATGGATATCAATTAGAAATAATCATTTTAGATTGTAGAGCCCTAGATTTAGAGGCATGGAAACAGGTGAGAAACAGCCCGCTATTTTCCTTCAGATATCTTACATATACATACACTGCTTTTCTGATTGTGGCCCGGTTGTTTTCTGGGGTCACTTTGGAAATATAGATAGTAGTGTTCGGAACAACCAGTTCAAAACATTGTGAGACCTAAATCTGACTTACAGATATCTATGGGAAAACAGTTTTTCACCTGGTTACCCTCTGGCTTTTATTTACAAGTGCTAGAACAACCTCTCAAAGAATCTCTTGAGTTTCTAAAGATTAATCTGGTTTTAAATCACAGCCACACAAAAAAACAAATAAATGTTACTTGCACATTACATTTAAAACTACCTTCAACCAGCCCACTTGAAAAAACTGTTTATAGGTGGTTTCCAAAATCCTTTCTTTTTTTCTTTTTCTGTTATTTATTCTTTTAAATTGTTCTGTTCTCTTTTTAACAGCTCTGTTGAAGTATAATTGATATACAAAGAACTGTAAATATTTAATGTGTACAATGATGTGAGGTTGCACGTATGTACACACCCAGTACCATCACCAACATCAAGAGAACAGACAAATCCAACAGTTCCCAAAGTTTCCTCATGTCCCTTGATTGTGTGTGTGTGTGTGTGTGTGTGTGTGTGTGTGTGTGTGTGGTAAGAACACCTAACATGAGATCTACCCTCTCAAATTTTGAAGTGCACAACACTGTATTGTTAACTATAGGCTCACGTTGGACAGCAGATCTCCTGAACGTATTTATCCTGCATGACTGAAACTTTATACCTTTGAACAGCAGCTCCACACCTCCTCCAACCCCCAGTCCCTGGAAACCACTATTGCATTCTCCCTCTTACATCCAAATCCACTGCAGTGTACACTAAAACAAGATGGCCTTCCTTTTACCAGGATCCACCTCCATTAGAAAGTAACAGTATTTGATTCCTTAAAAAACTAAAAATAGAACTACCATATGACCCAGCAAACCCACTACTGGCCATATACCCAGAGAAAGCCATAATTCAAAAAGATACATGCACCCCAGTGCTCATTGCAGCACTGTTAACAATAGCCAGGACATGGGCACAACCTAAAAGTCCGTCAACAGATGAATGGATAAAGAAGATGTGATACATATATGCAATGGACTAATACTCAGCCATAAAAAAATAAAGAGCAGGGTAATGCCATTTGCAGCAACATGGATGGACCTGGAGATTGTCATGCTGAGTGGGGTGGGTCGGGCACAGAAAGACAAATATCATATGATGTCGCTTATATGTGGAATCTAAAAACAGGGGGTAGAAATGAACTTATTTACAAAACAGAGGTGGAGTCCTGGATGTAGAGAACCAACTTATGGTTACCAGGGGGTAAGGAGGAAGAAGGATAAATTGGGAGATTGTGATTGACATATACACACTAGTATATATAAAATAGGTAACTAATAAGGACCGACTATATAGCACAGGGAATTCTACTCAATACTCTGTAATGGCCAATATGGGAAAAGAATCTAAAAAAAAAAGAGTGGACACAGTATATATATATATATATATATATATATATATATAACTGATTCACTTTGCTGTACACCTGAAACAAATACAACATTGTGAATCAACTATACTCCAATAAAAAATTTTAAAAAAGAAAGTAATAATATCAATATTTGACAATTATTTCTTTTTTGAGTTGTACTAAGCTCCTATCACTCTCCCATAAAGTAGGGACAATAGTATTTACCCTGTTGCATTCAGCATAAATCAGATGTGATCATGTTTGTATGAAGCACTGAGGTGAGGAACTGCATGTAACCCTGAAGTACTGGTTAGGACTGAACCACCTTAGAGAGTTTTCTCCTCAAATAGATTTCAGAAAACTTTAAATTACAGCCGTCAGGTGTGTAAACATAATTTCCAGGACCTTTTATTCCCCCAATCGAGTATGGGTAGTTATTTATGAGCCTTGCTTCATGATATTTCCTCTTCAGCTGCAAAGGAGAGAGGGGGCGTCTGTCCTCCAGGGTCTCCTGCATGTTTACGGATGGACAGCTAGTGTTTCACAGCTTTATCGTAGTTTTGACTATTGGCTCCCGAAGTCTTTGGGGAACGTCTCGCCTGAAAGATACGATACAAATGTAGGATCCAAATTCACATTCTTCTCCACCGCCTGTTAAAACTTGCAGAGTCTGTGGTCGCATCGGGTTACCTGCCCTCCAGTGAAGGTAAACAACAATCCGGATGTGCCCATATTCATGCAGAATGTGTGTGTTTTAGTCGCTAATTCATGCTCACTGTAGCTGAAAGGATCCCTGCTCTAGACAGCTTCCTTTGCTCCGAGGCCCTCAGGCTGAGAAGCTAGCCTAACATTTTTGTTTTCTTTGTCTACACGAAATGAAAGCTTGCTAACTTAGATCAGACTGTGACCACTCTATTTCTGAAAGAATCTATTCATTACTCCCTGAGCCAGTGTTAATGTGGGAATTTCCCAGGAGGTAGAGCAAAAAGAAGCACTGACTCTTTTCTTTTCCTCTACAGCCATGGAACTTGCACTTACTAGGATGTGACTGTGGTGAAGTCGCTGAACTTTTGAAGACCCCAATTTCCTCACCATCATTTTTAAATAAGAGCAAAATCATCCATCGAACAAACGCGGCCCAGTTGAAAACATGCTTTATAATTTACCAAAGCATAGAAATATAAAGTGTGGTTTTGCCTACCAGGATTTCTAAATCAAAAAACAATACGTTTGTATAGATTAAACCAGCAGATTTGAGAAAAACAGCGTTCTTGAGAAAAAATTAAGCTCTGGACTCTGAATTTTTTTTTTAATTATAAATATTAGAAGGTATTCTTCTAGTTACATGAGGCACACAATATGAATCACATGCATTACTTTATTCCTATTTTAATTCTCTTCCCCCCAAACCCATTCTCATTGTTTTCTTTTATTTATAATTGCATGAATTATAATAACAATTAGATGTTATTTTTGCATACCAAATGGACAAAAATTTTTAACAAGTCAGAATGTCCAATGTTTTCCATAAAATACATACTCTGAAACAGGGCTGTTAGGGGCAAAACGGATATAATCTGCCACCAAGCAAATTTGGCCATACAGATTAATATTCCTGTAAGTTCATTGTCTTTGATGTAGCAATTCCTCTTCTGGGACATCATTCAAAGGCCAAAATTGAAGATAGTTTAAAAGATTTAGCTAGGAGGAGAATGATCTCAGCATTGTTTAGAATAAAGTGAGAGAGAGAGACAGATGTCGTGAGGGAAGAGACAGAGAGGGAGAGACTATCAATATTTTGAGAATTCTAAGATTGGTTAAGTAATGTAGTGGAATACAAAACAACCCATAATGATGGTTATGACAAATATTTTTAAAGGAGAAAATAGCAGGTGAACTGGGAACTCCTCAAGGTGGTCAAGGAGAAGCCTCGAATTATGAAAATGTGATTCCAGTTAAAATGAGAAAATTTTGTGAATTAACCTTGAATTGTGTGTGTGTGTGTGTGTGTGTGTGTGTGTGTGTGTGTGTGTGTAGGAGGGGGGATGGTGAAAATGTTTCCTTGGGTCAGAGCTATTACTTTGCAGGAAAAATAGGGTTTGATTGTGTTAAATAAATGCGATGAATTATATCATGTAAGTTAGATAGGTACATTTTACAAGGCAATGAATCCTGACGGTTATACAGGATATGATTTCAGACACCTTAAGAAAATGTGAAACACTTCCCAGAGTGGGAATTCTCCACTGACTCTCCACAGATAGACACTGGACACACTGGACATATCTTTACCTCATTCCCTCCATAAAACCAGCAGAAAATGGGCAGAAGAAGAAGTCACTCAGAGAATTCCGGTAGCTCTTGAGATTGAACATCTGAAAAATAGATAGTAAGTAGGGAACTGGAATATTATTTTTTCTGGAAGGAAATGTGATACATTTCAGAAGAGGGTGTACAGTACAAATATAGCAAATGGGAAAGAATATATTAGAAGACTGTGGGTCATGATAAGTGAAAGGTAAGAGTCAGGGATCAGGAAAGCCCCCTGATGGACCTCCTCTAAGATTTAGGCAATGAGCTTTTTTCCTTTGTGAGGCATAAGGTAATAAGATAATTAGACCAGAGGCTTATTTCTTATTTCCTTCTCCTCTCCTCCTGGTACTATTATTTGAACCCTCGATAAAAGATTACTTAGACCATCATCAGAATCCTATGTGTATTTGGTTCAGAGAAGGAAAGGAAAACAGTATTCGAAACTGATAAATGGTACCCAGAAACTCCTCCATGAGTCCATGATGGACATCAGTGGCAGTCTCATTGTTAACCTAAATTATACCTGGTATTTCTAATTGATAATATAGGTGATTTTATTATCATTGGTTCTAATTTCCTTTTCTTCTCCTTCTTTTTTTTTGTGCCTAATTTTTCTCTAATGATCATATATAATCATGTAATAAGAAAAACAAATGACCTACACTGATGATGCATTTTACTTGAGGGTAATGTTCCCGGGCAAGGCTGTGAGAAAGAAAGACAATGTGGAAGGGAAAACACTGAACAAGAGTGAGGCAGGATCATCAAAAAATCTAGAAACAATAAATGCTGGAAAGGGTGTGGAGAAAAGGGAACCCTCCTGCACTGGTGGGAATGTAAATTGATACAGCCACTATGGAGAACAGTATGGAGTTTCCTTAAAAAACTAAAAATAGAACTACCATATGACCCAGCAATCCCACTACTCAGCGTACACCCTGAGAAAACCATGATTCAGAAAGAGACATGTACCACAATATTCATTGCAGCACTATTTACAATAGCCAGGACATAGAAGCAACCTAAATGTTCATCAACAGAGGAATGGATAAAGAAGATGTGGCATATATACACAATGGAATATTACTCAGCCATAAAAAGGAACGAAATTGAATTATTTGTAGTGAGGTGGATGGACCTAGAGTCTGTCATACAGAGTGAAGTAAGTCAGAAAGAGAAAAACAAATACCGTATGCTAACGCATATATATGGAATCTAAAAAAAACAAAACAAAACAGTACTGATGAACCTAGTGGCAGGGCAGGAATAAAGATGCAGACATAGAGAACGGACTTCAGGACACAGTGGGGGAAGGAGAAGCTGGGATGAAGTGAGAGAGTGGCATGGACATATATACACTATCAAATGTAAAATGGATGGCTAGTGGGAAGTTGCTGCATAGCACAGAGAGATCAGCTCAATGTTTTCTGACTACCTAGAGGGGTGGGATAGGGAGGGTGGGAGGGAGGCTCAAGAGGGAGGGGATATGGGGATATATGTATACATATAGCTGATTCACTTTGTTGTACAGCAGAAACTAACACAACTTTGTAAAGCAATTATACTCCAATAAAGATTTTTAAAAAAACAAAATAAAACAAACAAAAAAGAAGAATGAGGCAGGAACACCAATCGCATCGTGGGGCCCAATGATATTGACGTTGACCGTATGTTTAAAATGGTTGTATCAATAAGATGTGTCAGTGCGCTAAGATTTGAGGGTGGAATCCCTATGACAAGTTTAAATAGTTTGCTGCCATTGATCACAAAATACTGTCCTGATATCCCTAAAGCTCTTCTCTTGTGGGCTATATTTGGTCTCTCATACGCCATGTGACAAAGAATCACTTAGACCTTGTGTGGTAGATGTTTCTGCCAGCTATTCAGGAAGCAGCCAGGACTCTTCCTCCAACGTGAGTTTTATGGCAGAAAACTACATGGCCTGAGAAGAAATATAACCTGTTCCACATATGCACGAATCTGTTTTGTCCAAACCTCACGACCTGCTTGGAACCACAAGGATGCCCTGATAGAAGGTCTGACAGCTGGCTGGCTTACCTCCCAGGGAAAGGTTCCCACTTTATTTAACCCAAGCTTCTGTCTGGATTAATGCTGCATTTCTCATTCCTACGTGGGAGATACTGGTGTTGTAGGTGTCAGAGGGCAGAGCGGGTTACTTGGAAGTATTTGGTTTCAGGATCATTCACAACCTTTTATTTTATCCAGCATAAGAAACCTGCCCTGGTAAAGATGTTAACGTTTAGGTGTCTCTGCTTTTTTCCCAGGATTTGTGGAATTGTGAGAGGTGGAAGTGAGGTGAGCTGATTGTGTGAGGAAAAGAGAAAATTCTTAAGTTAATTTTCCTATTCCTTACGAACGTGGTAACAAGAATATAGCTGTATATCCCGTGTGAAATGGAAATCACTGATCCTACTAGACTATCCATATCTGAGATAACATAGCACAGACCAATATAGCAGATTTTTTAGTATTGTTTTTGGAATAGATGCTTTAAAATTCTATTGTTCGAGCTTGGGATATTTGATTTTCAAAATAATTTTCAAGTTGACCATATGTGTCTTTATCTTTCTGGGCCTCTTACTTAAATAAGTAAGTGATAAGTGAATATATTAAAAATCTTCTGACAGGATTGTTTTAAATAATAGATGAAAGTATCTTTGTTGGCTTGTGATTATAGTTTCATTAGAATTCTCTTTATTTGTTCCTGGGGAATTTTCTCTTGATCCCTGTATGGGCCTGAAGCTTGCTCTTTTAGAAATGACCATGATTCTTAATGCTTTTTTTTTTTAATCAAAAACAAACGACATGTAGCATGTGTGACCCTTTCCATGCTATATCTTGTTTACTGTTTCTTTCTTCCTGTTAGATTAGAAGCTCTTTGAGAATAGGGATATTTTTCTGTTTTAATCCTGGCACATAGTAAACACAGAGTAATTATATGTTTAATACATGGATAAAATACATTAGGATGTAATGTGATAAATATAATATATGTAAGTAGAAAGTGCTCCAGGAACCCAAGGGAGGAATAATTAACTAGGTGTAAGAGAGTAAGAACTTGCTTACGTATCATTTTGGGCTCTGTTTTAACTCTAAGACTCAGACACCTTGTGATGACAAGGAAAGTACCTTCCTTTCTCAGGGACTTATAGGAAGAAACATGGCAAGTGGAAGAATTGGTAAAGCATTTAGAATAGACATGGTCCTACTGTCTCACTGGGCTATTTTCAGTATCCAGGAAGCAGCATGAGCTCAACTTCTGCTTGGAAAAAGTGGCTTAAACAAAAGAGAGGTGTTATGATTCCAGATAAGCATGGGAAAAAAGTCTACGAATGGAGCTAAAGAGGAACATGGAAAATAAAAAGCAAATGGAAAAGTATAATAGAAAGGAAGAGAGTAGCAAATGGCATATATTTTGTTGCTATTAGAATGTAAATTTTGATTTATGCACACACACACACACACACACACACACACACACATCCACACACACACCCCAACAAGGTCAAAAAGAAGAAAACTGTCTTGAACATTCCACTCTAAAAGGCCTATGGAATGCGATTTTCTTAATGGAGATATGTTAGGTAATCTTACTTCGGGAAATCCTGGCTAGAAGAGGATTCCACTTTGAAGTTTATAATATAGGATTGTTGACTATAATCACCACAAAAAAGAAATGGTAATTACATATGTGATGTGATAGAGGTGTTAGCTGATGCTACGGTGGGCATTGTATATTATATATCATATTACAATATGTAAACATTTCAAATCAACACATTTTACACCTTACACTTACACAATGTTATATATTATATATCAATACATTTTTTTTTTAAAGAAAGAAGATTCTACATGATGCTTGGAAGAAAAGTTCCCTTTATGCTATTGACTGGCTGTGAAAGCTTAGGCAAGTCATTTAGACTAAACCCTAGCACAAAGGTCTATGAGAAAAATAGAAAGGAAGTAGCAGATATCAATGTTACATTCTTTGAACCACTATAAAAATCAAACTATTATTGTTTTCCAAACTGAGTGCCATACAAAGGAAGCATAATACAGGGTAGATGTAACTGGACAGAACATTATTTTTAATATTGCTCTACTGAGAGGGTGACTCAGAAAAATAAATTCGATTCTACCAAATATTAAGGGATTGAGCCAGAATTAGAGTACAGAGAACACATGTGTCCAGTAGAATTAGTTGCTTTGAAAATCATTAACAAATGAAAATATACAATATACGATGTGGGTCAAATTCTGTTATAAGCAAAGTACGTTATAAACAAATTGCATTATAGATGGGACTGTGCAAATGGCTGCATATTCTTCGTTGTTTTCTTCAGATTTGCTTCAGTAAATTTGGCCAAGAAGCCTATTGAATATCTTCAAAAGTCTGTTGCTATAATACCTCATGTTGCAGATATTTAACTACTCTTGATTTCCTTTTGATTTTGGCAATCAGTATTTTGTTAATTAATTAATTAATTAACCCAACAAATCATTTATGAGTACCTATTATTTTGGTTTGGGGTTACAAAGATGAATATGCAAATATCTTTGCTCCCATGGTGTGCCCAGTATAATGAGAGGATCAACATGTTAACAAATGATTAGATTTATTGTAAGATAAAAACAATGTGGTTGACATATTGTCAGTGGTATGTAAGAAGCAATTTGAACAAAGGGATAAGTTTTTTAGGTGGTTGAATGTAAAATGTGAAAGTTATATTTCAGGAACTTAGATTTTGCAAAAGGGTAAATTGAGTGTCAGCAAAATGTTGAAAGGCTATCACTGTGATCTGGCCCTGTTAATCCTGAAATTCTCAGTAATGTTTCGGAACTAGTGAAAAGCCAAGAATGATTTTTGATGGACAGTGGTGAAGGGGCCTCATTTGCATGTCGTATGACTTGAAACTCAACCAAGACAGAAAGCAAGGATGTCAGAAGATGAAAGCTGAAAGAAGCATGAAGAAATGTGGAATTCATGAGCAGCCCCTTCTACTGCATCAGAACCTGAAACTAAGGTGTGGGCCATTTTTGACAGATCTTTAAGCATTAGAAGGGCTATCAGCTAATCACTGCAGTACAGTATGGTGGAGGATATTCGGAATATGAGGACACAAAGGAGAGAGTGCCTGAGACCATTGTCTCACCTTACCAGGGACACATCTTATATGTCCATCTTATGTGGGTTAACTGTCCACAAAATCATTCTAGTTTAAATTCATGTCTCAGTAAAAACTGCTGTCTTGTCACAAAACCAAATAAATTAGGTTACTTCCAAGCATGTCAATCCAAGTGTTCCTGGAGCAATGAGTAACACATCTATCTAAGACTCTTACCTGTTCTTGGCAAGAACACCACCCGAGGAGTGTTTGAAGAAGGGAACTGGAAAAAAAAAAAAGAAAGGACACCAAGAGAAATGCTGAAGAGAACTTTGAAAGAAACAATATCTCTCACCCCACCAAAAAAAAAAGGTACCAAGGGAGGACCGGCTGATATACTCAATTCTTCCAGTTTTGGATTTTCTACTAATATATTTCAGGAGGATTCCAGGCAGAATGGGTAAGGTAACCATTATATTGGCAGTGTAATATTATTCTTCCAATCACCAGAGTCAATGAAATTACTTTGCTACAAAGAAAATTCTGGGAAGGTCATGATTATGCTATTTTTCTCACTTTAAAAAATTTCTTTGGTGTGTGTGTATGGAAGGCAGAAATGTACACAAGTGCGTGGAAAAATCAACTATGCTTCTGGTATTTTTGGTCTGTACAAGGACACACTTCTCTTTTACTTTGGCTTTCTTTGATTTTCCTACTTTGTCCCTAAACCTTAGTCCCATTTCCTCATAAGAGATAACTACTCAAATTATATACATAATATATAATGTATGTATATATACATAAACAATAATTTTGGTATTTTATATCTATATAGCTTTTTAAAATTATTTATTTATTTATTTATTTTATGGCTGTGCTGGATCTTCGTTTCTGTGCGAAGGCTTTCTCTAGTTGCAGCAAGTGGGAGCCACTCTTCATCGCGGTGTGCGGGCCTCTCATTATCGCGGCCTCTCTTGTTGCGGAGCACAGGCTCCAGACGCGCAGGCTCAGTAGTTGTGGCTCACGGGCCCAGTTGCTCCGCGGCATGTGGGATCTTCCCAGACCAGGGCTTGAACCCGTGTCCCCTGCATTGGCAGGCAGATTCTCAACCACTGCGCCACCAGGGAAGCCCTCTATATAGCTTTTGATATGCAGGAAGAGTATTGTGATATACATTTCTCACTTATTTTCCACTCAGAAGTATATTTTTTATATTTATTACTTTATGTACCTCTGGTATCTCCAACCACTGCACATTTGCCTACTAATACAATCCTAGTTTGCCTACAAATTCTCACAATATAACTAATGCCATGGTGAACATGTTTGTCCATTTCCCTTAAAAGACTTGTTTTTGATTTAGGAGTTTAATACTGGGCTTTGGGGTTTATGAATATTGATTTACACTAAATGTTGCAAGAATGATTACCAATTTGACTGCTAAAATTTACACTGCTACCAGCAGTGCAAGAGACTACTTGTCTTCCCAAATCCCTGCCAATATGTGGTGGTAGCCATCATCTTAATGTTTGCTTTTTGGATGTGGGAAAATGATATTTTACTGCTGTATCCCCTCTCTCCCAGCACAGAAGCTAGAATTTAGTGGATACTCATAAATGTATATCGAACATTGTGAACAACTGAACAATATACATGTGATTGAAAGGTAAAACACTTCAATCTGAAATAAATACTTCTGTGGTTTTTTAAATATGAATTTAGTAAGCTTAAAGGATTTCAATACTAGGGAAAGTTACATCTTTCTGAGCCAACTCTTTGGAGCTCTGGCAGACATGCCTAGTTTAGCAGAGGTCAATTGCCATTTGGATCCAATATTTTACATGCTATTGACTTTAACAGCTTAACATTTCTGCTAGGGTTTTTCCCAATACATGAAATAACTATGATTTAGTGTCATATTTATGACAGTGTAAATTTTGCGCATGCAGTAGACATACTTTTTTGGTTGTCTTCCTAATCCATGTCCTACTTTTCTGAGAATTGACTCTTCCTGTACTCACAGAAGCACGGCCATCCAAACGAGTTGTTGTCTACAAGTGGCTATTGCTAATTGGACCAGGTATCAACACACAACCTAAACAAAGTATCTCAGTGATTTCGATATTAAAGGGTATTTGCTAGCCAGAGGGAATTCCCCCTCTCTCAATAGCTGACACAGACTAACAGAAGAGAAAGAGTGTTGAAGTTTATCTCTGCAGCCTGTGAGTTCCATCGAGAACTCTTTCAATCTTCTTCCAGTTAGAAGAGAGAAACCACTTCTGTGCAGCAGTTTCAATGTGGCAAGAGCAAGTGTTTCTGCTGCACAGAGCTGCCCAGAGAATAAATGTAGTGCTTTTTTCTGATGAGGCTAACTTAGCATATCCGTGTTATCAACAATTGCCCTCCTATCCATGCTAAATATTACCAAAAAATTATACCTATGACATTGTTAAGAGGGCATGCTGATGAACTTCTGTTAATTTAGTCAATAGTCTAAGGATCCTCCACAAGGAGAGCCGTTAATGGTTGTGTGTAAATTTGTGAAGGCTAGGTTAAAAAAATTTTAGCTCAGAGTTTCCTCAGGATAAATTAAATTAATTAGCTTCTGTCCTAGGAGTATAGAATCTAGACATAGCAGTTTTAATTAGTCTCCATAAGCAGTGTGACTTTGGCGGAAGACATATAAATTAAGGAGCCATAGGATGTCCAAGTTCATCAGAGGGTATGGAAAAGATAAAACTAGGTTTATAGGAAGGGAGCCCATAGTTAGTATATATATGTAAGCTCATGGGGAGTGGCAGATGTCTTGACCAGTTTGTCAGGGGCTTAGAAGGAGAAAAATTGGAAGACCAGGGAAAAGGAGGCCTGAAGTAGAGGCATTTGGATGTTATCCATGGGAGTAGTCACAGGTGTGGAGATCTTTGTACCACAAGTTAATGCCACCAGAGAGCAAGTACTTTTAAACAGAAACAACCAAGTAGATATAATGATGGAACCTGCTGATGACTAAAGCTGCCCTCCTGTGTCATTGGCCACTCTAGTGCTGACACAACAAGCATATGAAAGGAGGAACTATTTGGGCATAGGCAGAGGTTGTGCATGTGGCCCCAACATGAGCTCCCTTTCACAAAAAGTTGATCTACCTATTGTCTCTGACAAGTGTCCAGCCAGTCAGCAGCAGGGACCGATGAAACACTCTCCAACATTGCATCATTCCTTCAAGAAACTAACCCCCCTGTTTGAGGGCAAGTTGACTACATTGGGTTTCTTCCACTATGGAAGGAGCAATGACTCATTCCATTGACTGGAATAGGTACAAGGTTGCCTTTAGTACCCTTAGTTTACTTTTGCTACCCTCAGAGCCTCAACTAACATTATTTCAGGGCTTGCAGAGTATCTGAACCACTAACATAGGATCCCACAGACTACTGTAACAGACCATGAAATCCATTTTACACCAAAAAGGAGAGGTAATGAGCACTTGACAATGGAATCCAGTGTTCTACTATCTGTTGCACTGCCTGTAAGTTTTTGGTCTGATAGAATGGTGGAATGACCTGTTGAAGCCACAGATGAGCACCAGAGATAAAGCCTTGTGAGGAATGAGAGCCATCCTCCTGGGTTGATATGTACATTAACTTTACATGATACTGTGCCCGCAACAAAAGGAATGCATAGGTCTAGGAACCAAGGTGTGGAAGTAGGATAATGGGAAGTGGACCCATTTAACATTATTTCAATTATTTGCTTAAGGAATAATTTGTGCTTTCTATACCCACAAATGTGGGCTCTCTACACTTTCTGGGCCTAGAGGTCTTGATTCCTAAAGGAAGAACATTTATACTAGGTAAAACAGCAAAAGTCCTATTTAAATTTAAGCCATAGCTGCTGCCTGAGCTTTTGGGCTCCTTACCTTTAGTGAATAGCACACAAGAAGAACAGGCACCATCCTAGCAAGAAGGAATATGCTTGGCATAGAAGTGGTCCATATCAGTGTCTCTCGTTATATCTCTGGCCAATTTTTATTACAAGTGAAGGAGTACAGTATTTACAGTCTGAAAATAGCATGGTGACCAGGCTCATACCCTTCAGGAATAAGGTTCTATGTCACACAACAAGGTAAGCCACCTAGATCTGTAGATCTGTAGAGGGGCTAGCTAAGGGGAAGATGTATCTAGAACTGATGGAAGAAGAAGGAGATAATGAGCAACATGATGCCAGCTTCAACTGGACAAGGAAGTCTATTGGGAGAGGAGACCTGTAGTTGGCCCTGCTAAACTGGTTTTTATCTGTTTCCTCCATCAGGAGACCAGCCAGTATCCTGGAGGAGCTGCTCTGGAACTGGTTTAAAGAGGGGGATCTAGATGCTGCAGAGAGTAGCCTATAGCGGACTCTGCCACATTTCCCAGATCCAGCTGCATGATTAAAAGCCCCATTCCCCAGATCCTGAGAGTGCAACTGAATGACAGCCCTAACCTATTAATTCTCCCTGGAAGTTGCCTGGTTTAAAAACAGCCACCTTATCAAGGACACATCTACTTCCCAGAGGCAACTTACATATCATGATGGCTTGATATAGGGATATCAAACACTGCTCCCTCACTCCAATGCAGGAGGATTGGCAATCACAATTCCATCTTCAGAGCTCCTGTGGGCTTGGCTGAGGTCTGGTGTGATTGCATCATTACCCAACTTCTTCCTCTGCCCAGTTATGCTACTTTCCCTTTCTTAGATTTAGTCCTACGAGTACTCCCTTATAAACTTCCTGCAGGCTAATTTCCATCTCAGGGTCTACTTCCCCAGGAACCAATTCTGCAATAGTAGCCATTAATTAATTAATTAATTGATACCTAAGTGCTTTTAAAAAACCATGTTAAAGTCTCCAGTCTGCTAGAGATTGCTTGCTTTAAAATAACAATATCAAAATACCTGCTATTTCAGATACATTAAAAAGTTATGGAATTTTCCTCTATAGAACTATCTCAAAGAGTTCTCTTAACATTTTGTTATCTTTTAAAATCAATTGTTGATATCTATATAAAATAGCAAAGGAAGGGTGGGGAAAGAAATGAAAATTTATTCAGATGTGTGCTAATTATACTCTTGGTGATATATTATCATATACAATCTCTGTAACAGTTTCATGAAATAGATATTCAAATCAAATATTTCTCCATTATGTAAGTATCTCAGAGGTAGCTATTTGTGAAGGCAAAGAAGCTTAAGCTTCAGGCCTGTAACTTAACATGGGCTCTTTCGAAGATTCTTGTAGGAAACATAGCACTGCATACTTGGTTGTGTCTGTAAATTTTGCAAAGTATGTTTTTTAAAATTAGTTTTCTAGAAGGAGGTTTCACAATTTATGTAAGTTTCAGGCCCCACAAAACCTGGATCTGACTCTGGTGCTATTCATTGCTTTGGATTTTTTCATATTGGCCCTATGCTTGTGCAAATTGGGCACTGGCTCTAAGTGAGAGCCAGCATTAATTTTACTCCATTGATTTTTCTGATCAAAGTTTTGGGTGAAAGCTTAGCTTCTTTCACTGGGTTTAGATGGCTGTTCCTCTAGGACCTCCATTATTTTTTCAGGACAGAAATACCAGGGCTCCTCATTATCAAGATTTCTAGGTTTTCAGCCTAAAACTTTTCTAATCACATCACTATGCTGGAGCAGGTTGATAGAATGTGAAGAAAATTGGCCTGCACACCAAAGAAATGCTTCCAATAAGTTTCCTCTGACCCTAGGAGTGTGAGAGCAGGACTTGAAAGTGATTCTCTGAGTGTTTGTCTTACTCCATATAAGAAACTATAGCTTTCAGCCAAATCTCTCTTCCAACCTTGTTTGCTCTTGGAAGCTTTATTTTCTGGCCCAACAATTTTCCCTGTCCTTTATCAATAAGGTATGTAGTCATTGTCACTTAAAGGTGCAGCATTGACTCTAACAGCAATGGTGAAAGCTGATTTGAAATCTTTAAATAAAACAAATGAATTTTTGTATGTTACCAAAATTAATAATAATTCACATCAAATTCTTTTAAAGCAGCTCTATACATTGGGGCCAGCTTCCTGCTATTGAGCAAAATATGATGATGAATATAATGAAGAATATTGTTGAATTTGTAAAATAAATTTTTTTATTATTTTCAGTTAAAATTAGCATTGGTATTTGATTATCCAGGTTTTCAACACATGATATAAATAGTTGGTCTGACAAAATTTCTCACTGTTTTATGTGTTCATTTTCAAAGCATAAAAATATGGCTTAAATAACTTGTTCAAATACTTTTATTTTTTTCTTTCTTTTTGAGGGGAAGTTTGGGACAACATTATCTCTGAGTCCTTGGTCATGGATCCTGTTCATCTCCAGACCCTCTCCAATTTTCATCAGATGCTATGATCATCTCATACCAGGTTGGGCTTAATTCCACCATTTGTACCTGCCTCTTACACTTTTAAAGGTCATCTTAAACAATATAGATCATGGTTTCCTGACCTGGCATCCTCCAACCCTTGGTTCAAGAATAGACATCAAGGTCTCAGTAAAACCCCTCAAATGGAGTCCAAAACCATACATATCTGTGCATTTTTTCTTAAAGTGTTCACGAACAGTTAATAACCTCCTATAAAAAATATTTTATGTTAATTCAATACTTCAGCAATATGGAGATGACCCATTTACTCTTTTTTCCTGAAACCATAATGCTTTCGTGTTGGTTTCTAAATTTAGTCATAGTTTATTTGTTCAGAGAAAAACAATTTTCTCTTAAGTATATTTCAGTTGAAATTCAAAAACTGACTGTAATCACCATTTCCCACAGAAATGGCCAGCCTCAAAGGTTGTGCCCCTGTGAGGTGGGTAGAGAAATACATTTCTCACCACAAATTTATCCCCTTTAATCCACTCTAAATCAGGGAGTCTTAGCTTTCTGTTTTCAGACTTTAGAAGGCATAGTGTGTATAGAAAGATGAATGTGGTAAAGGTTAGGAAAACACACAACAAGAGTGAATCTCACTGGAAAATACATTTTCTGTCTTGAAGTAATATTGTCTTTATTACACTTAGCACAGAGGCAGGCATTATTTTTGGACAGGGTCATTCTATGATCTTATCCCATACTCAGATCCCAATAATATTTTAATGACAAGAAACCCAAACACTTACCAAGACAAAACAAACTGCATGATGGAACAACGGAAAATGGATATTATATAAGAAAGTGAAAGTTCAATACTCTCCTCTCAGGCAAATTAGAGAAAATGGGGTTAATTCAGTGAGATAAGCCTGTAGACTAAGACCAAATATTTTTAAGATATCCATTCTCTCCAACTTAATTTATAAATGTAATATAATCCCATTTAAAATTCCAATAGGATGCTTTAGCTGAAGGGATTCTAATTACTTTTAATTCAATAAAGGTAAAATAACACGACACACAATTGTTTCCCTGAGATGGGAACGCTTCAAACTTATTCTTCTAGTTTTTTTTTAAGCCCATCATCTTTATGCTTTACTGAGTACTGTTTATAGGTTGTATCTCTTCTATAAAGCTTTTGGTAATTTTTTTCAATGGAAGTAATCGCTCTTTCATTCCTTGATCCCATGAGCAATTTATCTGTACCTTTCTTTTAGCATGTACTAATTTCTACCAAGGTTATATTTCTGTGCATTTTACCACCCTACTCTACTGCAAACTCCATCATGGCGGTGTCTATATTCCTAACGTAGCCATCCAAGTTGGCTGCTGTCTCCTGAGAACACTGGCTTTTCATTAAGAATGTCCTCCTGCCATTTACTTTCTAAGCTCTAGTCCTGCGACAGACCTTCTTTTAGAATTTGTGCTTTCATCATGAGCACAAAAGTTTTCCAAGAACCAGTCCCCAAAGAATGATTTTCTGTGGCTGTCCAGTGCCAAAAGGCAGAGGTGTGGTTTTTCAGAGCATTCCCCCAGCTCCCTTGCCTTGCAAAACTCTGCTGCCTTCCCGTTAAAGAGTTGGCTGTTCCAAGCAGGCAGAGATCTCCCCACTCGCCCCCTAACATAGTGGGGAGAACATGTTTCGCTCTTTGGGATGTTATGCTTTTTGTCTTGCAGGGAGACAGGCCCAAATGATATCAGTTTTCAGCAAGTCTCCGGCTGCCATGAGGAAGCAGAGACTGTCAACTTGTTGCTTCTCCCAGATGAAGCCAGAAATAATCTACGGTGGGAGGTCCCAGGGTGTGCTCTGCGGACTGGCTCACTCAGTGTGGTGGGGAACAGGATGTGCTCACGCCTTGGTAATGACTTCCTCCTCCCCATGCTGTTCTCATTTCTCCACCCCTGCTCTTCTGTGGCCTCCCAAATCTGCTTGGCAGTTATACACAGTGGGTACATCTAGGAGCTGCTGATAGAAAAAAAAAATGTTTCTAAAAGCTGCTGATTTAGACAAGGGAGAAACTTGTCCACATTTGACAAAATTCACTATTTTGAAATTTAATGTAAAAAATAAAGGATTTTTTTCAGAATTGAAATTGAAGAAAAGTGTCACGGCACGTTGAGTTCAAGTTCATTAAGTCATGAACTAATAAATGAATTCCTTCATTCATTTATTTAAGGAATTTTTATTGAGCCAACTCCATGTATAGAGTTAGAGGGAACTCCTTATCTTAACAGTTGCAATATCTTTGTAAGACAATCCCTGACCCAAAGTGCAAGTTTGCATAATCCCTGGAGACTTATAATCAATTATTCTAAAGGGCTATTTCAGTCCTATTTCAACAGACAATTAAAGTCACTATCAAAACTGAGAAATAAAGGTGTAAGTGAGAGTTTAACATTTTCTCTAGTATTGTAAGACTATCCTTATGTTGTTCAGTTTAACGTATTTGTAGTGTGTGGCTGAACTAAAAAAAATTCCCATTTTACTATTAAATATCAACATAGTCCACTGTTATGTTTAGCAGAAGAGAAAAATTTTTACTGATAACTCAGGGCAATGGTTTTCAAATTCTGTCTGCTGCCTAAATATTCCACCCCCCCCAACACACACACACACACGCACACACACACACACACACACACACACACACACAAAGGATAATCATGTTAAATACCAATATTTATCAACTGAATTATATTAAATACCAATATTTATAAATTGATTGTTTAAATATTTATAAGTTGAATTGCATTAAATACCAGTATTTGTAAACTGATTGTGGGAACTAAAGTCAGACCTACTTCTTATCATCTTCTAATCTACTCAACATAGTACATCTGTTACCTACATGAACCCTAGGATTCTACACAGAATCCACACCACAGGTCCCTAAGTTTTTCTAAGCAGTTTTATATCTGTGAATCTACAAGGTAGGTCATTATTATGACTATCAAATTATACCAACTGCAGCATTACCTTAAAACATATTTAAAAGAAAGGAGGGATGGTAGAAATATCAGTGATGATAATATTAACCAAAATTTATTGTTTGTTTTTGGCTGGTATTGCATTAAGTACTTTATTATATCATTATCATATTTATTCTTCATAATGACCTCCTTATAATGTAGGTACCATTTTTACCTCTATTTCACACTTAAGTAAGCCTGGCGTTAGAGATTTTAAGTAACTTTCCCAAGGAAACACACAGTGTCAAAGATAAAATTTGAATCTATCTGATTTTACATATCTCCTTGCCAGTAATTTTACATCACATGTTGTAACAACTTCTCCATCCAATAATTCTCTTTGTTAGACTCCTAAAATTCCATAGTAGGATGTCAGCATTCCCAAATATATTTGGTTAAATGTAAAAATCCACTGTAATTCAGAGCTAAAAAAATTACTTGTAATATCATGCTGTGATAAGGAATATGAATTCCAGCTGTTACTGACCTTGTTCGCAAAGCAGAAATAGAGACACAGACATAGAGAACAAATGTATGGGTACCAAGGAGGAAAGTGGTGGTGTGGGAGAAATTGGGAGATTGGGATTGACACATATACACTATTGATACTGTGTATAAAATAGACAACTGAGGGGAACATACTGTATAGCACAGGGAACTCTACTTAATGCACTGTGGTGTCCTAAATGGGAGGGAAATACAAAAGGGACGTGATATATGTATATGTATGGCTGATTCATTTTGCTGTGCAGTAGAAGCTAACACATTGTAAAGCAACTATACTCCAATAAAAATTAATTAAAAAAAAGGAAAAGCCAAAATAAAAGATTTGAGGTTTATGGAAGATCATCTGAAGACCATGCAGTCTATTTACTCTTTCAGAATTTCTACCATTTAACTATGTATCAAACAAGAGTAGGAGAATTTTTAGGTTGTGATAAACAAAAATTTTCACCTGAACACTTTGGAGGAAATGTGTCACTAATTAAAATCGTACATACAGAGAGACATTTTGGTTGAATTTTGTGTTTGTTTAGTTACACTATAAATATATTGAGTTTGAGGCTATGGCATGATAGACATGTGAAAATTTCCAATATTTCTTGGAGCAATGTCTTTGAAATTAAAGAAAGAAGGTCAGAGCTGTGAGTAGGGATTTGGTAGTTAGCTAAAGGGAGGTGACAGTTGAAGTTATCAGGACAGAACTTTCAGGACAAAAGAAAAAGAAAAAAAGAAGCTAAAAACTACATGTCCAAAACTCCTTTGCCGAGGATGATGTGAGATACAGATCTCCTTCCTGCTACGGTTTCTGTTAACAAGGAATAGTATGAAATGTGGCTGTTTAGAAACAGTTGACTCTTCAGATTCCATTTTCTGGTAGCTTGAGCCTAGCTTCAAGAGTACGAATGGCATTCGTAATAGTGTAAGTAGCGGGGCAGAAGCAGCATCCTGACTTCTGAGCCCTATCAATGATGATGTGCTCTTGGATGCAGTGGTACAGTGGTGCCCTTTCTGGCTTCCAGTCCTCCAATCCATCAAATGATTTTGTAAGCAACTAAGTCCCAGTATTCGTACCATACTGCTTGAAATATGTAGAGTGGCTTGTTTCTGTGCTGGACTCTGACAGACACAACAGTCAACAGGACCATGTTTTGCAAAAGTGAATCAAAAATAACAAAGATGGACAAATATCCATTGCTTTTAAAAATTAAGAGTTACCTAAATGTTATTGGGGAAACAGCTTTGGTAGAATGGTGAGGATGAATATAATAATTATGGTGGTGGTGATGATGATGATGATATTAACACTTATTGAGTGCTTATTGCGTGACAAGCACTCTTCTAATTGATCATCTATTTTAATTCAATTAATCCCACAATTACTCTTTGAGGAATGTGTATTATACCCCTGTTTACAGATGCACAAACTGAAGCATCAAGATTTTATATATATACATATGTACCTATATGAGAAAATAATCTAAAAAAGCGTGGATATATGTATATGTATAACTGATTCACTTTGCTGTACAGCAGAAACTAACACAACATTGTAAATCAACTATACTCCAAAAAAAATTTGAAAAATAAAATATTTTTCTTATAAATATCAAAGGAAATAAAGATTTTATCTTCAGTGCCCAATATCACACAACTATAAAGAACTGATGATATAATTGGAAATCGCACGATCTGACATACGGATGTGTGCTTCTAATCACTATCCTATTCTGCCTCGAAGTATAAGAGTACAGAGTGCAAAGGAACAAAAAAATTATAAAAAACAAAAGATAAGACCAGGCGCAAGAGTTTGTGTATAATGGTAGTCAGCATGTAAAATGTAATAAGAATCACAGGAAAATGGAAAATGTTGAGCCAGATTTAGAAAGACAGAGTGTAAATCGTGGACCATAAATCTCTGTAGTGGGGATCAAAAGAAGCAAGTATGAGTGTACTTGGAGAGTCTGAAATGAATTCAATTGATGAAGCAGAAAGACTTTACCATCTGTATGACCCTGGGTGTGTGAATGAATTCTATGAGTCAGTTGAGAGTCTTCCATGGGCACTGGACATCCCTGCCAGTCCTTGATGAACATCCCAAACTGCAGGGCCTAACTGTACTCTGACCTTGAAATGTTTCTTTCCTTTAGCTTGTTGTGTAGGCTATTCTAAGAAGTAGGTGAAGGCAATTGCAGTACTGTACTATCATCCTATCATCCTATCATCCATAAAATGGGTATAATAATTCTGCCTCATAGTATTATAATAATGATGCAATGACTAACATTTTGATAGGCTTTTAAGAAACACTAGTTCCAACTTTCCCAACTGATTGTAGTAGAGGTGTGTCTTCAATTAAGTTCCAACATGACCATCTGGGAAAGTTCAGGCATTTACTTGTATCTCAAAGAATATTGGCAGTAGAACGCTGAGCCCTGGGGGATACTGAGCAGAGGAAGGAAAGATAATTTTGAAAAACACAGTTTTCAAAAAGAAATGCTTTTACAAAGGTAGAGAATCACAGTGACTCATTTTATAATTGTTCACACATTACATCGCTGTTGGTTACTATGTACACAGGGCTTTAGTGATCTTAGCCTTAAGGTGCTTTCCGAGAATAGATCATTTAGCATTTATCCCTGATGAATGATATGTCACCCTTAATTTACAGGTATAATCAAGTGAGAGTTTAGAATTCATTTCCAGGGTCTAATAAAGAAGTTTATCTGGTTAAGGTAAGGCATAATTTCCCTTTGAGTTTCCAGTGCAGTTTTCTGACCATATTGGGAAGGAAAGACAGAATAACAACAGTTCTAGGGAATGAGAACGTGAGTGAGAAAAATCACTGAGGATTCACAAAGGACAAAGTAGGATTCACGAGGACAATCATAAGTTAACAAACACCACATTGAAACCTTTGCCTACCTGATTGCAAACCTTTTTTTTTTTTTCTAATCACTGACTTCAGTTAGGATTACCTAAGCTTTTATATAGTGTCTTTAATCATCTTAGGTTTTATAAGAATACAGTTTACTTCAACAAGATCGCCTAAATCTATAGTTTCTATAATACATTGACTCTCTCACTCCTGACTTCCCTCCCCCCGCTTATTTACTTTAATTTCAGAGTTTAAAATGTATATGACTTACAGGTGGTTTGTATATTTATCTAAATTGAAAGCTGCAACCTGAAATTATTTTTCCTTCCACTTAAAGGCTCAATGAGTCATGTTCTACTTCTGTTATTGTTAAAATATCCCAAAATATATATGTCATCCTCTGTCCTCAAAGATGAGTCTGCCTGTGGCAATCAATAAGAAAAAAATGTGTCATGTAATTATTTTTCAAAAAAAGGCGATGAATTTCTGTAGGTCTCTTCACACCTTCTCATCTTGAGATTTGCACTCAATAGAACATTCTAGGCAAGCTAAGGAGACTGTCCTATTTTTAAAAGATAATTTTTTAGCACCATGATAAAAATTTAACCTAGTTGTTAAGTTGAGGATACTAAGATGAAATTAATCCATGTAACCAACAAAGATTTATAAAATTCCCATATTCACAGTCTATTCAAGGTATTGATTTTAAAATTAATTCTACAACCTTGTTCTCAAAAAAGTGTCAGGTAGTATAGGAGATAAGCATCAAAACAGATAATTATAGGGAATTCCCTGGCGGTCCAGGGGTTAGGACTCGACGCTTTCACTGCCGGGGCCCAGGTTTGATCCCTGACCAGGGAACTAAGATCCTGCAAGCCAAAAAAAATCAACAACAACAACAACAACAAAAAAAACCCCAAAAACAAATAAACAAAAACAAACAGATAATTATATTGCTGTGTTCTAAGAGTAATGATAGAGAGATAACAGATTATTATAAAGATATTAAGAATAGAAACAAACGTATATAACCCAGAGTTAAGAACAGTGTTACTGGGACTTCCCTGGTGGTCCAGTGGTTAAGACCCCATGCTTCCATTGCAGGAGGCATGGGTTTGATCCCTGGTCAGGGAACTAAGATCCCGCATGCCCTGCAGCGCGGCCAAAAAAAAATGAATAGAGTTACTAAGAAAGGTTTTACCAACGTTGATAATCCATGAGTTGAGCTGTAATAAATGAAAAGGAATTAGCTGAAAGGAAAGGTCTCTGCCAAGCAGAGGTGCATAAGCATCTATGTCAGAAACAGTCACATAGATGTGAAGGTGGGAGTAGACACAGGGAACATTATGAGCAGTAGAATGATATTCAGGTGAGTTATAAACATGGAGAGGTAGGCAGAGGCTATATCTTGGAGAACTCCATTTGCTACCTTAAGGAGTTTAACTCATATGTGGCAAATGACGAGAAGTCATCATGGGGTTCGGAGAAAAAGCGACACATTTCAATTTGCATTTCAGTTTGAATGCAGTCAATGGTAGAGGAGCAAACTAATGGCAAGGAAAACTTCAGTGGATGAGGTTGAAGCTAATCCATAAAATAAATAATGGCAACATTCAATCCTTAATATTAGTGTCCATACCACATATAGCACAAGTCTAATATAATGGCTCAACCTTAATTAAGATTCAATTTAAGAAAGTATTTTGCTATGGAAAAAAATTACAATCAAATTTGGGCAACCACTTAATAGCTAAACTTCTGTAGGTCTGAGGTAGTAATACCTACATCAATTCATTTATGAGGATTAAATAAGTCAAGGTATCGACAACACCTTTTCAGTAGTCATTGGGCTGGAGAGTTGGAAGATAAGGCAGAGTCAAGAGGGTCAGTGTTTTAAGAGTGTAAATTTTGCTTATACCTTGTAAATATCATAAAATACAGAAATAAAAACATGATTATTGCAGTAAGTCTCAGGGCCACACCATTTCAAGGAGAGCTGCCCATCTGCAAGAATTTCGCATATTAGCTGTCCATGTAAAATTGCACATACTGGACTCCTGTGTAAAAGTAAAAGGATGTTTATGTCTATGGTAAAGTCGATGTGGACACAGGGAGAAATGATCATGAGGCTTCGACGTAATTCATTATACTCACAGGCCCCGAAGAGGGGGCCACTTCACGCCGTGCAGGGCCACCGGGGAAGTGCCAGGTTTTGGTTAGGTGGCAGAAGACAGGAGCAAAGGGCAAAGTCTAGACTAGAGCCTTTATTGGGGATTTCACAGGAAAGGCAAGGAAAGGGAAGGGATATATTTTAGGATTGGCTAGTTTGAATAATTCCAGCAGGCTTTGGGCTAAAGGGGTGATTGATCTCTGGTTGTCTGATACCTGGGACAGAAGGCAAAGTGATATTGGCTTGGTGTGTGAGAGCTAGATAAGGAGCTGGCGGGGAGGTGGGGGTGGGGGGAGGGGGGCGGGGCTGTAGACTCAGGATTGGTTGGTTTGCATATGAGAGAGGTGTTCTCAGTTGAGCCCATTGCTAAGAAAGGGCTTGCCCTGGGAGTCTTTTCCTGGCCAGTAAGCTTTTTTTTTTTTTTTTTTTTTAAATTAATTAATTAATGTATTTATTTATTTATTTTTGGCTGTGTTGGGTCTTCGTTTCTGTGCGAGGGCTTTCTCTAGTTGTGGCAAGCGGGGGCCCCTCTTCATTGCGGTGCGCGGGCCTCTCACTATCGCGGCCCCTCTTGTTGCGGAGCACAGGCTCCAGACGCGCAGGCTCAGCAATTGTGGCTCACGGGCCCAGCCGCTCCGCGGCACGTGGGATCCTCCCAGACCAGGGCTCGAACCCGTGTCCCCCGCATCGGCAGGCAGATTCCCAACCACTGCGCCACCAGGGAAGCCCCAGTAAGCTTTTTATAACATCATAAAATACAGAAAATAAAAATCATGATAAATGCAGTAAATCTCAGGACCACACATTTCAAGGAGTTCAGCCCATATGTTAGACTTTCACACATTGGAATTTTATGTAAAATTTTGCACATTGGACTTCCATGTAAAATTTTGTTGAATAAGGATTTATGCGTGAAAGCAAAGAAGGGAAAAAAGGAAGGGAGGGAACAAGGAAAGAAAGAGGGAGGGACGGAAGGAAGGAAGGGAGGAAGGGAGGGAGGGAAATAAACCAAAACTCCAAAACCTCCTCATTAAATTTTTCTTCAATAATTATCATTAAATAATATTGATTTTGTTAAATTTGCCTTAGTTATTCTCATCCTTCTTCCTCACCACCCTCACCCCCGGGGACATCTGACAATGTCTGGAAACATTTTTGATTGTCACAATTTGAGAGATGCCACTAGCATCTAGTGGGTAGTGGCCAGGGATACTGCTAAATGCCTTATTTTACACAGGGTAGCGTCTCACAAACAAAAGTTTCTCAGCCAAAATGTCAATAGTGCCAAGACTGAGAAACCCTGATCTCCATTAATATCATTTTAGAAAGGGATGCCATTTTGTAAAACAGCTAGTTGTCCTCCCATACTGCAACTGACAAACTAAGGCCAAAATAATGAATTATAAAATATACTAGAAAAGGCTTTGCTTAAAAATACATTTAGTGAAAATAAATTTTCTTAGTTAAAAATTATTTTACACAATTTTTAAAATCAGTTCCACGTGATTTCTAATTTTCTAATCAGATCAACCACATGTTTAGCTGCTTCTCTTGCCTTTATTTAAAAGAAGAAATTTTTTAAAATTAAAGAAAAAGAGAAACCCCCAAAGTTGGCATTCTCTGTGAAACTGTATACTTCTGAGAACCCAGCCCACCAACAGTGCCCCTAACAGCTTCCCCCATTTATAAATGAACTTCAGGGTCATAAAGAGAGAGGTGGGCAGAGGAAGAATTAAGAAGTTGACAGTTTTATTGTTTGTTATGGGTTGAAACAAGACAATGGAAAGGTTATCACCTTACAACATTGTTTTGATTCTGCTATCATGGGAAACAATATTTTAAGGCTAAAAAATAAGTGGGAAAGTTGTAAACAAAAAAAATTTTCAGGCCATTATTCCGGAAATATAGCCACTTTTGACATTTATTGAGTTAGATGTAAAATATGAAAAGTGGCCTGAAGGAAACAAAGATGCTGCTTTTGAGAAAACTCCAATAAAAATGGATTCAGATAAGGAATGTGATATTCTGAATAAATTGTGTACAAATTGAAAAAAAAAAAAAACATTGTGTGAAAATCTAAATAAAAATACTTCTTGGGTGGCTTGGCTGTGTAAACGTAATGACAAGACATTAAATAATTTCTAGTCATAAAAATGTGTTTAAAATATGGTTAAATGCTGTATTTTGTAAATTCATTAAACGAAGTACCATCTTACACATTTTTTTCCTAAGTAATCTAGAAGGTTCAGGTTGGTTTTCCACCTTATTCCTCTTTAATTTTTTATTATATTACTTTGCTCAAATTCTTTATATATCCTGGCAAATAGTGAGCACTGGGGGAAATATCAGTTAGTTGAATTGAATTGACTTGTACTATACTGTTGTCTTCTGGTTACTTTTAACTTCCTTGAATAATGCACAAGCTTCTCATTTTTTTTTTCTACTCCCATAGGTTCAACTATCATCTATATGCTAATGATTCTTAAAATTGCATTTGTCTCTAGCCCAAATCACTATTTTTAACTTCTTCTTATCGACCCAACACCTCCTCCTTTATTTCATCTTGGTGAATGCCTTCCAAACTCCTAAGACAGAAATGTATAAGTTGTCTGTCATTGTCCCTGGTTTTTTGAAAGATGCACTGAAACTTTTCACATAAAGAGGATAAAAGGATGATTCTAGGGTCTTGAGGACATGGGATATGTGTTAATATGTTCAAAATTGGTCAAGGGAACAAGTAAGACAGAGGCTGTCTAGTGTATGTGCCATTTAAGTTACGATAACTTGCAGGAGCTGCTTCTACTGTATGTTGAGGAAAATAATCAGACACGAACAAGGGAAAGAATGAGAGATAACGTCAATTTCAGTAGCTCCTTCTATCCCACTACCTTGCAAAGAACATGGTATATAGTAGACACTTGTTAAAATTTCTTTGATTACATGACTAAGCTGGAACTCAGAAGCGTCAATCTCTTTGGCAAACTTTTTTCTGGAAAAGACCGTATAGTAAATATTATATTTTAGGCTTTGTGGGACATATGGTCTGTGTCACAGTTATTTAACTTTGCCTTTGTAGGGCAAAAGCAGCCATAAAATACCACTGCCTCCCATAGAATCATTCAGAATAGAACTTTTATAGACTCTACTGTCATATCTTTCCACTTTGCAGTATTAATGTCTGCATACTCTGCTTTCTCCCATTTTATAGTCAGTAAGCTGTCTGTACCCCTAGTTAAGGCTAACCCCTTCCTCTCAGCCTTTTATTTACTCAAGAATGCCACTCTATTAATTGCCCTCTCTTCTTTATATCATCAATGTTTTCAATCTCCTGAATTAATCCTATCAGCACACACACTGTTATTTCTCTCATTTTGGTACAGAGGAACTTCTTTTGATTTCACTTCCCCCTCTCCTGGTATCATGCCAACTTTCTGATCTCCTTAAAGCAAAGTTCCTTGAAAGAATTTTCTGGACTGGCTGTCTCCAGTTCCTCACCTCCTATTTTCTCCTAAATCTACCACTCCAAACAGAATTTTGCCTTTATTACTTCATCACAAAATATGACCCTTGTCAGTGTCACCAATGGCTTCCACACTGCTAAACTCAATGGTCAATTCTCACTCCTCAACTTATTTGACCTACCAAAATCATTGAACACAGTTGACTACTTCCTCCTTCCTGAAATACTCCTTTCATGGTGTCTAAGACATTGCAGTATCCTTGTTTTCTTCCTACAGTATTAGCCCCTCATTCTCAGTCTCCTGTGCTTTTCCCTTCTGTTAAAATGTTTAACAGCTGTGTGCTCTAAGACATTTCCTTACACTCCTTACGTTCTCTCTCTTCATCCACCTTCTTGATGATCTCATCAAATTGTATGTATTCAAGTAATTATGTATTTACTGATAGCTTCCAAATGTATATTTCCCCCCAGGACCTCTCTCTTATATTTAAGATTTATATACTCAATATCTTGATCCAAGATATTTATCATATATTTGATTTGTGCTCATTTGTGGAGATTTTCTCCTTGTCTGTGGTTAGTTTCTTCATTCTTTTAACTGTGTCTTTGGAAGAGCAGGCACTTTTAATTTTAATGAATTCCCAATTTATCTGTGTTTTTTTTATGGACCATATTTTTGAGGTTATATCTATAAAAACTTTACTTAACCTAAGGTCATAATGAATTTCTCCTGTTTCCTTCTAGATATTTTGTCATTTTGAGTTTTAAAATTAGTACTGTAATTTATTTTGAGTTAATTGTTGTATATGTTGCAAGGTATAAATAAGTTATTGTTTTTGCATAGAGTTACCTAGTCATTTCATCAACATTTGTTGAAAAGACTATCTTATTTCTTAATGAAGTCTTTGCACTTTTTTTCAGAATCAGCTATTCAAATGTTCAAGCCTATTTCTATACTCCCTTTTCTGTTTCATTAGTTTGTTTATGCCACAGAATCTTGAGTTCTCTATTCAGCTGTCACCCCTCTGGTACTCTGCTCTACATATCCTAGCACTTTGTTCTTCCTGGACTTAGCACCGTCTCCCCAACTCAGGAAGTGCTCTGGGTTCTGAATGGGTTCCTGGTCCCTGCACTGAAGCTTGGAGATTCTCTCAAGGCAGTAACATGGGGCAATCATTGTGCACATCTTATTTGGTTCTTATCTCTCAAGGATCACCATCCTTTGTTTGTTGATTTCAAACATCTTCAACATTTTTGTTTCTTATATTTGTTTAGAACATTTGCTTGTTTCAGGTAACAGAGTAAATCCATTGCTTGTTATTCCATCGTGGCCAGAAGCCAAATTTATCATTCCTGAGCCCCATTTTCCTATACAGTCAGAGGCAATGAATAAAAGTAACTTAAAAAATCATTCCAAACTGTATAAAAAAATAGAAAGGTAAAGTGTTAATTACTTAATGGAGTCATACACTTAGGAATATCACATAAGGCTGTAGAGAATCAGAAGATTAATGGGACAAATTAAAGAATTTATTTTTACAAAATCTTAGCTTCTGTATAACATAATAAATTAGGGCATTGTCTTTTTACCACATGGGATGTTGGAAGAGAACACATTATTTAGGCTGTAAAAAGTTCAAACTGATGCGTTTTCACTGCTTTAACAATTAAATTATCTTGGCAGTTGATCGGTCTGTTGGTTGTTATGAAATACATTGTGCAACTGTCCCTTAATCCTTGCATGGTGACATGCTGGTACATCTCACTCTCACTTGGGAACTTGGATGGGCACCATGATGTTCCTTTGGTTACAGGATTGTTATTGAGTTCTATTTCTCTCCCATAGAGTGGGAACTATGCTCTTGCATTGGAGAAGAAGTCAGCCAAGGTAGAGGAAAGTTGAGTTCTCAAATGGCCTGTGTTCCAAGTGACTGAGAGACCCTCGAAAGAGCTTCTGAGCCAGTGCAAAAACAACCTCTCATTCAGCTATCATCTTAGCACATGTACAGGACCATAGATTCCTAATTGATTTAATAACTATCTTAAGCTCAACAATCAATGCCTATATCCAACCTATTTGTTTCGATTAGAAACTTGGGCATAAAGTGATTAGGAATTATTTGCTCAAAGTGTGCTAAAGAAAAAAATGTAATTTTTCCCATTTAACTCCAGGAACAAATGCTAATTCTCTCTGCCTTTGCTTTTTCCACTCACCAAATCTCAGTCGTAATAGTAACTATTAAAACAACAACAAAAAATTGTCTGTTTTGTCCCAAGCATTGTGCTAAGTGCTAAGAAAATAGACAAAAATAAGATAATATGGTTCCAGCATTTTAAGAACTTACAGAATGGTTTAGAATACCTAAAATTAGAATATACACTTTATTCAGTTACTTCCCTCCCGCCCGAATCAGTCAAGAGCAAGTATAAACAAATCATGAGGAATTGTATGGCTTTAATTTTCTTATAACTTTTATGCAAGCCCATCTCAAATATTTTTCAGGTGGGAGGAGATTGGTTTTGGTATAAATAATTAAATCTGGTTGAATTCCCCAGAATCTAGTGAGAATAGCATGACATGATGGAACAAAGCCTGAATTGAGATCCGAAGGCATTGCTTTTTTTCCAGATGAAGCCACTCACTAGCTAAGCGAGTTTAAGGAAGTCTCTTAGTCTCAGAGCCTCATTTCCTACAATTGTACATTGGGGATTCAAGACATTAATGACGTAAATTTCAAACAAAATTGGAAGCACAAAATAATGTATGTAAACGTTTTTATAAAATTTTAGTGTTTGAGAAATTAAGGGACTATGTAAAATGTGACCTTGATGTAAAGATAGACAAATAGATCAGTGAACAGAATAGAGTTCAGAAATAGAACCAAGAGTCATATAAAGAGAAGGAGAAAACAAGCCACAGACTGGGCCAAAATATTTAAGAAGCATGTAATGATAATGGATTTGTATCCAGGCTATACAAAGAACTTTCAAAATCCATTGGTAAGAAACCAAACAAAACAACAAAAAGGCAAAAATGTAAGCAGATATTTCACCAAAGAAGATTTTTGTAGTTGGCAGGTAAGCCCATGAAATGATGTTTAATATCATTAGTCATTAACAAAATGTAAATCAAAACCACAATGATATTTCTACAGGCATATTAAAATAATTAAAATTAAAAACACTGATGATACCAAGTGTTGGAGATGATATGGAGGAACTGGAACTCAAATGAACTGCTAGTGGGAAAGCAAAATGGTGCAACAACTTTGGAAAACAGTTGTCAGTTTTTTGCAAAATTAAATGTATACTAGGCATATGATTCAGCCACTGGACTCTTAGATAGTCACCTGATAAAGAAAAATAGGTGTCCATACAGAGACTTAAATACTTATGTCATAGCAGCTTTATTCATAGTAGTTAAACATTGGAGTCATCCAAACATCCATCCAAATGTGAAAGAACAAACTGTGGTATTCATACAATAGAATACTATTCAGCAATTCAAAGGAATTAATTCCTGATAAATGGTATAACCTGGACCAATTTCAAAAGAATTATTCAGAGTCTTTTAGGTTCCTGGACCCAATTCCAATGTCTGTGCTGGGGGCAGTGAATGGGGGACTCCCACACATCACCAAGCAGTTCTTAGACACCAGCAGGGTGTCTGAGAATTCAACTCAATCCAGACACTATCAGCCCAGAGATATCATCAGATTTCACAGGTTGAGGGCTCAGTCCTACAAGACTTCCTACACACCCCTCCCCCAATTTCAGATTCCAGTTGCAAACCCAGGCTGTTACCTGTGCTTCCTCTGACCAACTGGCTATAAATCAGAGGTTCCCATAACCTCCTCCCGTGTTTGACTAATTTGCTAGAGAGGTTCACATAACTCAGAGAAACATTTCACCTACTAGATTATCAGTTTATTACAAAGGATATAACTCAGAAACAGCCAGATGGAAGAGATGCATATGGTAAGGTATGGGGATAGGGCACAGAGCTTCCATGCTCTCCCCAGGTGCACCACTCTCCTGCACCTCCACAAATTCGCCAACATGGAAGCTTTCTGAACCCTGTCCTTTTGGGCTTTTATGGAGGCTTCATTACAAAGATACAACTGATTAAATCCTTGGGCATTGATGATTGATTCAACCTCCAGACCTTCTCCACTCCCAGAAGGTTGGTGGGGGTGGGGGGATGGGACTGTGTAATTCCATTTACACAAAATTCTAGGAAATTTAAAGTAATATAGAATGACAGAAAGTAGATCAATTGTTGCTTGCGAAGAGGGGAGAGGGAACAGCAAGAGGGATTAAATCTATTAGCAAGAGGTAATGGATTTTTTCATTTTCTTTTTTTAAACATTTTTATTGGAGTATAATTGCTTTACAATGGTGTGTTAGTTTCTGCTTTATAACAAAGTGAATCAGCTATACATATACATGTATCACCATATGTCCTCCCTCTGTGTCTCCCTCCCACCCTCCCTATCCCACACTTCTAGGTGGTCACACAGCACTGAGCTAATATCCCTGTGCTATGTGGTTGCTACCCACTAGCTAGCTATTTTACATTTGGTAGTGTATATAAGTCCATGCCACTCTCTCACTTCGTCCCAGCTTACCCTTTGCCCTCCCCGTGTCCTAAGTCCATTCTCTACGTCTGCGTCTTTATTCCTGTCCTGGCCCTAGGTTCTTCAGAATCAACTGTTTTTCTTTTTTTTTTTTTTTTAGATTTCACATATATGTGTTAGCATACGGTATTTGTTTTTCTATCTCTGATGTACTTCACTCTGTATGACAGATTCTAGGTCCATCCACCTCATTACAAATAACTCAATTTCGTTTCTCTTTATGGCTGAGTAATATTCCATTGTATATATGTGCCACATCTTCTTTATCCATTCATCTGTCAATGGACACAGGTTGCTTCCATATCCTGGCTATTGTAAATACAGCTGCAATGAACATGGTGGTACATGACTCTTTTTGAATTATGGTTCTCTCAAGGTATATACCCAGTAGTGGGAATGCTGGGTCATATGTTGGTTATATTTTCAGTTTTTTAAGGAACCTCCATATTGTCCTCCATAGTGGCTGTATCAATTTACATTCCCACCAACAGTGCAAGAGGGTTCTCTTTTCTCCACACCCACTCCAGCATTTATTGTTTGTAGATTTTTGGATGATGGCCACGCTGACTCGTGTGAGGTGATACCTCATTGTAGTTTTGATTTGCATTTCTCTAATGATTAGTGATGTTGAGCATCCTTTCATGTGTTTGTTGGCAATGTGTATATATTCATTGGAGAAATATCTATTTAGGTCTTCCACTCATTTTTGGACTGGGTTGTTTGTTTTTTTGCTACTGAGCTGCATGAGCTGCCTGTAAATTTTGGAGATTAATCCCTTGTCAGTTGCTTCATTTGCAAATATTTTCTCCATTCTGAGGGTTGTCTTTTGGTCTTGTTTAGGGTTTCCTTGGCTGTGGAAAAGCTTTTAAGTTTCATTAGGTCCCATTTGTTTATTTTTGTTTTTATTTCTATTTCTCTAGGAGGTGGGTCAAAAAGGATCTTGCTGTGATTTATGTCACAGAGTGTTCTACCTATGTTTTCCTCTAAGAGTTTTATAGTGTCTGACCTTACATTGAGGTCTTTAATCCATTTTGAGTTTATTTTTGTGTATGGTGTTAGGGAGTGTTCTAATTTCATTCTTTTACATGTAGCTGTCCAGTTTTCCCAGTATCACTTATTAAAGAGACTGTCTTTTCTCCATTGTATACTCTTGCCTCCTTTATCAAAAATAAGGTGACCATATGTGCGTGGGTTTATCTCTGGGCTTTCTATCCTGTTCTGTTGATCTATATTTCTGTTTTTGTGCCAGTACCATACTGTCTTGATTCCTGTAACTTTGTAGGATAGTCTGAAGTCAGGGAGCCTGATTCCTCCAGCTCCATTTTTCTTCCTCAAGATTGCTTTTGTTATTCGAGGTCTTTTGTGTTTCCATACACATTTTGAAATTTTTTGTTCTAATTCTGTGAAAAATGCCATTGGTAGTTTGATAGGGATTGCATTGAATCTGTAGATTGCTTTGGGTAGTATAGTCATTTTGAAAATTTTGATTCTTCCAGTCCAAGAACATGGTATATCTGTCCATTTGTTTGTATCATCTTTAATTACTTTCACCAGTGTCTTATAATTTTCTGCATACCGGTCTTTTGTCTCCTTAGGTAGGTTTATTCTTATGTATTTTATTCTTTTTGTTGCAGTGGTATATGGGAGTGTTTCCTTAATTCCTCTTTCAGATTTTTCATCATTAGTGTATAAGAAAGCAAGAGATTTCTGTGCATTAATTTTGTATCCTGCTACTTTACCGAATTCATTGATTAGCTCTAGTAGTTTCCTGGTAGCATCTTTAGGATTCTCTATGTATAGTATCCTGTCATCCGCAAACAGTGACAGCTTTACTTCTTCTTTTCTGATTTGGTTTCCATTTATTTTTTTTCTTCTCTGATTGATGTGGCTAAAAGTTCCAAAACTATTTTGAATAGTAGTGGTGAGAGTGGGCAACCTTGTCTTGCTCCTGATCTTAGTGGAAATGGTTTCAGTTTTTCACCATTGAGAACGATGTTGGCTGTGGGTTTGTCATATACAGCCTTTATTATGTTGAGGTAAGTTCCCTCTATGCCTACTTTCTTGATGGTTTTTATCATAAATGGGTGTTGAATTTTGTCAAAAGCGTTTTCTGCATCTATTGAGATGATCATATGGTTTTTCTCCTTCAATTTGTTAATATGGTTTATCACATTGATTGCTTTGTGTATATTGAAGAATCCTTGCATTCTTGGGATAAACCCCAGTTGATCATGGTGTATGATCCTTTTAATATGCTGTTGGATTCTGTTGGCTAGTATTTTGTTGAGGATTTTTGCATCCATGTTCATCAGTGATATTGGCCTGTAGTTTTCTTCCTTTGTGACATCTTTGTATGATTTTGGTATCAGGGTGATGGTGGCCTGGTAGAATGAGTTTTGTAGTGTTCCCCCTCTGCTATATATTGGAAGAGTTTGAGAAGGATAGGTGTTAGCTCTTCTCTAAATGTTTGATAGAATTCGCCTGTGAATCCATCTGGTCCTGGGCTTTTATTTGTTGGAAGATTTTTAATCACAGTTTCAATTTCAGTGCTTGTAATTTGTCTGTTTTTCTTTTCTATTTCTTCCTGGTTCAGTCTCAGAAGGTTGTGCTTTTCTAAGAATTTGTCCATGATACTTTGTATTTCTGCAGTGTCAGTTGTTACTTCTTTTTTCATTTCTAATTCTATTGTTTTGAGTCTTCTCCCTTTTTTTCTTGATGAGTCTGACTGATGGTTTATCAATTTTGGTCATCTTCTCAAGGAACCAACTTTTAGTTTTATTGATCTTTCCTATTGTTTCCTTCACTTCTTTTTCATTTATTTCTGATCTGATCTCTATGATTTCTTTCCTTCTGCTAACTTTGGGGATATTTTGTCCTTCTATCTCTAATTGCTTTAGGTGTAAGTTTAGGTTGTTTATTTGAAATGTTTCTTGTTTCTTGAGGTAGGATTGTATTGCTATAAACGTCCCTCTTAGAACTGCTTTGCTGTCTCCCATAAGTTTTGGGTCATCGTTTTCTCATTGTCATCTGTTTCTAGGTATATTTTTAGATTTCCCCATTGATTTCTTGAGTGATCTCTTGGTTATTTAGTAGTGCATTGTCTAGCCTCCATGTGCTTGTAGTTTTACAGGTTTTTTCCTGTAATTGATATCTAGTCTCATAGTGTTGTGGTCGGAAAAGATACTTGATACAATTTCAATTTTCTTAAATTTACCAAGGCTTGGTTTGTGACCCAAGATATGATCTATCCTGGAGAATGTTACATGAGCACTTGAGCAGAAAGTGTATTCTGTTGTTTTTGGATGGAATGTCCTATAAATATCAATTAAATCCATCTTGTTTAATGTATCATTTAAAGCTTATGTTTCCTTATTTATTTTCATTTTGGATGATCTGTCCATTGGTGAAAGTGGGGTGTTAACATCCTCTACTATGATTGTGTTACTGTCGATTTCCCCTTTTATGGCTGTTAGCATTTACCTTATGTACTGAGGTGCTTCTATGTTGGGTGCATAAATATTTACAATTGTTAAATCTTCTTGGATTGATCCCTTGATCATTATGTAGTATCCTTCTTTGTCTCTTGTAATAGTCTTTATTTTAAAGTCTATTTTGTCTGATATGAGAATTGCTACTCCAGCTTTTTTTTGATTTCCATTTGCATGGAATATCTTTTTCCATCCCCTCACTTTCAGTCTGTATTTGTCACTAGGTCTGAAGTGGGCCTCTTGTAGAAAGCATATATACACGTCTTGTTTTTGTATGCATTCAGCCAGACTATGGCTTCTGGTTGGAGCATTTAATCCATTTATATTCAAGGTAGTTATTGCTATGTATGTTCCTATTACCATTTTCTTAATTGTTTTGGGTTTGTTTTTGCAGGTCTTTTCCTTCTCTTGTGTTTCCTACCTAGAGAAGTCCCTTTAGCATTTGTTGTAAAGCTGGTTTGGTGGTGCTGAATTCTCTTAGCTTTTGCTTGTCTGTAAAGCTTTTAATTTCTCCATTGAATCTGAATGAGATCCTTGCTTAGTAGAGTAATCTTGGTTGTAGGTTTTTCCCTTTCGTCACTTTAACTATGTCCTGCCACTCCCTTCTGGCTTGCAGAGTTTCTGCTGAAAGATCAGCTGTTAACCGTATGGGGATTCCCTTGTATGTTATTGGTTGTTTTTCCCTTGCTGCTTTTAATATTTTTTCTTTGTATTTAATTTTTGATAGTTTGATTAATATGTGTCTTGGTGTGTTTCTCCTTGGATTTATCCTGTATGGGACTCTCTGCACTTCCTGGACTTGATTATTTCCTTTCCCAAATTAGGGACATTTTCAACTATAATCTCTTCAAATATTTTTTCAGTCCCATTCTTATTCTCTTCTTCTTCTAGGACCCCTATAATTCAAATGTTGGTGCATTTAATGTTGTCCCAGAGGTGTCTGAGACTGTCCTCAATTCTTTTCATTCTTTTTTATTTATTCTGCTCTGTGGTAGTTATTTCCACTATTTTATATTCCAGGTCACTTATCCGTTCTTCTGCCTCAGTTATTCTGCTACTGATTCCTTCTAGAGAATTTTTAATTTCATTTATTGTGTTGTTTATCATTGGCCATTTTCTCTTTAGTTCTTCTAGGTCCTTGTTAAGTGTTTTTTGTATTTTCTCCATTCTATTTCCAAGAGTTTGGATCATCTTTACTATCATTACTCTGAATTCTTTTTCAGGTAGACTGCCTATTTCCTCTTCATTTGTTTGGTCTGGTGGGTTTTTACCTTGCTCCTTCATCTGCTGTGTGTTTCTCTGTCTTCTCATTTTGCTGAACTTACTGTGTTTGGAGTCTTCTTTTCACAGGCTGCAGGTTCATAGTCCCTGTTGTTTTTGGTGTCTGCCCCCAGTGGGTAAGGTTGGTTCAGTGGGCTGTGTAGACTTCCTAGTGGAGGGGACTGGTGCCTGTGTTCTGGTGGATGAGGCTGGATCTTGTTTTTCTGGTGGGCAGGACCGCATCCAGTGTTGTGTTTTGGGTGTCTGTGACCTTATTATGATTTTAGGCAGCCTCTCTGCTAATGGGTGGGGTTGTGTTCCTGTCTTGCTAGTTGTTTGTCATAGGGTGTCCAGCACTGTAGCTTGCTGGTCATTGAGGGGAGCTGGGTCTTAACGTTGAGGTGGAGATCTCTGGGAAAGCTTTCACCATTTGATGTTATGTGGAGCTGGGAAGTCTCTGGTGGACCAATGTCCTGAACTCGGCTCTCCCACCTCAGAGTCTGAGGCTTGACACCCAGCCAGAGCACCAAGACCCTGTCTGCCACATGGCTCAGAAGAAAATAGAGAAAAAAGAAAGAAAGAAGAGAAAAATAAAATAAAATAATTAAAATTTAAAAAATTTTTAATTATTAAAAATAAATAAAAAATTAAAAAGTAATAAAAAAAAAGAAAGACAGAAGAGAGCAACCAAAAAACATATCCACCAATGATAACAAGCTCTAGAAAACTATACTAAAACAAAAACAAAAACAAAAACAGCAGACAGAACCCTTGGACAAATGGTAAAGCACAACTACACAGTCAAAATTATACAAAGTCCACTGCTTCAATTTTGGGATGATTCGTTGTCTAATCAGGTATTCCAGAGATGCAGCGTACATCAAGTTGATTGTGGGGATTTAATCCGCTGCTTCTGAGGCTGCTGGGAGAGATTTCCCTTTCTCTTCTTTGTTCGCACAGATCCCAGGGTTCAGCTTTGGATTTGGACCCGCCTCTGCGTGTAGGTCGCCTGAGGGCGTCTGTTCTTCGCTCACACAGGACAGGGTTAAAGGAGCAGCTGATTTGGTGGCTCTGGCTCACTCAGGCCAGGGGGAGGGAAGGGTACGGAGGCGGGGCGAGCCTGCAGCGGCAGAGGCCGGCGTGACGTTGCACCAGCCCGAGGTGCGCCGTGCGTTCTCCTGAGGAAGTTGTCCCTGGATCACGGGACCCTGGCAGTGGCGAGCTGTACCGGCTCCCGGGAGGGGTGGTGTGGAGAGTGACCTGTGCTCGCACACAGGCTTCTTGGTGGCTGCAGCAGCAGCCTTAGCGTCTCATGCCCGTCTCTGGGGTCCGTGCTGATCGCCGCGGCTCGCGCCCGTCTCTGGAGCTCGTTTAGGCGGCGCTCTGAATCCCCTCTCCTCACGCACTCCGAAACAATTTTCTCTTGCCTCTTGGGCAGGTCCAGACTTTTTCCCGGACTCCCTCCTGGCTAGCCGTGGCGCACTAGCCCCTTCAGGCTGTGTTCACGCCGCCAACCCCAGTCCTCTCCCTGGGGTCCGACCTGAGGCCAAGCCTCAGCTCCCAGCCCCGCCGGCCCCGGTGGGTGAGCGGACAAGCCTCTCGGGCTGGTGAGTGCTGCTCGGCACCAAGCCTCTGTGCGGGAGTCTCTCCACTTTGCCCTCCGCACCCTTGTGGCTGTGCTCTCTTCTTTGGCTCCGAAGCTTCCCCCCTCTGCCACCTGCAGTCTCCGCCAGTGAAGGGGCTTTCTAGTGTGTGGAAACCTTTCCTCCTTCACAGCTCCCTCCCAGAGGTGCAGGTCCCATCCCTATTCTTTTGTCTCTGTTTTTTCTTTTTTCTTTTGCCCTACCCAGGTACGTGGGGAGTTTCTTGCCTTTTGGGAAGTCTGAGGTCTTCTGCCAGTGTTCAGTAGGTGTTTTGTAGGAGTTGTTTCACATGTAGATGTATTTCTGATGTATTTGCGGGGAGAAAGTTGATCTCCACGTCTTACTCTTCCGCCATCTGGAAGGTCTCCCCTCATTTTCTTGATTATAGTGATGGTTTCATGGGAGTCTACATGTCATAATTCATCAAACTGTGCTCTTAAATAATACATTTCTTTATGTTGATTATAGCACAATATAGGTGTTAAAAATACAGACTGTGATTATAATCACTGGTTAATATATTCCTTATGTCTGCTATTTACAGGACCCACACTAAACAATTGGAAAAATAGACTTTTTTTTTCACTTCTCTCCAACATATTCTCCTCCAGTTTCTAGGTGTGAAAGTTAATATAGAGAATCCTCACTAAAATGGAGTAGGGAGGCCAGAACAGGGAGCCCTCAGGCACTTACCACTCAAACTCAATACAGATTTCACTGGAAGAGACAAACTGCATCTCTGGCAGGAAGTGACTCATTTGCCGCTCTCATCAGAAGGACGAGAGAGTTCTGTCTGAATGACAGTGGGTCAGCTAATGAGAGACTGGAACAACTCAGCCAATGAAAAGCCACTATATTTTGAACTCCCAGTTTCCTCCAACAGACTTCTCGTTTGTACTAGCCCCTCCCACTTCTCCTTCTCTGTACAAAAGTTTCCTCTCTTTTGTTTTACACAAACTTGCATGAGTTTTGCTATAGTTGCATGTCCCAAATTGCATTTTTTTTGTTGTTTTTGGCCTCACAGCATGGCATGTGGTATCTTAGTTCCCTTCCCAAATAAATCCATTTGCTAGTAAAATAACTGGCTGTTTCATTGTTTTAGATTAACATGTTTTTTCCCCCTACTCTTTTAAGTCTCCTAGGACACATGTTTTTATATTATCCTGCCCTAGTCAGAAAGAGTGGAGGGAAAGACACATGTTGCCTAGGTGCCAGGTATTCAACATAACATCCTTGAGACCTATTGTTATGCTTTAGGAGGCATTTCCATTTTAAATGGAAACCTGAGAAGCCTTACTTAACATAAAGCAATGCATTACACATGGTAAAATGACAGGTAGTATTACATCTTAGTAGAGTGTGGGTTGATTTATGGAAGGAGGTCTCCAGGGTTATTTTCATTGATCAACAAATAACATATTCTTTTCTAAAGTTGGCTTTGAGTCCTAGTAATAACAATGCCTTATATTTGTATAGGATGTTAGTGATTACAAAGTGTTTTCACATTTATTATCTCATTTGTGCATGCAAAGTCCTTTTGAGGTGAATTAACTACAGTTTATGAATCATAAAGTTGACAGTTACCACAGTTCAACAACTTGCTTTCTATTCAAAAGCAAAAGTGGAATTTTAACCGAGTTAATTAGACTCCTTGTTCAACAATCTATCATCCAAACATAGCTACATCCATTTGAAATGACAAATTCCTTGAAAGCAATGCACTTTTGCTTCCTTTTAACTTCATAAGACCCTCCTTAAAGCAATCAACAATTTTGCTTGACTTATGGATGGAACTTTTGGCAATTTTAAATAAATGTTTAATTTCAGTGTATGGGAATGGAGATAAGAATCCTGCAAAATAATGAAGTGACTTATGGAAAATAAAATGCTATTGATCCTTGCTCTAAATCACTAAATTCATGTTTGATTTCTTCTTATTGAGTAAAGAAAAAGCGAGGATAAAGCTATGCAGTATGTATATGATTAAGGGGTGCAGCCATATTCCAACATTCTTGATCTCCATGTGACCTGTATTTTTTTCAAGAATTTGCTTACACAGCCAGTGATCATGCTTTTCACTACCTTCTCTGAGGATTCAAACCTCCCTCATTGTCTTGTCCATCATAGAACACAACTTCTATGCTGGAGATTGTGTGGTTCTTGTTGTTGAAGTAGAAAAAAAAAAAAAATAGTCCTTCACTTTAAGAAGCTACCAATCTAACTAAGAAGGGAAGATTTAAAAATTGTTAAAAACAAATAAACTAAAGATACCACTAGAATTTTAATATATCTTGCTTATTTGACAGAATTCTTAAAGAATCCATAAAATTACATTTTGTAATCACTTTTTTTCTAGATCAGGAAACTGATGCGTAATAAACGGCCTTAGAAAACACAGTTAGAAAATGATAGAGACAGGTCTTAAATCTTAGTATGACTCCAAAATCATGATGATCTTCCCACAAATCCATAATGAAAAGTAAATACCCATGTATATATATTCTACTGATTCACAGACAAGTAACCAAGGTAATTCAAAGGAAAAAATATAGTCTTTTCAGCAAATTGTGTTAAAACAATCACACATCCACATGCAAAATATAAATCTCAGCCCTTACCTCACACCTTATACAAGAAATAACCTTAAATGTATCATAGACTTAAACATGTAAAAGCTAAACCTATAAAATTTCTAGAAGAAATGACAGGAGGAAACTTTGTGACTTTTGATTAGGCAAAGATTTCTTAAACTGGCCACAAACAGTATAACTCAGAAAAGAAAAAGCAAAATAAATTGAACTTCATCAAAATTTAAACCTTCTACTTCACAAAGACACTGTTAGAGAAGGAAACAACAAGTTACAGACTAGGAGAAAACATGACCCAAACCCCTGTGTAGTAAAGGCATATTTAGATAATATATAAACACTCTTAAAAATTAATAATAAGAAGATAACCCAATTTTTAAAACGGGCAAAAGATTTGAACAGATACTCCACCAAGAAGATATGTAGATGGCAATGCTTGACATCATTAGTTATTAGAAAAATGCAAATTAAAACCACAATGACAGGGGCTTCCCTGGTGGCTCAGTAGTTAAGAATCTGCCTGCTAATGCAGGGGACACGGGTTCGAGCCCTGATCCAGGGAGATCCCACATGCCGTGGAGCAACTAAGCCCGTGCGCCACAACGACTGAGCCTGCGCTCTGGAGACCGTGAGCCACAACTACTGAAGCCCTTGTGCCTAGAGCCTGTGCTCCACAGTGGGAGAGGCCTCCACAGTGACAAGCCTGCACACTGGAACGAAGAGCAGCCCCTGCTCGCCACAACTAGAGAAAGCCCGCGTGCAGCAATGGAGACCCAATGCAGCCAAAAATAAAATAAATAAATTAAATAAATCTATTTAAAAAAATACCACAATGACATCATTGCATATCTACTAGATATCTAAAGTTAAAAAAAAAAAAAAAACACTGACAATACTAAGTTTGATTAGTATGTGACGCCACTGAAACCCTCATACATTGTTTATCATAATGCAAAATGATACAGGTATTTTAAAAATCGTTGACATTTCTACATAGTGTTAAATATCTATATCTTATAATCCAGTAGTCCCACTCAGTATTATGACCCCAAAAAACAGAAACATTTTCCACACAAAGATTTGTATGTGAATATTTGTATAAACTTATTCATAATAGTCAATATTGGAATCAAGCCAAAGATCCATCACATAGTAAATATATAAACAAATTGTGGTATAGCCAAATAATGGAATGCTACCTAGCCATTAAAATGAATGAACTGTTGATACATGAAACGGTATGGATGGATCTCAAAGGCATTATACCAGAAAACACATACTGTATGATTCCACTTAAATGAAATTCTGAAAAAGGCAAAAGTATAGAGACAGAAAATAGTAGGTTGGTGGTCACCAGGCATTGGGGGTGGAATATTATAGAATTGACTACAAATAGTCATGAGGGAACTATTTTTGGTAATGGAAATGTTCTATATCTTGATGGTAGTGTTGGTTGAATGACAGTCTATCTTTAACAAAGTTCACCAGTGGCACACTCAAAAAGGAGAATTTTACTATATGTAAATTACCTTTCAAAAACCTGATTAATAGAAAAGGTGATACATATTAGTAAGTGCAAAAAGATTTCAGAGGAGGAAAGAAATCTAGGGAATAAAATAATCCACAAAGACTCCCTTGTGTGAAAAATGAGAGAGCTTTCCAGTGGGGAATGAGTGTGAGGAAAAGCACACAGATCACTGTTTACAGAAGAATGAGATGATTCATATGTTTGTTTGAACTTTCCTCCTGGGGAAATAAAGGGGCCCTGGTTCTTTGTTCAATGAGGTTTGAGGTTTTAAGTGTCAGAGATGGGCACAACACTAAAAGTAAAATTAACCTAACTCTCAAGCTGGAAATCAAATCACAAGGAAAATCTTCAAAGCAGTATCCAAGTTTGGCACATAGTCAAGAACTGATAGTATGAACAAAACATCAAAGTGTTCTGGTCTTTAGACTCTGATCAGAATCAGGGGACAAGAAACTGGACAGCAATCAGGGAAATAAAATGGCTGTGAAGTTTACAAAGGTGAATACAAGGCTAGATCTGGAGAGATTCAGTCAGGGTCTGTGGGCACCTAGAACTCAAATATTTTTTTAGGACCTGACAGTCTTGTTCTATTGTAAAAAAGCAGCTATTGAGAACATTAAGTTGGTTCAGCTGAAGAGATAGTTCAAAATGGAGAGGAATGGGGGACACAATTACAGATATAATTTGTCAAATCTAGTTCTGTCTATATTCTACTGAATTCAAATAATGCTAAACTGTAGGGTTTTATTGTGGTAATTCATGGGTTGACATTATAATATTTTATTAATAATCAAAACAACTTTCCGGGACTTCCCTGGTGGTCCAGTGGTAAAGAATCTGCCTTGCAATGCAGGGGATGTGGGTTCGATCTCTGGTCAGGGTACTAAGATCTCACATGCCACGGGGCAACTAAGCATGAATGCCACAATACTGAGCTTGCATGCCTCAACTAGAGCCTGCATGCCACAAACTACAGAGCCCATGGGCCCTGGAACCTGCATGCCACAACTAGAGAGAAGCCCATGCACCACAACGAAGAGCCCACACGCCTCAAGGAAAGATCCCTCATGCCTCAACGAAGATCCCACATGCCACAACTAAGACCCAATGTAGCCAAAAAAATAAAAACAAACAAACAAAAAACAACTTTCCAAAAAGTTTCACTTTCTTGCATCCTATCATAATAATTGCTTGCACATATTCAGCAAAGTGAGAGATTTAGTGAGGTAATCAGTGACCTGGGGAGTGAAAATGTAGTTGGCTTGAGCTATGCTTACTTGGCCTTAAATTTTATTTCTTAAGCTTTAAGACTGATGCTAAGATTATTAAATGGTGAGTGTCATAGTGTGTTTCTCCGTTGTTTCCTGGAAGTACTGCTGACTGTTTCATTCCCTTCCTTTTCAGGGCAATTGCATGAATTTACTATGTTATTAAATTATTAATTCATTCAGTAAACATTTATTAAATATCAACTATATTCCTGACACTATTTTATGCTCTGAGGGACAGGGTAACATTGGTACAGTGTGGTGGGATTTGAAGCTTTAAAACACAAAAATGAATAGGATACCATATCTGCCTTCAAATTCTCATAATAAGATATATAAAAAAGATATATAGCTGTTGAATGTACTGGAATCTTACCTGTGCTTCAAGGATAGATATTAGATCATGAGCCATCTATTAATAACATAAAGATATTGTTGTAAAATACACTATTAAAAGTGGGATCCTCATAATACTTTCTAGGGATTAGTATAGTATTCTCCACTCCTCCACCAATAAAATTTATAGTTAGATTCTGAAAGAATCAGAGCAGGTGAGAATCAACTTCTAAAAATTATTTGTTCAGTTTATAAAGGCACGTTGAACCAGCTCTTAGTTTCATTTATCTTGTCTATTGTCTTTTAAAAAATTTATTGTTATTTATTTCTGCTCTAATTTTTGTTATTTCTTTACTTCTACTAACTTTGGGCTTTGCTTGTTCTTTTTTTGTTTCTTAAGGTTCAAAGTTATGTTGTTTATTTGAGACTTTTCTTCTTTCTTCATTGATCATTATGAACTTACCATTTAGAACTTTCTTTACTGCATCCTATAAATTTTGGTATATTACTTTTCCACTTTTGCTTGTCTCAAGGTATTTTTTATTTCTCATGTGATTTCTTCTTTGACCCATTGGTTATTCAGTAGCATGTTGTTTAATCTCCACATATTTGTGAATTTTCCAGTTATTTACATGTAGTTAATTTCCAGTTTCACACCACTGTGGTTGGAAAAAAATGCTTGATGTGATTTCAACCCTGTTAACTTTATTAAGACTTGTTTTGTGGCCTACCATGTGATCTATCTTGGAAAATGTTCCATGTGAACTTGAGAAGAATGTGTGTTCTGTTGCTTTTGGATGAAATGTCCTGTAAATATCTGTTAAGTATACCTTTTCTAATATGTTGTTTAAGGCTGATGTTTCCTTACTAATTTTCTTTATGGATGATATATCCATTGATATAAGTGGGTTACTAAAGTCCTCTACTATTATTGTATTGCTATCTATTACTCACTTTAGGTCTGTTAATGTTTGCTTTATATATTTAGTTGCTCCTATCATGGATGAAAAAAATATTTACAAATGTTATAGCCTCTTGTTGAATTGAATCCTTTATCATTATGTCATGCATTTCTTTGTCTCTTACTACAGTCTTTATTTTAAGGTTCAATTTCTCTGATATAAGAATATCTTCTCCAGGTTTCTTTTGGTTTCCATTTGCATAGAATACCTCTTTCCAGCCCTTTACTTTCAGTCTGTGTGTGTCCTTACATCTAAAGTGTGTCTCTTATAGTCAGCATATAGATGAGTATTGTTTTGTTTCTTTTTAATCCATTCAGGCACTCTATGTCTTTTGATTGGAGAATTTAGTCAATTTACATTTAAAATAATTATTGATAGGTATGTACTTATTGCCATTTTGTTAATTGTTTTCTAGTAATTTTTGTAGTTCCTATCTGTATCTTTACTCTCTTGTTCACGTCCTTTGGTAGTGTGCTTATATTCCTTTCTCTTTATCTTTTGTTTATTTACTATAGGTTTTTGCTTTGTGGTTACCATGAGACTTACATATAACAACTTATATCTGTAACAGTCTATTTTAAGTTGATAACAAATTAACTTTGATCTCATTCTAAAGCTCAACATGTTTACTTTCTCCCCCTTTGCTTTATGTATTTAATGTCCCATTTATGTCTTTTTATCTTTTATATTACTTAACTAATCATTGTAATCATAGTTACTTTTACTACTTTTGTCTTTTAACCTTCATAATAGCTTTATAAGTAATTAATCCACTACCTTTACAATATATTTAGTTTTCCATTGAGATTTATTCTTTCATATGTGTTTTGTTACTAATTAGCCCCTCTTTCTTTTCATCTTAAAGAAGTCACTTTAACACTTCTTGTAATACTGGTTTAGTGGTGATGAACTACTTTAGTTTTTGTTTGGAAGACTCTTTAACTCTCCTTAAATTCTGAGCCACAACTATGCTGGGTAGATTATTTTTTTTTTCCAGCACTTTGAATATATCATGCCACTCCCTTCTGGGCCTGCAAAGTTTGTGTTGAAAAATCTTCTGATAGTTTAATAGGGGTTCCCTTGTATGTAACAGATTGTTTTTCTCTTGCTAAGTTTAATATTCTCTCCCCATCTTTAACTTCTGACATTTTAGTTATAACATGTGTTGGTGTGGGTCTCTTTGGATTCATCTTATTTGGAACTTTATAGGTTTCCTGGAACTAAGAAATGGTTCCTCGAAAACATAAACAAAATTGATGAACTTTGAACTAGACTCACCAAGAAAAGAAAAAAAAGAAAGAAGATTCAAATAAATAAAATCAAAGATGAAAGAGGAGTATCACAGCTGATACCACAGAAGTAAAAAGAATCATAAGGGACTGCTGTGAACAATGATACACAAAAAAATTGAACAATCTAGAAGAAATGGATAAGATCCTAGAAACATACAACCTATCAGGACTGAATCATGATGAAATAGAAAAATGAACAGACTGATTACTGATAAGGAGATTGAATCAGTCATCAAAAACCTCCCAAAAAACTAGTCCAGGACCAGATGGCTTCACTGGTGAATTCTACCTAATGTTCAAAGAAGAATTAATTATCAATTTTTCTCAAACTCTTCCAAAAATTAGAAGAAAGGGGAACTCTTCCAAATACATTTTATAAGGCCATTCTGCTGGTACCAAAACTAGGAAAGAATGCCAAGAGAGTGAGAAGAGAGGAAGAGAGAGATAGATTATTGGGGGGAGGGGGCAGATTAAAGACCAATATTCCTGATAAATATAGATACAAAAATCCTCAAGAAAATATTAGTAAACTGAATTCAGCAATAGATTAAATGGTTCATACACCATGATCAAGTAGGATTTATTTCAGGGATGCAAGGATGTTTCAACATCTGCAAATCAGTTAATGTGATACACCACATTTACAAAATAAAGAATAAAAATCATATGATCACCTCAATAGATGCAGAAAAATATTTGAGAAAATTCAACATCCATTTATGATTAAAAAGAAAAAAAAAAAAAAGAAAACCCTTAACAAAGTGTATGGAGGGAATGTACCTCAATATAATAAAAACTATACAGGACAAGGCCACAGCTAACATCATTCTCCATGGTGATAAACTGAAAGCATTTCCTCTAAGATCAGAAAAAAGACATGCATGTCTACTCTCACCACTTTCATTCAACATAGTATTGGAAGTCCTAGCCAGAGCAATTAGGCAAGAAAAAGAAATGAGTCATACAAATTGGAAAGGTAAAAATAAAAGTCACTATTTGCAGATGACTATACTCTACATAGAAAATGCTGAAGACTCCATCAGGAAAGGTTAGAACTAAAAAATGAAATCAGACTTAGCAGCCATCTTGGTTATCAGATTGGCCGTCACAGTATCACTGCGCTTGTGTTCAAGTGACCATTATTTACTTAATAACAGGGCCAAAAGGTTGGAATAGTGATTCTGGTAATTCGGATATACCAAAGACAAGTTGTAAAGTGTTTCCTTTAAGTGAAAAGGTGACTTAACAAGGAAAAAGAAATTGTATGACGAGGTTGCTAACACCTACGAGCAGGAATTTATTGCTCTGCCCTGAGGAGTGGGAGCTGTTTCACAGATGGCACTCTGATCATCAGCAGCCAGACTCCTAAATGTTAAAGCAGCATGGCTGACAGGTTCTTGGTGCTCCAGCCAGGTGTCAGGCCTGAGCCTCTAAGGTAGGAGAGCCGAATTCAGGACATTAGTCCAACAGAGACCTCCCGGCCCCACATAATATCACACAGCAGAAGCTCTCCCAGAGATCTCCATCTCAACACTAAGAACCAGCTCCACTCAACGACCAGCAAGCTACAGTACTGGACACCCTATGCCAAACAACTAGCAAGACAGGAACACAACCACACCCATTAACATAGAGGCTGCCTAAAATCATAATAAGGTCACAGACACCTCAAAATACACCACAGGATGTGGTCCTGCCCACTGGAAAGATAAGATCCAGCCTCATGCACCAGAACACAAGCACCAGTTCCCTCCACCAGGAAGCCTACACAACCCACTGAACTAACCTTAGAAACTTAGCCACTGGGGGCAGACACCAAAACCAAAGGGGACTATGAACCTGCAGCCTGTGAAAAGAAGACTCCAAACACAGTAAGTTCAGCAAAATGAGAAGACAGAGAAACACACAGCAGATGAAGGAGCAAGGAAGCAAATGAAGAGGAAATAGGCAGTCTACCTGAAAAAGAATTCAGAGTAATGATAGTAAAGATGATCCAAACTCTTGGAAATAGAATGGAGAAAATACAAAAAACACTTAACAAGGACCTAGAAGAACTAAAGAGAAAATGGCCAATGATAAACAACACAATAAATGAAATTAAAAATTCTCTAGAAGGAATCAGTAGCAGAATAACTGAGGCAGAAGAACGGATAAGTGACCTGGAATATAAAATAGTGGAAATAACTACCACAGAGCAGAATAAATAAAAAAGAATGAAAAGAATTGAGGACAGTCTCAGACACCTCTGGGACAACATTAAATGCACCAACATTTGAATTATAGGGGTCCTAGAAGAAGAAGAGAATAAGAATGAGACTGAGAAAATAGTTGAAGAGATTATAGTTGAAAATGTCCCTAATTTGGGAAAGGAAATAATCAAGTCCAGGAAGTGCAGAGAGTCCCATACAGGATAAATCCAAGGAGAAACACACCAAGACACATATTAATCAAACTATCAAAAATTAAATACAAAGAAAAAATATTAAAAGCAGCAAGGGAAAAACAACCAATAACATACAAGGGAATCCCCATACGGTTAACAGCTGATCTTTCAGCAGAAACTCTGCAAGCCAGAAGGGAGTAGCAGGACATAGTTAAAGTGATGAAAGGGAAAAACCTACAACCAAGATTACTCTACCCAGAAAGGATCTCATTCAGATTCAATGGAGAAATTAAAAGCTTTACAGACAAGCAAAAGCTAAGAGAATTCAGCACCACCAAACCAGCTTTACAACAAATGCTAAAGGAACTTCTCTAGGTAGGAAACACAAGAGAAGGAAAAGACCTACAAAAACAAACCCCAAACAATTAAGAAAATGGTAATAGGAACATACATATTGATAACTACCTTAAATGTAAATGCATTAAATGCTCCAACCAAAAGACATAGGCTGGCTGAATGGATATAAAAACAAGGCCCGTATATATGCTGTCTACAGGAGACCCACTTCAGACCTAGGGACACATACTGACTGAAAGTGAGAGGATGGAAAAAGATATTCCATGCAAATGGAAATCAAAGGAGAGGTGGAGTAGCAATTCTCCTATGAGACAAAATGGACTTTAAAATAAAGACTATTACAAGAGACAAAGAAGGACACTACATAGTGATCAAGGGATCAATCCAAGAAAAAGATATAACAATTGTAAATATTTATGCAAGCAACACAGGAGCACCTTAATACATAAGGCAAATGCTAACAGCCATAAAAGGGGAAATCAACACTAGCACAATCATAGTAGGGGACTTTAACACCCCCACTTTCACCAATGGACAGATCATCCAAATTGAAAATAAAAGGGAAACACAAGCTTTAAATGATACATTAAAAAAGATGGACTTAATTGATATTTATAGAACATTGCATCCATAAACAACAGAATACACTTTCTTCTCAAGTGCTCTTGGAACATTCTCCAGGATACATCATACCCTGCGTCACAAATCAAGCCTTGGTAAATTTAAGAAAATTAAAATCGTACCAGGTATCTTTTCCTACCACAGCATTATGAGATTAGATATCAATTACAGGAAAAAAATATGTAAAAAATACAAACACATGGAGGCTAAGCAATAAACTACTAAATAACCAAGAGGTCACTGAAGAAATCAAAGAGGAAATAAAAAATACCTAGGAACAAATGACAATGAAAACACAACGACCCAAAACCTATGGCATACAGCAAAAGCAGTTCTAAGAGGGAAGTTTATAGCAATACAATCCTATGTCAAGAAACAAGAAACATCTCAAATAAACAACCTAACCTTACCCCTATAGCAACTTGAGAAAGAAGAACAAAAAAACCCAACCCCAAAGTTGTCAGAAGGAAAGAAATCATAAAGATCAGATCAGAAATAAATGAAAAAGAAATGAAAGAAACAATAGCAAAGATCAATAAACTAAAAGCTAGTTTTTGAGAAGATAAACAAAATTGATAAACCATTAGCCAGACTCATCAAGAAAAAAAGGAAGAAAACTCCAATCAACAGAATTAGAAATGAAAAAGAAGTAACAACTGACACTGCAGAAATGCAAAGGATCATGAGAGATTACTACAAGGAACTATATGCCCATAAAATGGGCAGCCTGGAAGAAATGGACAAATTCCAAGGAAAGCACAACCTTCTGAGACTGAACCAGGGAGAAATAGAAAATATGAACAGACCAATCACAAGTCATGAAATTGAAACTGTGATTAAAAATCTTCCAACAAACAAAAGCCAAGGACCAGATGGATTCACAGGCGAATTCTATCAAACATTTAGAGTAGAGCTAACACCGATCCTTCTCAAACTCTTCCAAAATATAGCAGAGGGAGGAACACTCCTGAACTCATTCTATGAGGCCACCATCACCCTGATACCAAAACCAGACAAAGATGTCACAAAGAAAGAAAACTATAGGCCAATATCACTGATGAACATAGATGCAAAAATCCTCAACAAAATACTAGCAAACAGAATCCAACAGCACACTAAAAGTATCATACACCATAATCAAGTGGGGTTTATCCCAGGAATGCAAGGATTCTTCAATATACACAAATCAATCAATGTGATAAACCATATTAAAAAATTGAAGGAGAAAAACCATATTATCATCTCAATAGATGCAGAAAAAGCTTTCAACAAAATTCAACACCGATTTATGATAAAAACCCTCCAGAAAGTAGGCATAGAGGGAACTTACCTCAACATAATAAAGGCCATATATGACAAACCCACAGCCAACATCATTCTCAACGGTGAAAACCTGAAACCATTTCCACTAAGATCAGGAAAAAGACAACGTTGCCCACTCTCACCACTACTATTCAACAGAGTTTTGGAAGTTTTAGCCACAGCAATCAGAGAAGAAAAAGAAGTAAAAGGAATCCAAATCGGAAAAGAAGAAGTAAAACTATCACTGTTTGCAGATGACATGATTCTATACATAGAGAATCCTAAAGATGCTATCAGAAAACTACTAGAGCTAATCAATGAATTTGGTAAAGTAGCAGGATACAAAATTAATGCACAGAAATCTCTTGCATTCCTATACACTAATGATGAAAAATCTGAAAGAGAAATTAAGGAAACACTGCCATTTACCATTGCAACAAAAAGAATAAAATACTTAGGAGTAAACCTACCTAAGGAGAAAAAAGACATGTATGCAGAAAACTATAAGACAATGATGAAAGAAATTAAAGATGATACAAACAGATGGAGAGACATACCATGCTCTTGGATTGGAAGAATCAACATTGTGAAAATGACTATACTACCCAAAGCAATCTACAGATTCAATGCAATCCCTATCAAACTACCAATGGCATTTTTCACAGAACTATAAAAAAATTTCACAATTTGTATGGAAACACAAATGACCCTGAATAGCCAAAGCAATCTTGAGAAAGAAAAACGGAGCTGGAGGAATCAGGCTCCCAGATTTCAGAGTATACTACAAAGCTACAGGAATCAAGACAGTATGGTACTGGCAGAAAAAAAGAAATATAGATCAATGGACCATGATAGAAAGCCCAGAGATAAACCCACACACATATGGTCACCTTTTCTTTGATAAAGGAGGCAAGAATATACAATGGAGAAAGGACAGTCTCTTCAATAAGTTGTGCCGGGAAAACTGGACAGCTACATGTAAAAGAACGAAATTAGAACACTCCCTAATACCATACACAAAAATAAACTTAAAATGGATTAAAGACCTTAATGTAAGGCCAGACATTATAAACCTCTTCAAGGAAAACATAGGCAGAACACTCTCTGACATAAATCACAGCAAGTTCCTTTTTGACCCACCTCCTAGAGAAATGGAAATAAAAACAAAAATAAACAAATGGTACCTAATGAAACTTATAAGCTTTTGCACAACAAAGGAAACTATAAACAAGACCAAAAGGCAACCCTCAGAATGGGAGAAAATATTTGCAAGCGAAGCAACTGACAAAGGTTTAATCTCCAAAATATACAAGTAGCTCGTGCAGCTCAATATCAAAAAAAACAAACACCCCAATCCAAAAATGGGTGAAAGACATAAATAGACATTTCTCCAAAGAAGATATACAGATTGGCAACAAACACATGAAAGGATGTGCAACCTCCACTAATCATTAGAGAAATGCAAATCAAAACCACAATGAGGTATCACCTCACACTGGTCAGAATGGCCATCAACAAAAAATCTACAAACAATAAATGCTGGAGAGGGTGTGGAGAAAAGGGAACCCTCTTGAACTGTTGGTGGGAATGTAAATTGATATAGTCACTATGGAGAACAGTATAGAGGTTCCTTAAAAACTAAAAATTGAGCTACCATACGACCCACTACTGGGCACATGCCCTGAGAAAACCATAATTCAAAAAGAGTCATGTACCACAATGTTCATTGCAGGTCTATTTACAATAGCCAGGACATGGAAGCAACTTAATTGTCCAACAACAGATGAATGGACAAAGAAGATGTGGTACATATATACAATGGAATATTACTCAGCGATAAAAAGAAATGAAATTGAGTTATTTGTAGTGAAGTGGATGGACATACAGCCTGTCATACAGAGTGAAGTAAGTCAGAAAGAGAAAAACTAATACCGTATGCTAACACATATATATGGAATCTGAAAAAAAAAAAAAGTTCTGTAGAACCTAGGAGCAGGACAGGAATAAAGATGCAGACGTAGGGAATGGACTTGAAGACACTGGGAGGCGGAAGGGTAAGCTGGGACAAAGTGAGAGAGTGGCATGGACATATATACACTACCAAATGTAAAATAGATAGCTAGTGGGAAGCAGCCACACAGCACAGGGAGATCAGCTCAGTGCTTTGTTTCCTCCTAGAGGGGTGGGATAGGGATGGTGGGAGGGAGATGCAAGAGAGAGGAGTTATGGGGATACATGTATATGTGTAGCTGATTCACTTTGTTATAAAGCAGAAACTAACACACCATTGTAAAGCAATTATACTCCAATAAAGATGTTTGAAAATATATGAATTCAGTAAAGTGGCAATATACAAATTCTATAATCCAAAATCTGTTGCATCTTTACACTAATAATGAACTATCAGAGAGAGAAATTAAGAAACAATCCCAATTACAATTGCAGTAAGGAGAAGAAAATACCTGGGAAAAAATTTAACCAAGGAGGTTAAAGACCTATATATTAAAAACTACAAAACAATAATGAAAGAAGACACAAATAAATGGAAATATATTCCATGTTAATGGACTGGAAGAATCATTATTGTTAAAATGTACAAACTACCCAAAGCAATATACAGATTCAGTGCAATCCTTATCAAAATTGCAATGGTATTTTTCATAGAAATAGAACAAACAATCCTACAATTTGTATGGAACCAAAAAGGTACCAAATTGCCAAAGCAATGTTGAGAAAGAAGAGAGAAGCAGGAAGCATCACACTTCCTGATTTCAACTATATTACAAAATTATAGTAATTCAAACAGTATGGTATTCGCATAAAAACAAACACAGTCAATGGAACAAAATAGAGAGGCTAGAAATAAATCCACGCATATATGATCAATTATTTATAACAAGAATATATGATGGGGAAGGGACAGTCTCTTCAATAAATGATGTTGAGAAAACTGGACTGCCCCATGAAAAAGAATGAAACTGGACCATTATCTTACATCATACACAAAAATTAACTCAAAATGGATTAGACTTGGTCATAAGATCTGAAACCATAAAACTGCTAGTAGAAAACAGAGGAAGTAAGCTCATTGATGTAGGTCTTGGTGATGATTTTTTGAATCTGACAGCAAAAGCAAAAGTAACAAAAGCAAAAATAAACAAGTGGGACACAGCATAGTAAAAAGCTTCTGCACAGGAAAGGAAACCATCAACAAAATGAAAAGGCAACCTTCTGAATGGAAGAAAATAATTCCAAATCACATATCTGATAAGGAGCTGTTGGATAATATCCAAAATATACAAAGAACTCATACAATAGCAAAAAAATCAAACAATCTAATTAAAAACTGGGTGGAATAGGAGACAAGGCATGAGAACAACAAACTCTTTCTAAACCTTGTTTGCTGTTGGAGAATTAATTTTTCATATCCCACCAAGTGAGACTTTTTCTGGATCAGGGTCCAGGGGCTCTGGGAGCAGGTGCATGGCACTCTTTGCTTGGTGGTTCTCAATAAAGAGGGACTGATTTGCATTTCTCTAATAATTAGCAATGTTGAGCATCTTTTCATTTGACTTTTGCCCATCTGTATGTCTTCTTTGGAGAAATGTCTGTTTAGCTCTTCTCCACATTTTTTGATTGGGTTGTTTGTTTTTAGATATTGAGCTGTACGAGCTGTTAGTGTATTTTGGAGATTAATCCCTTATTGGTTGCATCATTTGCAAATATTTTCTCCCCATTCTGTAGGTTGTCTTTTCATTTAGTTTATGGTTTCCTTTGCTGTGCAAAAGCTTTTAAGTTTAATTATGTCCCATTTGTTTATTTTTGCTTTTATTTGGAATTAGCATATTAACATATAGTAACATATATATTAATATATATAAAATAGATAACCAACAAATACTTACTGTAAAACACAGGGAACTATACTCAATATTTTGTAATAACCTATAAGGGAAAAGAATCTGAAAAAAAAATATGTATAACTGAATCACTTAACTGTACACCTGAAACTAACACAACATTGTAAATGAGTTATACTTCAATAAAAATTTAAAAATTAAATTTTATAAACTTAAAACAAAATAAATTATATTTAAAACACATACAAAGAAGAGGGACTGAAAATACATTGGGGTTAGGTGTCTATGAGTTGTTAGTTTACTTTTGGTTCTGTCTATATTTAGATTTAATTGTGCCATTCATTACATTGGGTTATGTAGTGTAGCCTAATGTAAAATAAATAAAAGAGAGACTTTGGTGCGCAGTATCGAATGTGGTACCAGATATAGAGTAATCATTAATAAATGTGAATTAATCACACTATTTTAGAAAACTTTGTACGTAATTTTGCTCTATTCCTGCCTTTCTAAGTAAATGAGGGTCCTTTAATTTGTCTTTGAGCGACTATAAAAATGGGGATATATTGAGTTTCTGAGCAGATTAAGTGACACAAAGAGTAAGTGATTTAAAAGAATGCCTTACATGAAAAGATGCTCAACATCACTAATTATTAGAGAAATGCAAATCAAAACTACAATGAGGTATTACCTCACACCAGTCAGAATAGCCATCATCAAAAAATCTACAAACAATGAATGCTGGAAAGGGTGTGGAGAAAAGGGAACCCTCTTATACTGTTGGTGGGAATGTAAATTGATACAGCCACTACAGAGAACAGTATGGAGGTTCCTTAACAAACTAAAAATAGAGCTACCATTTGACCCAGCAATCCCACTCCGGGGCATATACCCAGAGAAAACCATAATTCAAAAAGATACAGGCAACCCAGTGTTCCCTGCAGCAGTATTTACAATAACCAGTACATGGAAGCAACCTAAATATCCATCAACAGAGGAATGGAAAAAGAAGGTGTGGTACATATATACAATGGAATATTACTCAGCCATAAAAAGGAACGAAATTGTGTCATTTGCAGAGACGTGGATGGACCTAGAGACTGTCATACAGAGTGAAGTAAGTAAGAAAGAGAAAAACAATTATCGTATATTAATACATATATGCGGAATCTAGAAAAATGGTACAGGTAATCTTATTTGCAAAGCAGAAATAGAGGCACAGACGTAGAGAAAAAAACATATGGATACCAAGGGGGAAAGGGGGGTGGTGGGATGAATTGGGAGATTAGGATTGACATATATACACTACTATGTATAAAATAGATAACTAGTGAGAACCTACTGTATAGCACAGGGAACTCTACTCGGTGCTTTGTGGTAACCTAAATGGGAAGGAAATCCAAAAAAGAAAGGATATATGTATACATATTCACTTTCCTGTACAGCAGAAAATGACATAACAGTGTAAAGCAACTATACTCCAACAAAATAAAAAAATAAAATAAAATATCTTTTCTGGAAAAAAAAGTAAAAGAATGCCTTGTTCATAGTAAGTACATGACCATATATATTAATTTTAATGCTTTGTACTACACTTTTTTTTTTGATAAAATTAATGTTACCCCCTATGGATAAAGAATTATTTTATGTATTTGACCTCAAACTGGTGTCCAAAGTAGACAAGACCAATGAAGTATAAACAGTATGCTTTTTAGCATCCTGCACGTACGAGGTCCTACTATAGCCATGTGTGTATTCATTCAACAGCTGCTCCATTTATACAGGTGACACCTAAGTTTGTATCTTTCCTGGACCTCAGTCCTGTGCATTAAGCTGTCCATAAGACATCTCCATTTGGATGCACACAATCATCTCAAACTCATCATTTCCATATTGGAATTTAAATCCTGCGTTATCTATTCAGGGGAAATCATCATCATAAACTAGTTCTAAAGTGAGAGTTTATGAATTATTCTTGACTTTTTCAATAGTTACTTCTACTTCCAATCGTTAACCATGTATTTTAAATCTATTTCCTGTGTATTTTTAAAGCAATCCATTTTATTCACTCCATTGCCAGTAATTTAATACAGAATACCATAATCACTTGGCTAGATTACTGACACAGTCTTCCAATTATCTTTCATCCTTTGTAGTGTACTGTTCTCCTTATACACTAATATATTATCTCATTTTATAATTTGGGTGTTGATTGAATTTGCAAGCATCCATATTTGATTATGTCATTTTCACATATAAAACTCTTAAAACCTCCTTGCTTTCAGGATAAACTTTCCTTGACATGGATTGTAAATGTTTATATGACCTACTCCCATTTTCTTCTCCAGCCCCATCTCACACAAGTCCTGATTTTGTACTCCAATCTCCAGTGATACTAAATGTCTTATAGTTTCTCAAGAATATGCCAAGCTGGCATTCCCTTTCTCTGGAACTTTTTAATTTTTTATTTAACCACTCTCCTATAACTGTCTAACTTCTGGACACCACCTAAAAGGAGAAGAGAACATAGCTAGGGAGAACATCTGGAAAGTTATGGAAGTAATCTAGGCACGTGGCAAAAATCCGTGGTCTAGAACTTTTTAAAATAAATTTATTTTATTTTTTTTATTTTTGGCTGCATAGGGTCTTCATGGCTGTGCATGGGCTTTCTCTAGTTGTTGCGAGCGGGGGCTACTCTTCATTGCAGTGCACGGGCTTCTTATTGCGGTGGCTTCCCTTGTTGCAGAGCATGGGCTCTAGGAGCGCAGACTTCAGTAGTTGTGGCACACGGGCTCAGTAGTTGTGGCTTGTGGGCTCTAGAGCACAGGCTCAGTAGTTTTGGTGCATGGGCTTAGTTGCTCCGTGGCATGTAAGATCTTCCTGGACCAGGGTTCAAACCTGTGTCCCCTGCACTGGCAAGCGGATTCTTAACCACTGCGCCACAAGGGAAGCCCTTTGGTCTAGAATGTTCACTCCAGAAATGGAAGGGTAAAGATGAATCCTAGTAACATCTCAATGGATTCTATTGAAAAGTAATGAATAGATGAACTTCCAAGGAAACATCAAGGTTCTTTGAGAGAACACTGGTGATATTAGAAGAAAAAAGAAAATTGAGATGGGAATCTTCACATGAGTCTCTCCATGTATAAAATGGATATAATATTGTCTGCTTTACCGTCATCCTACAGAGTTATTGTGAAAAAAATATGACAACTGTGAAAGTGTTTTCAATTAACATATATTTCTATACAATTTGAAAAGGCTTTATTTCATGGATTGGCCAGACCACATGGTACTTAGGACTTTGGCATTCTTCTGTGTTCTGTGGAAATCTACATCCAGAATGCAATATCACAGAATATTTGCCTAGAAACAGAGGGTAACTGCTGCCAGAAAATTTACACACAGTTCCCAAAATATTCCATTTGACACTTTGATCACAAATGATGGTATTTAGGTGCATTCATTGACACATGGAGTTTTTCTGAGCAAAAGAGTTTTTCTTGTAGGCAACTAAATAGTACTTGGTGCTAAGGTACAGTTCTGCATGGAGCCCTTGAAGCTGGAGTGGTGGAGAGAGTTAAGTGAGCAGTTCAACTGCTAATGCCAGGCTACAGAGACAGGAACAGAAAACTGGTGCCAGATTATTCATCTGGGTACTTTTCAGCCAGTTGGGAGAATACAAAAGAAAACAAATATTATGTCATAACTGGGCTCTATATTAAAACACACACACACATACACCAACTATGTGGTAAAAGAGGACAAGGAATCAATTATTTTTTCTGAGGTAAAGATTTTTAGATTGCAAAATGTGCAATTTAGCTTTCTGCATCTGGTGCTTCATTTTTAGGGCCTAAAGTATGCAGTAAAATTTTCAAAACAAATCTTGCGATTTTTCAAACTGCATGGCTGTGGATCAATTTGTTTAAACATTAATTTACAAGGAAAGACATTCAGTAGAAGTTTCTTTGGAGTCATATTTTAGGATCTCAAAATTACTCTTATTATGTAAAAGACAATGAAAATTATAACTAATAATTAAGTAAAGAGAAGAAAACTAAGACTGTGAAGAAAAATCATCAGAAAATGATTTTGTTTACGACTATCACAATAAAAGCTCAGAATGAAAAGTATACCAAAAGTATAACTAAAAGAAGGAAAAATCTCTTTCAAATTTATTTTCTTCTTGTTTCTTTTCTTTCTTCTTTTGAAAAGTAACAGCAGCTTTTAATTGTTGTATGAGAGAAAAACATTTGTAAATTTAAAGTCCAGTTAGTTTTGATAAAGTGAGATCTTTGAGGATATTTTAAAGTATCTATACTTTCTCTATGTCTTATAAAGAAATACATAATCTTACACATAAATTATGTAGCTGCTGTACGAATTTATATTTTGCTCCCTTTCTGTAACATGTCTTCCAGGTCAATGTATTTGTATGTATAAGCGTGCATGGCTGAAATTCCAGATGTCTAATACTTGAAGCAATTTTGCTAAAGAACATGTTTTTAAAGAGTTCAGATATGACCAGATATAGGTAGTTCCAACTGGAATGACAGGTCTTCCACAGGCCATTCATGGAGGTTTCTTTGGCTATAGGAGTTCAAGTACTTCCCATTCTGAAGAAGCTTCTGGTTTATAAAATGCAGATGAATATGGCCATCCAACCCACCTCCCTGAGATGTCCTGAGACAAAAGCAAATCCACATGTGAAAGGTGAAAGTACTCTGGCGCGGGGCAGGAGGAATTAGAAAGATTGCATAAGTCTAATAAGTGTTATGAAATTCAAACACTGAACAGAAACGATTCCCAAGGAATATTTTTTTGTGTACTTGAGAATACAAAATTATCAACCAAAATGATCTGAACAGAAATTTGTGAATTAGTTTTCACATTATTTCCAAATATTTTTTAGTAACCCATCGATTTGTATGCTGAAGCCATTTAGGTGCCTTGAACTAGAAACTACAGAGAAGCCATCATAGCAAGCATCTTGATTAGAATCTGTGACATGGTTTGTTGATTTGGCGACACAGATATACCCCCAAGTCACCTGGTGTCCTTCTGCAAACATGGTTTGCTGATTTGGTGACACAGATATACTCCCAAGTCACACAGTGTTCTGCAGCATGATAACTGTACATAGGGAATTTTGTCTATTAACTGTTCAAAACTGGGGACAGGGCTGGACCATCACCAAAAAACTCACCTTCTAAAGTCATTGATTTTATTATAACTCCTTTGAGACTATTTGTATCACTTTCACTGGAGATATGCTTTAATCTTTGCTTTCACATACATTTCACATATTTTTAATTTCACTTTTATGAGATTCACTGGGGTTGACCTCCCTTGTATCCTCATAGTCAGTTTCATACTATAGATTTCAAGAAGAACCTCATCTGCAGTCTTGAATCTTTACCCACATTTCTATAGTTATTGACCCCTTATCTTTTATAAATGATTAAGATCATCTCAAACCATAGACTCCTTTTCACTTTTGTGTCCCCTAGAGTGATTTTAGAAATGGAGGGCACTTCATGACCTCCCTCTTCTGTTTTCTGTCTCTAGAAATTGTGTCAGTTTTCTTCTGAAGAAGTAGCTAAAACGTAACATTTTTTTTTTTTTTCTGGACTCTTCTCAACTTCTTTTAGGGCAAATTCTTCATCGTTATCAACTGCACATCATTAATTGTGGAGCATGATGGGCTAAGTCAGTCTTAACCGTTGTACCACATCCTGAAATCCAACCTATGTTATCATTTTACTTTATTATGTGAAGTATTTCTGGTCTTGAAAAATTGATTATAATTCTGTGTTTATCTTGGTACTATTGACATTTACCAGTACATGCATTTTCTTTTACTCTATTGTGTCACAGATTACTTTCTTCCTAATCAGTCATTCCTATGGGCATAAAAAAGCATGTTTTAAGAGCAGACCTGTTTAAACAAACAAACAAACAAACAAAATGCACATGCAAAGAAATCTTGACCTCCTGATTGTTCTAGCTAGGATCCCAAGTCCCTGATACGTTTCAACATGAAGCTCTTTAATATCACCTAATCTTCCTGACTCCTCTTCCTTGCCATTCAGTCCCTTTCCAGAACACTCCGATGAGACTTTTAATCCCAACCTCTCACTAAAATCTCCCTCACCCAGGCCACCAGTGAACCCGTTATTGTCAGAACCCACGGGTAATATTCTGTCCTCCTCTTACCAAAACTCACATACTCATTTGAGTTGATGATCTTATTCCTTTGTTCTAAAACCATTTTCCTTTCTTAGTTTGTGTGACCCAAACTTTTTCAACCTCACTGGATGCTCCTTCTCATGATCTTTTTCTGTCTCTCTTTTACATCTTCAATAAATTTTAGGGTGTTCCAGGGCTCTGTCGCCTGACACAATTTCTTCTCTATAGTCATAAATGCATATGCTTTATTTTATGCTTGCTTTTGGGAGTCCAGTAAGCATTTCAAAAGTATTTTGGCAAGAGCTATTTTTCTCCACATGCCCCGATTGACTCTTCCCACAAGCTTTCATTAATCAAAGTAAATGGCACTTTTTTTTCACTCAGTTGTTCTGTCTTAAAACCTAGAAGTTATCTTGGATTCATCTATTTCCTTCATATTGTACATCTAATAAATCAGAAAATCCAGGATGAAGGATGTATCTTCATAATATACCCTGAATCTGATCACTTATCATTATTGACACTCCTGCAATCAAAGACATTTATATTTCTTACCTAGAACAGCATAGAAGCTTCCTATTGGTCTCCCTGCCTCCAATATTGCATCGCCCTTTCATTCTATCTTTTATTCTATCTTCCACACACGAAAAGAAACTACCAGAAGTTATAAATAAAGGAAGACTGGAAAATTAGGACTAATCAACACAATGGTAACTTAATTCAACACTTTAGGTTTATAGTAATTGTCGAAGAGATTGATAGTTTTCCACCACATCCAAACTGTCCTTTCTCCCACCCAGGATTAAAGACTACATTTTCTTCCACCTTTGGAACTACATGTAACCATGTGACCAAGTACCATTCAAAGTACTGTAAGTAGTAATGTCCAGTGGTAATTCTAGAAAGTTCCCTTAAAAAGGATTTCATCCCAGTTTTGTCATCTTGTTATTCCTCCTTCTTCTGGGATCCAGCACCAATTTAAGCATCAGAACATCATCAACCATTTTTTACTATGAAATGACCATGAAAAGAAAAACATGTTATAATGATAGACTGGAAAAATAGGGCCTTGTGTCCCCAATAACACTATGGAGTCACCATATTAGCTATGTAATGTCTACTTTTGCACTTATTTACCCATGAAAGAGAAATAAACTTCCATCTTTTACAAACACTGTAATATTCTTGTCATTTTTATCTGAAGCTAAATCTAATTTGGTATAAATTTTCAGTTCTCAGATATTTTATAAATGCTAGTAAACTGTCCATTTTTTAAAAAGAGGAAATTAATATAAGGCAAAAATAAAGCCCTGGTTATGAAAAAAATATTTTAACCGGTTTTCTCTATGTAGGACTTCTCAGAACCTTAAATACAAACAAGCATGTTTAATCTCCAAGGAGGATATGTATCCCATATTTACCAGTAAATGGTGGAGTCAGGATACATGTTTTCTACAATAGAGTTTTGCAAAAGCTCTTTTATAGTTTACACATGCTATACTAATGTCCATAGTTTCTTTTTTTTTTTTTTTTACTCTTTGTCACTCTAAATTTTATTTATGTCACCAAATTCTACTCTGTTTGTGAGAAAATATGGTCACTGATACCATGAGACACCCAGATCCCAGATATACTGCTGTGTGAGAAAGGAGCTTGGGGGTGGGGGGGAAATGTGTCCAATCTGGATCCAAATAAGAATCGAGAGAGAAAAGATTTCCTGTAGCAAAGTGCTTCTGATAAATAATCACACTACAGAATCTGCAACATATGAAAAATGGGCATCTGTAGAGAATAAACCAATAATTAATGCCAATTTTTCCTAATAATAAGACAGCAAGCTAGAGGAAAGGAAAAAGGTCAATGCTAAGAAAATAAACTCACAAGTATAAAAAAAAGGGCATTTTCTGTTTGTTATTTCCTGGTTTGCTTTGGAATATTTCTTTTTTCATGAAATTTATTTTAGCTTGGCATCAGCCTGTGAAAAAGGTGATCTCTCAAACCAGAACATTTTCTCAGGCTTCTCCAGCTGTAAAAATAATGAGTGTGTCTTAGAAAAGAACCAAGTAGTTACCAAATATGGCCTCTGAGGATGAACACTCTGGCTGTAGTTTCTTCTCTGGCGATTTTCTAAATACTTAATGACTCTTTATTTCACAATTTCCAACTCCTTTTAGGCTAAGCTCAGTTCAATCAGCAAGAGTATTTACATTTTCAATGCAACTCAACAGTAATTTATACAACATTTAATGTTTTCAGAGCCCTGTGTAAGATGTGCAGAGTGTACTGTATAAGAGATTACGTCCTTGTCCTCATGGGGTTTATATTCTGATTGGATTGGCTCATATGATACGAAACAGAACGTGTTCTGGACTACCTGAGAGTAAAAGCAAGCACTTATAAATATGAGAGAGAGGGAGAGAGAAAGAGAGAGAGAGACAGAAGGGGGGGGAGAGAAAATACCTGGGAGAGAAATAAAGGGAGGATTTAGAGAGCAGGGCTTATGGAGAAAATCTCTGAAGTATAAGAAAGATTCATACGTCATATTCAGGGAGAACATGTCAAGCAAAGAGGCTCACATAGACACAGACATGGTAACAAAAAAACCAAAGATACATTTGGGTAGTGTAAACTTGTATGTTTTATAAGGTCTCGTATTTGGTGAATATTTGATAGAAACAGGATACTTTGTGAAAATAAAATAGGCAACAAAGGGATATTAAAGATTTCCAAGCATATTTAGACCTGTGGAACAGGATGATTGTCCTTTTGGAAACTTATAGAATGGAAATGATTGGGAGAAAACTGTAGGCAGAAATTGGAAGTAGAAAGAGGTTGCTGCAGTTGAAAAGTTAGAGAATCACAGGTTGAACTAGGAAGCTAGGAAGAGGGTATAAAAAACTGTTGAAGGCAAGAAACATTAAAGGCATAGAGTTATAGTATTTGACTTCTGATTTTATGTAATTAAGTGCTGGTTGCTGGGATTGGATAAAGCACAGCAACATCAGTGGAAGAATCAAGTTTTACTCGGTTATCTGAGAGAAGTAGTCAATGTAGTGCACAAAATAACAATATACTTTTTTTTATTTTTAACATCTTTATTGGAGTACAATTGCTTTACAATGTTGTGTTAGTTTCTGCTGTATAACAAAGTGAATCAGCTATATGTATACATATATTCCCATATACCCTCCCTCTTATGTCTCCCTCCCACCCTCCTATCCCACCCCTCTAGGTGGTCACATAGCACCAAGCTGATGTCCCTGTGCTATGCAGCTGCTTCCCACTAACTATCTATTTTACATTTGGTAGTGTATATATGTCCATGCCACTCTCTCACTTCATCCCAGCTTACCCTTCCTCCTCCCCGTGTCCTTAAGTCCATTCTCTATGTCTGCATCTTTATTCCTGTCCTGCCCCTAGGTTCATCAGAACAATTTTTTCTTTTTTTTCTTTTAGATTCCATATATATGTGTTAGCATATGGTATTTGTTTTTCTCTTTCTGACTTACTTCACTCTGTATGACAGTCTCTAGGTCCATCCACCTCACTACAAATAACTCAATTTCATTTCTTTTTATGGCTGAGTAATATTCCATTGTATATATGTGTCACATCTTCTTTATCCATTCATCTGTCGATGGACACTTAGGTTACTTCCATGTCCTGGCTATTGTAAATCAAGCTGCAATGAACATTGTGGTACATGACTCTTTTTGAATTATGGTTTTCTCAGGGAATATGCCCAGGAGTGGGATTGCGGGGTCATATGGTAGTTCTATTTTTAGTTTTTTAAGGAACTTCCATACTGTTCTCCATAGTGGCTGTATCAATTTACATTCCCACCAACAGTGCAAGAGGGTTCCCTTTTCTCCACACCCTCTCCAGCATTTATTGTTTGTAGATTTTTTGTTGATGGCCATTCTGACTGGTGTGAGGTGATACCTCATTGTGGTTTTGATTTGCATTTCTCTAATGATTAGTGATGTTGAGCATCCTTTCATGTGTTTGTTGGCCATCTGTATATCTTCTTTGGAGAAATGTCTATTTAGGTCTTCCACACATTTTTGGATTAGGTTGTTTGTTTTTTTAATATTGAGCTGCATGAGCTGCTTATATATTTTGGAGATTAATCCTTTGTCAGTTGCCTCATTTGCAAATATTTTCTCCCATTCTGAGGGTTGTCTTTTGGTCTTGTTTAGGGTTTCCTTGGCTGTGGAAAAGCTTTTAAGTTTCATTAGGTCCCATTTGTTTATTTTTGTTTTTATTTCCATTTCTCTAGGAGGTGGGTCAAAAAGGATCTTGCTGTGATTTATGTCAAAGAGTGTTCTTCCTATGTTTTCCTCTAAGAGTTTTATAGTGTCTGGCCTTACATTTAGGTCTTTAATCCATTCTGAGTTTTTTTTGTGTGTATGTTGTTAGGAAGTCTTCTAATTTCATTCTTTTACATGTAGCTGTCCAGTTTTCCCAGCACCATTTATTGAAGAGGCTGTCTTTTCTCCATTGTATATTCTTGCCTCCTTTAACAAAAATAAGGTGATCTTATGTGTATGGGTTTATCTCTGGGCTTTCTATCCTGTTCCATTGATCTATATTTCTGTTTTTGTGCCAGTACCATACTGTCTTTGAAACAACACAAAAAACACCGCAAAACTATACCCATTACGCACACTAAAATGGTTGTCTTTGGGTGGAAGGTGAAATGCAGAAGGATATCATTATAAAAGGAAACAAGTAAAGGAATAAAATATGGAGAAAATTGCATATTTTGATCAGATCTCGAAGGAAAATCTGAGAGATTAAACACAAAAAGATTTCAACTTGTTGTAGGGCTATAAACCACACTAAATATACTCTTGGCCATAGTTACCTTCTATGATGTGATTATATGCTATTGTATAATATCTTGAGTAAGGGGCATACCACGTAAGCCATGAAACCTGCCCCGTGTCTTCTGCATAACCCAAATGAGCACATTTAATATTTATGCACAGAAAACTCTATAGACACAAAACTACTGGAGGTAAGGAAATGCGAGTTGAAGGAAAACAACAAAGTAAAAATAAAAAAGGAGAAGAAAACAAAGCAAGGAAGAGAAAACAGGAGAACATAAGAAAAGAAGAAAATTGTGGTGGGCACTGTGATGTACCACCCAGATCCTCCTTAAAGAAAGGACGAGCCTCAGCAACTGAGAGAGTCAATGCTTTCGAAAAACACGTCACTGCAGAAGTAAAAACCTGCTTTTCCAGCCCAACTCAAGATGTCTCTGAAGAATCATTCTAGCTCTGGAGTGCCCCACTGGGTTATTCAAGGACATTTTGAGACGTGCTTCACAGCTCAACTTCTCCCCCTGCCCACTTCTGTTTGCTTTTCATCCTTTCCTCAGATGTTGGTTCTAACTTTTTAATGAATAACTTGCATGTTAAACTCCATCTCAGAGCCTGCTTTCCCAGAAGTCAGCCTGTTACAACAATGTTGCCCATGTATTTTGTCTGCGTTATGAACTATCCACAGAAAAGACATTATTCTGTATCCCTCTCTCCTTGAGTAGTATCACACTCACTTGCACAAGCCATAAAGGGAATCAAGAAGATTAATCCTTAACCATGGATCTATTCTAGAACATAAGAATCACGAATGGCGTTCAGTAGGCAGAACTGAGTAAAGAAGAAAAGGCACAAACAGAATAGCAAGATGAATCCTGGGAACAGTGTTGGATGGGGTGGTGGGGAAGGTTCATTAAAGGAATTGAGAGGTTATATGTTTGTGATAGGCAGAATAATGTCCTAAGATGTCTAAGTGCTTATCATTGGAACCTGTGACTATATTACCTTCCATGGTAGAAGGGATTTTGCAGATGTGATTCAGTTAGGGACCTTGAGATGGGGAGAGTATCCTGGATGATTCAGATGAGCCTAATATAATTACAATTTTTCTTAAAAGTGGAAGAAGAAGGTAGGTTAGTAGAGTCAGGTGGAAATGTGATGAAAAAATAAAGAAGAGATGCAACATTCCTGGCTATGAAGATGGAGGAAGGTGGCTATAAACCAAGGAATGTTCTTGGTCCACAGAAGCTGAAATAGATAGATAGATAGATAGATAGATAGATGATAGATAGATAAAATAAAAAAGCAACCAAGGAAATGAATTACCCTTTAGAGTCTCCATAAAGAAACATGGCACTGCTGGCACCTTAATTTTAGCCCAGTGAGACCTGTATCAGACTTTTAATGAAGAGAACAGTAAAACAGTAGATATGTGTTATTTTAAGCTACTAGGTGTATGGTAATTTTTCAGCAGCTACATGAAACTAATACAATGCTGATACCAGCTCTATGGCAAGTATGGGGAAGAGGAATAATACATTGGGTTAGTAGTAAAGGAGTTTGTAATTAAAATTTTTATCTGCCACTCAGAACTGTGAACTTCATCAGATCACATAGTATATCTGTACTCAAGTTTTCCCATCTAGAACCTGAACAAATATAACTGCCATATGGAGCTTCTCTGAACCTGAGTGAAACACATGCTGGACACATAGCATGTGTTCAAAAGAATATTGATGAACCCAAGTTCTTGTGTTAATTATGTATAGTATTCCCTTTTATCTCATTTTCTTCCTTCCTATGGGGCTCTTGAGCCATGCCCCCGTCCTTAGAAGGAACCCCAGAGAAGTGAAATCATAGGGACATTAAGCCTTCTTTACAACAGTCTTTGGATGTTTAAAGCGCAGGCAAGTTGGGGTCATTGTGAATCCTGATCATGTCTAAGAATATTTATTTTTTTCCCAAATAAAAATGAGGGACAGGGATAAAGAAGAAAAGAAAATGCAATTTCATATCATCATTATTTGTCTCAATTAGCACTGGCCTTACCACTGAAGAGCATCTAATTCTTTATTAAATTAAGTTGGTATCCATGCTCTTTAACCTCATCTGGCAGCCCACTGTCTGCAGAGTGGAAACTCGCCAACCAACATCTGGTCTGCATTTGTTTTTCTTAGATTTTTTTACTCTCCTCCACTCCCTCACCCATTCTACCATCCATGCTTTTCTAAAAATAGTAATCTGAATGGATGTAAATATCACTTAGCATTTTACATTCAAACCTCTAGCCTGTAGTCTGCAAGGAGATCAAAGACACACCTGATTGACCCAGGGAGGTGTCAGAAATAAAACACCTCTATCTACATATAAAGAGTGTTCAACACAAATACATCAGAATTATTCTTTCAGTCTGAGAAGAAAGATGTCCTGTAAAATAAAATTTACAATATGCACTTATCTAATATAATGCATTTTCCTCTAAGGTAAAAGAATGGTGCACATGTCAGGAATAATAAAAATAATAAACTTAACTTGTATGTAAAAATGTGTCTCAACTGGTACTTGACTTGCTACAGAAAAGTATCTAGTAATTGAGGGACACCCCCCTGACTCCCTGAGAAGTTCTTCATGGACAGAAGAACAAGGCAGTTACTTGACTCTTTGTCTTAGAGACCTGGTCAACCTTCGGCCATAGTTTGAATTAGTCACATCGTGAAAAGAAAGCAATGGGTAAATCTAAAATATTCAGTTTTTAAAAATCACAATTGGAGCAACATCTGGGCTGAGGAAAAGGGAGCTCTTGGGAAATGTGGCTGCTCTGTCAGCACTGCATAATGCAAGAGAAGAATGGGGAACCGGAAGGAATTAGAATTGTTCTACGTGTAGGTGTCAGAATTCTACTGAAGTCCAACGGGTCTCAGTATTTTAAAAGCTATATTTCATATGGGGCATTTGTAAATCGTGGCTTCTTGGCATGCCAACATATAAAAGTAAAGTAACTCTTTTCCATCACCCTATCCCTCCATCTGGTCTAATGAAATTAACTTTACACTTATATCCATTAACTCTTAGAATTTATATTTAACTGTGAAGTAGGCAAACCTGATTTAACTGACCCATATCCATGCACCATTTGCTTAGAAATTTCTTTTGTTTTTGAAGTACTTCCTTGTACATTGTCCCTTTTACTTTCAGTCACTATTCTTCATTCATGCCATTCTTCATATGTAGTGGGAAAGCTACACACCAATCTGTTTTATTTGGCTTCAGGAATTTCTATGGGAATGAGTACTAAGGTTGACCCTTCTGGGTTGGCTCTTGGGCCAGGAGGACAGCAGTACACGTCTCTTTGTAGTTTACACCTTACACCTTAGTGAATATGCTCAGGTCATCTGGTTGGAATTTCTTCATCTACCAGTTTATGACCTTCAATTCTAACTCCACCCATTTTTAAATCATTCTTTCTTGAGTCAGAAAGATATGTGTCTCTCCCCCTTTCTAAAAGTCATCCTTCAATTTGACTCTACATTCACTTTTTCCCATTTCTTTTGAGACATAGCTTTATCAATTATCTCATCTTTTGTTTGTATCCTCAGTCCTCTCCACCCCTTCTCCAAAGGTTTGTCTAAACTTTGTTTGGTCTCAAAAGCAAAACCAAAAAGTTTTCATGACTCTGCCACACCTCCATGTACTCTCTAATCTTTTAATTTCCAGTCACTGACAAGAAGTTTGTTCTAGATTTACTGCTTCAACTTCCTTCATGTTCCTCAATCATATTTCCAGAACTCTGGGAAGCCTGCACTTTTATTAATATTCTTCCAATTATTCAATTCAGTGAAATTTCTCAGATTAATTTTTCTTGAAATGTTCTCTATAAGACTTAAGTGTTACCACATTATCATAATTCCATTTCTGCTCTCCAGTAACTCCTTCTACAATTTCTCTTCTGATTTTCTTTTATCTTACTCTTGGTTTCTTCCACAAGGATAATTTATTCCATTTTCTTTCCACAATATCTTCAGCAAATTTATGCATTACTTTTTTTTTTTCCTTATAGAAGTCAACTATCCTCTGAAAGGAAGATTTTCAAAACTTCATCATAGCCTATGACCTCATTCAACCATTCAGTAACAATATATTTATATTCATTGAGTACCTTTTGTGATCCAGACATCATACTAAGTGTATTATAGGTAGTAAGTTGAAATATAAACTCAGTCTGTTTAATTCCAGAGTCCATGCTCTTAACGACTATGTTATAGAAACTCCGATTAATATATCTTGCACTACGTATAGTATGGCAAACCAAAAATATCTACATTCCTGGACAAGAAATCAATTGTCTAATTCTCTTTGGAATTCCAGTCCTTTTTTTCTAACTTCCCAGTGATCTGCATGTGGTCTCAACACTGCAAATTCAACACACATAAATTTATCTCCCTAGAAAGATATATTTTAATTCTAATTGTCCAACATGGATAATCGTACATAGAATAGATGAAGAAAGCATCACAACATCCCTTTCTTCTATGTTTTAAATTCCCACCAAAAGCCCCTACCTACCACCTTCCAGAAATAAAGATGGAAAGTACAATATATGAGCATAGATCTCACCACAAGATGGTAATTTTAGTTCATCTTGTTTTTACCTACTATGATTGAAAGAAAAAAAATATGGTTTCTTCAGAATACTTATGTGGAAATGTGACTCATGTTTTAGAATTTTCAAAGCCAATTTTCTGTATTATCATAGTTCACATTTCAGATGATTACAGATTGTGTTGTATTCTAAAGGGGGAAGACATTGTAATTTCAGTTGAGAAACGAATGAAAGAACATTATGTTGTGAGCCCCCAACCACATTCACTGTACTCTAGCTTTCCTACTAATTTTCCAAGAATCTCTAGTCCAAAATCTTGCATCAAACTTTGGCTCTCCTTACTCTCTTGAGAAATATGTCAATTCTTCCTTTTCATTATATTGTATTAACCTATTCCACAGATGTCCTATTATGGCCACTTGAGTTTAAGCTCTCATTACCTGAACAGAGAGAACCTGTTGCAGAGTCCATCCCTAAGAATACACAATTTACCGGAAGAGACAGGAATGAAAGCAATGACGTATATTACAAAGCAAAACAGAAATTATGTCAAAGAAAAATAAAACTAATTCTGAGAATGCTTGTGGTTGGCTTGGCACATTTTTAGCTACACATAAGTTGGTGTTTAATTTCATTTCATTATGCTCAAAAACTTCTGGTTCAGCTACTACAAAGGGCTAAGAACTAGTCTCTTCTCTGAAGAAGGTATAGAGAAAATGAGTGTCAGTGTCATGATTTTACCAACTAGTTGCAATAATAAGACAGATGATAAGATATTTCTCTAAGTTATAAATCAGGGGTTCTCAACCTGGTAGAATTCAGGAATATTCACTAGGCTCTAACTGAAATCTTCCATTTTCTTCCATTATGAATGTAGGAAAACAGCACACACACACACACACACACACACACACACACACACACGGTGGTCTTAGCAACACTCACAAATTGTCATTAGATTTCTAGTTTGTCATATCATACTTCAGTGTTGCAGATATTTTAAAGTATTAAGCCACAATACTTTGACATTACAGTAATTAGACTTTCAACTAGATCTTTTCCTTAATGCATTAATAAAGAATCATATATTATATCACAAATTTTTAAAATATTTTGATAACTGTATTTCCATACATTGGTTTCTATTATAATCCCTGTGTTATTTTATGAATTTAAAAAACATGTTACATTCTTTCTAAGAGGGAATCGTAGGTTACATCAGAATGTGAAGTGTCCATAGCACGAAAAGGCAAAAATAACTTGTGCTTTGGATGTTCAGAGAAGTCAGAGACTGACGAAACTGGAGCAGACGTAGCTTTCCAGAGAAAGCAACGCTCCCGTACCATGAGAGGTTTTGCTTAGGCATGGAATACAGAATACCAGGAAAGATAATCAAGAGGGGCATTGGGAAGAAACATAAATAAAGATGTAGAAGCATGAATGAGAATGACTGTGTTAGCTGAAAGAGTCGATGATTTATACTCTTAGGCATAAGCCACTTCTGATGGCATAAAAGAATTGGCAGGGCTTTCCATAGTAAACACAGTAAGTTTCCTTTTCCCCAGGAAGCCACATCTGCCCTGGGAGAATTTGATTCAGTGTGTTTTAAGGTTGAATCCTGTTTTAGCACTATTTTTTTTTTTTTTTAACTCAAGTCACGTACACTTTTTTTTTTTTTTTTAACATAAGAGTTTTACATCATCCCTACTTGGTTCCTATGTGGTCTCAATTATGTGGTACAGATGTGAGTAGAGATGGTTTAAGGACACAAAAGAGTAGAATAATGCTTGAGGGAATGGGATGAGGGCGTGGATAACCCACAGAAAGAGATTAAATCAAGACAAGATGCAAAGTGACAGGGCCCACAGGCCATTTTTTAAATTTCCTGCTCATTCACACTCCTGTTCTAATCCCTAATGGTTTCTAACCACCAAAATCAACCTTTGACTTTTCTTCAATACCCCTATGTCCCAATGTGCTCTTAACTCCATTCAAGTGGCAGAAGGTCGCTGATAGAGCCCAGTATACAGTTGGCAGGGAGACAGATTTGGCTCTGAGCTAAATTGCAATTCAGTCGAAAGCCCAGCAGACTAGTGTTTTTTCTAACCTAATCCTCTTCGTCATAAATGCACTTAAAAAGAGAATCTCTGAAGTTCTCTCTTTTTCAGCTCTGGTTTTTGTTTGATTCTTGATATATGTTCATTTGTTATTTTTGAGCAGGTTGTATAAACTTTTTTCTAAAGTTCACATGAAACTTGATTAACCACATGTCAACCTTGTTACAAAGCAGTTCCTGAATTTTTATTCTGTGTCTTTGTTACTTCACAAGGAGGAATCAGTGAGTAGGGGTAGCAAGGACTCTTGGCCTTGAGTCTAGATTAAAAACATCAGATATAAAAGCAGTGGAAGCTTCTGGAGAAACATCTCTACCATAGACTAGTTTGCTTTACAATGTCATGGAGTTTAATTTTTTGCTCAACTTTGAATCCATTTATTGTTGCCCCACTCTCTGCTTTAGCTTGTTCCAGCCAAAACTTCTCCCAACAAAGAAAGGCTTGTAAAATAAATGCTAATTGCTACCAAAGGGAATTCTGACAGGCACGCTGGATGCAAGGGTATTGCAGTTACGAAATTCAGACCTTTACGGCTGGAGCTGAGAGAGAAAGCAAGCACTTAAGACAGGCTGCTAAATAACTTTTTAAAACTGATTCTAGAGATAATGTGTATACCATGCTCATTGTGACTCCGGGCTCTTTGTTACATCACATCCAGCCTGCCTATCGTCTGGGTTAGAACAGATACTGGAAAAGATACAGACTCTCTAAATATGACTGATTCTTTTTTTTTCACTCCTGTGGAAATTGCTGTGTCACTCTATGATAGGTGTCATTTAATTACACCAAAGTATGCCCATCACTAGTGTGTGCTTTCCTCAATTCACGGCAGTCTGGCAATCCACTTTTGTGCCTGCAGTTGCCACCATGGAGAGCTGCACAGATAGAGGATAAAGAAGTTTCAGTGTGTCAGAGTTTTCGTGTGTCGTGGGTGGAAACATCCCACCAGGTTGCTATTTGATGATGGAATTCAGGATCCAGTATGCTTACAATTACACTCTGAGAATGCACCACTTTTTTTTGTCTGTATTGAGTGTTGAATACGGGTTTAGCACTGGGTTCGGTGCTATAAAGCGGAGGAAGGAAGGATATATTTCCAGGGAGACAAGCCTAGCAAAGGAAACTGTTGGTAGAACATATATAAGAAATATATGAGGGCATTTAATTAAACAATATAGTTCAGAATATTTAAGATAATGGAAAAAACTTTAGGGTCTGAGTGTTGGGAGGGCTGTTAGTAGTAGACACCAAAAGAGAGTCATGTATAACTGAATCACCTTGCTATACACCTGAAACTAACACAACATTGTTAATCAACTATACTCCAATATAAAATAAAAAGTTATTTCCTGAAAAAGAAAAATCAAAAAGAAAAAAAAAGAGAGAGTCATAGAGATATCCTGCCTTTTATTGTCAGGGAAATAATAGGAGTAAAAGTAAGGAGAGGGGAATGATAATGGTACATTTCTGGAAAAGACTGGTTTGCCTGTGGATGCACTGGGATAGTAATTAGTGGGGAAAACCAGGATCACTCTTTGGGGGTTGGGGAGATTTCAAATCCCAACATCCCAACTCTACTTGCTAAACTGGGTAACTGAACTGGCCATGCTTCTTCAAAACACTGTGCCTCCATTTTCTCATCTATAAGATGAGGGTAATAATATTACCTAGCTCACAAGCTTATTGTGTGTAATAAATAACAAAATTAAGATAAGTTTCTTAGAACAATGCTCACCACCTAGTAAGCAATCAATAAATATTAGCTGTTATGTTGTTGTTATAGTAAACTGTTTAGGTGCAGTAGAATTGATTATGCAGACTGTGGAAAATCTGCAGAAATTTAAGTTTGTGGTTAAAGGAAACGGGGGGCTTTGAAACGTTTGAACGGGCAGTGCAACAGAAGATATAGATATGCTATTTGTATAAATCAGTCAACTAGTGATTCTCCATTCCAAAGCTTTACAATTGAGTGTTATTTGGCATGTATTGCTGGACACCTGCTTTCGGCCAACAGGCTGACAGGTATGATGGCAAATAGAAAAGTAGGGAGGAATCTGCCTGTGAAAAATTTGACATTCTTTGGGAAGACAAGACCTGCGTATGGATAATGTCTAATGAAGAGTATAAGACCGTATATACAAGGAAGTGCCAAAGTTAGTGGTTACAATTAGCATTTCCAATCATCTGACCTTAAACCTTTTGTTCTTCTAGGTTTGGCTGCAACCTGAGAACTGTTAGGAGGGAAGGAGAGTCACTGAGGGTCAATCGCTAGGAATTTTCCTGTCTCCCCAGCAGGAAGTGACATTCTTCAAGTCAGTCAGGAGCCATTTATCTGCAAGATTTCTTCCCAAAATAGGGTTTGTTTGAAAGACGCAGAGAAACATATAAGGGAGAAACAAAGAACTATACTTACTCCAAGTGATGTTGAAAAGAAGGCAGGAAATAAAAGCTTTTTAAAATTCACCTTATAATAATAAGGAAAACTTACCTAACACTTAGTATGTGTCAGGCCAGGTTTTGTTCCAAACCCTTCACATATATTAACTCATTTAATCCCAACAATCCCAGGAAAGAGGTACTTTTCTTATTCTGATTTTATAAATGAGGAACTGAGTCACAGAGAGACTAATATGTTACTCAGGTGATTGTAAGAAAGGAGTGAAGCGGACTAAGAGGTAAAACTACCAGTTAAAAAATAAATAAGTCACAAAGATGTAATGTACAGCACAGGGAATATAGTCAATAATATTGTAATAACTTTTTATGGTGTGCATAATCTATAAAAATATGAAATCACTTACAATATAATATTGTGAGTCAATTCTACATCAATAAAAATAATAATAATATACAAACAACAACAACAGCAACAAGGGGAAGATAATGGAGAAGAACTAGGATTTTGAACCCACGATTTAGGGCTCCAGATTACATGCCCTTCTCCACAATGCCGGACTGCCCCTTGGTGGTACACAGGGACCTGTTCCCTTCTGAAAAGAATTGTGTTCAGGGTGAATTACGCACACAGGACATTTGAGCTAACTTTTAATTTTTGTTTTTATTTTTATTTTGAAGATCTTAAAGAAAAGGCACTGAGAAAATATGACCAGACTTTTTAGCATCCTATAGATAAAGTTTTCAATACATAAATTTCCTTTGATTTATATCATTAAACAAGAATCTGAGTTGCCATTTGCAGCAAGGAGATTCACTTATTGCAAGGGAGGGGTTTCCTATTGCTCTATGGAAATGAGCAGACTTTTTCAAGTATTTTTCACTTTTAGTCCTCTTTTAAACGGTTTCACACTGGAAATCTTTCCCTTCTCCTCTTTCTCTCTTCTCTCCTTCTTTTCCCTCCTCCTTCCTCCCTCTTATTGGCAACCAGTAGCCTAAAAACTTTCATCCAGAGTGCTTTGATAAAGTACAGGAATTCTTTTATCCTTCCAAACTTCTCAAAGTTCTTGTTGGTTCACACACTGGCCCTTGTACACGAAAGACAGAGAGAGGCCAAAGACAGAGGCAAACCATTCCAGATTGGCGGGTGGTAGTTTTAATAAGCAAGGGAACTTACGTACATAGCTCTTGTCTCTGTCAGCCAGCCACAAGACTAGCAGATCTCTGCATTCGCCCATCAGAATCTTAAAAGTTTATATAGAGGCTAAGAAGAAGGTCTAGACTTTTTTTCATAAAATGAATTAAGCTGACTAGTTTGGCATAGATTATAAAGTTCAGTCATGTATACTCTCCTGATGGTCTCAACAGCATCTTACTCTCTCAAGACTATGTCTTTGTTGGGACTTCCCTGGTGGTCCAGTGCTTTAGACTCCGTGCTCCCAAAGCAAGGGGCACAGGTTAGATCCCTGATTGGGAAACTAAGATCCCACATGCCTCAGGGTGCAGCCAAAAACAAAAAAAGACCACATCCTTGAAAACACCTCCCACTGTGGGAATGGTAGGCAGAGCAGATATTCCAAGGACAGGTCAGGGGATGAGAAGCCTCCAATTGCCGGGGTCCAGCTTGTGGGTCAACTGGAAGTTACAGTCTCTCAATGGCTTCTGGCGACATTCTCCTTCTTGTCTCATTGTTCTACCTGTTCTTTACCATGCTCACACACACCAAAATAACCTATTTTGTTTTTGCTACTAAATTTTTTCAGAAAAAATTTTTTCCATTATACAAACATTTCATGATGTTTTATGAATGCTCTGGCTTTGCGCATGCTGTTCCATTTGTTGAATTCTCCTTCCCCCTGTTTCTCCATCTGGCCAATGCCACTTGTTATTTAAGATCCAATGCCACCTCCTCTGTTGAGACATCTTTGACCTTTACAGGGAGAGTCGCTCCCAGAGCACTTTGTTCTTTCTATCACGTCACTTAGCATATTGTAATATTTTGTTTATTTGTCACTGCTCCCCTAGAGCTTCTATCATTGACACGTGCTAGTCTATAAGTTTTTGAAGATAAAAAGTGATGCTTTATTCACTCTCATATTTTGGGGTCTTGGCACATTTAAAGCTTCTAGAGATGCTGCTTGTTTTGAAATCTGTCCATTTTGAGGATTATATGTGGCAACTCTTTAGCCTGGGCAAGGTAATCTTACAAAGCTAGGTCCTCTATTTAACATGACTTCTCCTCTCTAGCATTAAATGCACTCAAGGAACTCAGAATGGTTGTAATGTTAGTTTGATCTAAACATAATCTTGAACAGAAGTCTGCTGCCACAATTTAAATATTTAATCCAAGATGTTACACAGACAGACAGACACACACACACACACCCTGGATTATAAAATTTGACAAAGCAAATTGTTGTTGAATTCCATAATGATTGCCTATTTAGAATGGAAATTCTTCTAACCACGATGAGCTTTGCACCTTAGCAAATGCCTCCCAGAATTCCTGATCTGTGATACCCACTCCTCTGCCCATTCATACACTAGCTTATGCTCCATATCCAAAGCATCTCCCACCACCCCTGCTGACCACAAAAACTGAATCAGGAATTGTTATCTGACCACTGCTGGGGCAATTATCTCTCTTCACCTAGTCACAGCCTCATATAATCTCTTTTCAGTTCTTGAATGGAGGGGTCAAAGTGGCCTGAAGGTAAAGGGTTGCAAAGAAACAAAAGAGTGAGCAGGCAAAAGAGATGGGGAGCTTGTTTTCTAGAGAAACGATCAAAGCAACTGATATTTCTGGTATTAAAATTCCTGGTTCTAAGCCCTCATGGAATGCTATTGAAATACTGGCTGGTGGTTCCAAGAAATACGTTGTTGTGTTTCAGTAAAGACTCCTTGTTTTGTTTTAACTTTTTATTTTATATTGGAGTATAGCTGATTAACAATGTGGTGATAGTTTCAGGTGCACAGCAAAGTGACTCAGCCATACGTGTACAGGCAACCATTCTCCCCCAAACTCCCCTCCCATCCAGGCTGCCACATAACATTGAGCAGAGTTCCCTGTGCTATACAGTAGGTCCTCGTTGGTTAACCATTTTAAATACAACAGCGTGTATGTGTTGATCCCATATTCCCTAACTATCCCTTCTCCCCATCCTTCCCCCCTGGTAACCATAAGTTCAACTCTAAGTCTGTGTCTATTTCTGTTTTGTAAATAAGTTCATTTGTATCATATCTTTTTAGATTCCGCATGTAAGGAATATCATACGGTATTTCTCTTTTTCTGTCTGACTTACTTCACTCAGTATGACAATCTCTAGGTCTAGTCTCTAGACACCTTGTTCCTTAAATTAGCTTGAATAGGCTCTCATTATTATGACACAAATATGTAATTTAATCACTATTTCTGTGTGACAGTCAATGTTGCTTTCTCAGTTTGAAATACCCATATGCTCCCAAACTGCTAAATTTTTCAAGGCCAAATCTAAATTCCACTTCTTCTCTGAATTTTTATCATTCTATATGCATATTTTTTGCATTCAACTTTCAAATTGTCTTACTTATCTTTTGTTCATTGATTCATTCCTCATTCCACACAAATTGCTTAGCACCTGCCATATTGCAGGCAGCATGCCAGATGCCGGACAAATCCTTGCCTCCAAATTGCTCACAACTTTTTTCAAGAGACTTACAACAACAAAATGAAATTAGAATAGAAGTATAAGTTTGCATGGAATACCATGGAAACAAAGAAAAGGGACAGCAGAATTCTGCATTGCAGGGGGACGAGTGGGTTTCTTTTTTATAGAATAGTTACTTATCATTTCGTCTATTCCAGACCATTGTAAGTAAGCAGAGGTACATCAGTATCCACCTTTGTAAACAAAACCAACTCTATTACCATCTAGTACCAAGAAGAGTATTTTTCTTAGATCAAGTTGTTTCCTTGGGAAACAACTCCCAGATGGAGATTTATAAGCAGGAGATTATTGGGCAAGAGTCTTAGCAACAAGATCTCTAAAGGAGTAGGAGAGCAAGGCTGGCCAGAGGAAAAATATTGAGCTATGACACACAATTGCAGTGGAGACCTTGCTCATCACCCAGGGTGTTCGAGAAATGAGCTTCAGAGTTGTCCCACTTTGAGACAAAGGGAGCAGCCCATTATACTCTTGCATGGACCATTCATTGGGCATGGCCTGGCCTGCTGGACAGCCTACAGACTTGGGCAAGAAAGCTTCCTTCCACTAAAGCAATTCCCAGGGAAGTAATCAGCTATCAGTTGTCAGCAGCCTATACTCACAGCAGCTAGGCATTCATGCTAAAGGGACATCTGGGTGTCACATCACAGCATTTACCTCAGCACCCTGCAAGTGATAGCCGTTCAGTAACTAGCAAAAATTTCGGTTTTATATATTAGCTTCCACTATTCTAAAATTTTATTTTTTTCAATACTGGTGTGCGTATTCTTACCCAAACACAGAATTTTTGTTATGTTCTGAACTTTAGCTCTTAGCTCATTGGACATTTATAATTGTCTTGTGGGAGCAAAGTTCCCCAGAGTTGGGGAAAGATTCGTATCCACATCATACATCTTGCTAGTCAGTGGACAAGGCCTCCCTGCCTGTATCATTCAGCAATTGGAACTTTAATCAACTCATGGTCCCAAAGAAATCAATCATGATCAAGACATTCATAGTTGGCTGGCAACAAAGATAACAGTTAAAGGGAAGTGGCGTTATATGCTAAGAAGTTGGAAGTTCCTTGGAGTTAGGTCCAAGTTACAGGGAATGATGTCTCTTTTCAAAAATCTAAATCAAAGAGACTTTTCTCTGGTGAAGGCAGTTTAATCAAAACAAATCAAAACAAGAAAAGCAGCCAATGAATTGGCTGAGTAAGTAATAATATAGTACTTTATAATCTATGCCACACTAGCCAGCTTAATTAATTTTATTGAAATAGTCTAGACCCTCTTCTGTTGGAAGAAGATCCAAAAGCACTGAATAAATGTCAACCTTGATCAGCACAGAAGCAGGTGTATGTTACACAAAACTGACAAAGGAACAACAAAGTGAGCACTGATTCTCAGTTATCCAAATGGTTGGCTTACTGAATATAACCTCAAACCTATTTGAGAAAGTTTGCTGACAGTTGACTTGGTTTCTAAACTCTGAAACTCTTGAAGAACTCCACCAGGAGAATACTCTTTTACATGAGGATGGGGCAATCTGACCCTGGGAGGTTAGAAAGCTGTGTGCTGGCTTTCATTGCATTACATGTGGCAATAGGGAAAGGGGGATTTGTGGAGAACCTAATTATGAATTATCTGGGGGACTCATGGGAGGCTTGACTATTTCCATCACTGCCTCAACTTCTTGTATAAATCGAGGATATATCTCCTGCTACCTCCCTTCAAGGTAGGATGACCCATCAAAACAGGTTTGGCAAATCTGTAAGAATTTAGGCTATTTATTCCTGCTTCCTAGAAATAATTGAATATTAGATCCTGCAACTCTCTTTTTCTTTCTCTCCCCCCTCTCTTTTTCAACCTCCCTCCTCTCTTATTTCTTTTTTAAATCTAGATTGTCATGTAGTTATAAGCTAATTAGATCACAGATTTGGAAACCACTTAGAGATTATTTAATTTTTTAAATTTTATTTATTTATTTATTTATTTATTTATTTATTTATTATTTTTGGCTGTGTTGGGTCCTCGTTTCTGTGCGAGGGCTTTCTCTAGTTGTGGCGAGCGGGGGCCACTCTTCATCGCGGTGCGCGGGCCTCTCACTGTCGCGGCCTCTCGTTGCGGAGCACAGGCTCCAGACGCGCAGGCTCAGTAGTTGTGGCTCACGGGCCGAGTTGCTCCGCGGCATGTGGGATCTTCCCAGACCAGGGCTCGAACCCGTGTCCCCTGCACTGGCAGGCAGATTCGCAACCACTGCGCCACCAGGGAAGCCCGAGATTATTTAATTTTAATCTTGTGATGCAAGGCCCCCCTCCTCAATATCTTCTAAAAGATTTGTTCAGCTTCAATTTAAAGAGTTACAGTGAATCATCTCACTGCATCTGGAGGCGACCTGCCCCATGTGATCAATCTTTATTTGGCACCTATGACGCATCAGGCATTATGCTAGACAGAGAACCTAGTCTGGATAGCTCTAGTCTTTGGAAATATCTTTCTTTCTTTGAAGTGGAACTCTTTCCTCTGTAACTTTCAGGCACTGACCCTAGTTATACTTGTTATGATCACACAGCACAGGCTTTACCTCCCCATCAGCAGAATTTAACATAGAAGACTCAGGGGTTTTCACTATAACATCAGAAAAATAAAAGTGTTTCAATTCCAACGCTGGTTTTTGCTATGCAATGGATAAGATACTTGAATACTCAAAGCTTCTGTTTTGTTTCTCCTTAAAAGAGGTTATAATAGTACTTATCTCGTAAGCATGAGAAGAGAATTACACAGGGGTGTTCATGTAAAGTTCTCAGCATATCATCAGACATAGTGTAATTACTCAACAGATAATAGCTATTCTCACCATGAAAAGAAGGATCTTTCTCACAAGAGAAGAGTTGAGGTAAACAGCACAGAGATAGAAAAAATATCAGCCACTGGCAATTTCTTTCTGCCTTGTTCATTGCTTGCTCCATGCACTTCTCATACTGCTGAGGCTAGTTGATACTTATACAAGGTGTATATTAATATCGAAACACTTCACAGATAAGTTTAGGTCAAGGACACTGGATTATAAAATGGACCATATAGATGCATGATACCATTTATTTTGTTTGAGATACCAATTAATGGGCCATAACTGTCATATCTATTACTGTACCTGCCTATTATTTAGACTTTTGTGCTAATGCGTATGTCAGGAGTTTAATCCCTGTGTAAGAACCATGGTTTTATCCTATCTGATCATTCCACTCCTTCACTTAACAAGTATTACATGGACATCTTCAATGCTGGGGACACAAAGTTGAAATAGACATTGTTCTTACACTCAAGAAAACCGCAATTTGGGGTGGAGACAACAAACACAGAAGAATAGCATTAAAGAGTAGCCCATCACCCCCATTCTCTGGTTAGATAGGTGACCAGGACAGAGAATTGAATTAGATTCATTATTCATATAGAGAGAAACAAAGTTGTGTGTGTTTAATACTGCAAAAAGAAATCAACAATTGAACAAGGATTTTTCAGTTCAACCGGAATTTATTAAACTTGCTATTTACCTGGCACACACTATGTTAGGCACTATAGATAATATCAAAAAACTAAAATGCTTCTTGTTCTAATAGAGATCACATTCTAGACGGTGAAGCAGATAACTGTCTACATTATAGGAAGACAATGATGCATAAGGAATTCTCTTCAGTGATTAGAATTTTCTGAACAATCCAGAACACTTCAAGAATTGCACCTCTTCTTGGAGCACCTCTTCAAAATTTTACATAGAGTTAGTAAAAATATTATAGGCAAAGTCCTAAAATATTAAAGACTTAAAGGCTTTCCTCAAGTGACATCTTTCTTTTACTTACCTTTCTTGATATTAGGGGAAGAATAGACGACTGGTTTCATTTCTCCCTGCTACTAAGTTATCACCTCCCAAAATGTGAGTATACGTAATTTCCCACATAAAAAATTTCCCAAATGAAAAATTTTCATTTTCTTCCCGAGAACAGGAAAGTATGCGGCTAATGGCTGTTTACACAGTAAACTGTGATAATGAATTGTGTAAAGTCACAAGAATAAAAGTAACTGATTCTACTTTTTAATTTTTTTTTTTTTGTAGCCAAGCATGCCTACAATCAGACAAGGAAAGGCTGCAAGGATCCTTGACTATTTATTCCTGCTCAATATTTTCATGTAAAGCCATAAAATGTCAAAATCTTTTAGAAAAGAAGCATAATGTCTTTGCTTCTGAAGCAACTCCTTAGAGACTCAGAAAAATCAAAGGGATGCCTCTGGGCTATGCTTTCTGAAAGGAAATCTTTGAAAGTATTGTTTTAGAGGCTATAAATCTACTCCTGTGTTTGTTTGCTGGCTGTCCATACCAGCTTTAATCTCTTACCAAACACAATCATTTGTAAGACCAAGGAAAAGATAGGCATTTGGAAAAGGACTTTTTCTTTTTCTTAAAGCTCACCTTTATCTCTTACAGATCTCACCAGGATATGAAAGGAAGCTTAGTATCTTAGTATTAAGGGAATTAAGAATCAATATGATACTAAGATATGAAACCTTGTAGATGATACAAAACCACCTACGAGCCAGATTCAGCAGCAAGAAAAGCCAATCATACTGCATAGGGCCCAGATTGACATGCTTTACATTAACAAGGGAGAAATGATTCCAAATCCTGCTCTCACACTGGAAGGCATGAGGTTCTCATTAGCGCTACAGGGATGGGGCTTATGAGAAAAGCCAGACAGATGTGCTCTCAGGGGCAAATTTAAATACTGAGAGTGGTAACCTTGGATAGCAGAAGCTTTCACAATAACTTGTAAAGGCTATTTCTTATTTCAATTTGAAAATGACTTAGAAGCAATCGGCCAGTTGATACCTCTCCTCTGACTGACTGATGCAAGCCTTGTAAATCCTTCTCTTGCAGGCAAGAGAATATGAGTTGCTCTGGATCTTCTTCCATAAAATCAAGTACAAACAGGGCTTAGGAGAGGAAAAAATCACATGACAAAGACAAGTAAAGAAAGTGAGAGTGAGTACCAGAACAAGTCATTTCTTAACTATAAAGCTAGTTATTGGCAAGAACTAGTTCACAACAAACTGAGGATTATGGCAAGAATATACAGGGAGGTCAAAAACAAGAAGAAAACTTTTTGAAAATCAAAACAGCTAGACCTCAGGAGAATTATTACTTTGCTTGGGACTCAATAACATCTTTATTAGGCTGCTCTTTTGTTTGTTTGTTTGTTTTTTGAGTCAGTTTCCCTACTCCCCTAGTATTCTTCTTGGCTGGAGTGGGTCTATAATGTAGCCGGCATTTAAATGAGCAATACTTTCCAATACAATTAAAACAGAAGTTAAAGTATCCATACTGATTTTTCCTGGGAATATAGATATAGACAGGCAAACGATTTCTAGATACGAAGCATCTTCAGGTAAATTCTAAGTTCCTTGGAAAAAGGGTTAGGTCTACATTGTCGTTCTCATCAGAGTTCTTGGCATATTTTGGATTCTATAAATATTTGTTTAATTAAATTGACATTTCCCACTTTCTTATTACATACACAGAAATGTCTGTTTCCTTCTATATTGAAATGTTTAGATGAGCTTGACAGTTAACTGCATGGTATGAACTGAGAGGCACTAGAAAACCCCTTTGATCAAAGTTAACTCTTCACTTTTCCTTACTGCCCTTACATTGTAGCATTGAGATTTATTCTTTAGGTTTCAGACATTTCCTCTCCCATCATGATGTCCTGCAGAATAGGCTGACATTGAAGTGATATTGTGAAATATAGCAGTGAGGGAAAGGATTTTCTCTAGTTTATGTAAAAATACTCTTGGGCTGATTCTTTCCATTTTTCAATACAATTAACAAAAATTCTGTGATCCTGACATATTTGGTTTCTTTTTAATTATTCCAGAATATCAAAATGTCATGTCTCTGATAAAGAATGTCCTAGGATCTACTGCTAACAACTTAGACAGTAGTGTATGGATTGGACTGGGTTGATAATATTGTGGGAAAATGTGGCTCTTCTCTTTGAAATCGGTTCTGGGCCTCCAGGCAGAATGATTTTCTTCCTCCCTTATATTCATACAGCAAGTTATTTGTTCTTTTCTTTCTTGTATATTCTATTAAGCCTTTTTTATACTCCAGTGCTTTCATGTCAGTTTGTTCCTTTAGATTTTAGCCTTCAAGAAAACAGAGATAATTTTTTACTCATTTTTTTCATTCATCTCAACTGAACTTTATCTTAAATTTTCCTCCACATCAGTTCTAAGGAAAAAAAAATTATTAATAACTAACTCAAAATCTTGTTAATGCAAGAGTCATAATATAAAGGAAATCATTATACTAATCTTTTCATGATCTTTGCAATGTAATGGTCTCCAAGGTGGGGTGCCTGCATCCCAGAGATATGTGAAAATCTGAAAATAATTAAGTCGAAGGAAGAAAATGTTAGAAAATCTACTTAAATGCATTTTAGCTCATTCTTTATACTTTTCACTAGCTGTTCTTTAGTTCTTCAAATGGAATTTACTTAGCATGATTAATTCAAGGACCTTAACTCCTAATAACTGGGAAGGGAAAATACATTTATAGAAAATCAGGCTTTGTGGAAAATTACATATATTCATACCCTCCCAAATTATATCCTTCCCTTAACATTTTAAATTTTTTTTATTTTAGTTTTTTATCTCTTTCCTTGAGTTGGATTAGTTTCTTACTATAGAAGACCTAGGTAGAAAAAAGATAACATGATATGTACTATTAATAAATCAGTCATATCAATAAGAGTAAGGGGGTAGGCAAAAGTTAAAATATATACAAAATGATGGATAAATGATCATAAATATATATATTCATTTTCATCACGTGTCATTGACTTTAAGATGCATTCAAATGCTAAAATGCAACAGCAATCTAATAATATGTTCTAAAGGAAAATAAAGAAATTCTATATTAAATAATTATATAAATTATAATTCACTTACCAGTATTAGAAATATTAAAATGAGGAAAAATACAGTTTTCTGTATTTTTTTGTAGCTTAACTCCCTTTTTAACATCCTGCGGCTCTATTTGTCTATTCTGTGATACCCATGGCCTCTCTGCTATCTATCTTAAATTTTTCTGGACCCAGCTGAAGTACTTAAACAAACAGAAACTTATTAATATCTCTCCTAGTTTTCTGCTTCAGTTAAATTTATCATTCACTTTAACATAATTTCAGATTCTATTATAATATTTAGAGGTTTAAACATCTTTTTATCTTCTGTATTTTCACCAAAGACAAATTTACCATTAGAAATTCCAAACCAAACAACTTTGATTTTGGAAATATTTTTAACACTAATAAATCAAATAAGTGAATTGATTTATAAGTCTGGATGATATGTATGCAAATTTAAGGGCCCACTAAGTTAAATCAAAATCAACAGATTAGTTTCAAAGCTATAGGCTATGTAAATGTTTTCTAGTTAATAGATTGGTAAGAATATTAGTTCACTGTCAAGTATTGATTAATGGAAAAAATGGAAGGTGATAGAGCTCTTTTGAGGACTTTTCTCTTTAAAGCATCCTCTACAAATATTTTACTTGTGATAAGCTTTTCTTTAATTAATGCAGAAATATGTTGCTGCTAACAGAGAAATAGTCATCACCTAATTTAAAAGTATGTCAGGATCTGGTCAGGAATATAAAACTCACACCAGTTATTTTATCAGAGCATATTTAATATAAAGAGGTGGAGAATGGCAAATGCCAAAAAAATATACTATGGTAACACAGAGATAAGGAACTGAAAGATGTACTACTCTTCCTAGAGTTGGGGACAAATTGAAGAAGTTGTTGGGGCATTGAAACTTGGAGAAGACACCCTACAGAGCTGACCTTCAGACTCAAGACAACAGGTGAACCCACCTGGTGCTGTTACTTCTCAGAGTGTGCAGTGAGGCTGGTTCTGGGAGTTAAAACACACCACAGATGTTGAATACTAGAACCAGATATTTCTGCCAGGGTGAGATATCTTACAGAAATCCAGCTGGCAAAGGAGGACTATGGCTTGTAGAGAACCAGACTCAGCATCACAAAGTAGATTATGAAAGGGATTTTGGCTGAGAAAAAAATAGCTTAATAACTGGCATACACACACACACGCAGCCTCTGAAAATACACTCAAGATTCTCAAAAATATGTGTACCCTATGAACAAACACATGTATTTTAGGAATTTCTTGTAAAGAAATGAATTTAGACATCCATGGCCAATCTATAACTAAGCCCAATAAATTCTATCCTACTTTTTAAACTTTCTCCTATATATTTCAAAAACCTCTTCCTTAATTTCAGACTCATTCATTTATTTTTACATGCTCCACATAAATTTTATAATTGCCTAGCAATATTTCTAAATCAAAAGATCTACTGATAACAACTATATTACTGAAGATCTTTAAGTTGTTCTCTTTGCTTTGGGGACACAGTTTAATGCTTGAGGCCTTCACAATATTATCTCCAACCGCTAAATTAAATGATGATTGAACCTGGTGTCTGGAATTAGATTGTGGGAGTAAAATCCAGGATCCATTGCATATTCACTGTATTTGTTTGAGCAAGTTACAAAATTTGATTTAGCCTTAGTTTTTTCATCTAAAAATGGAGATAATAATAATATCTACTACAGAAGGATGTTATAAGGATTAAATAAGCTAGTGATTGTAAAGTGGTTAACACAGCACCTAGCAAATAAGATATGTAACCTATTATTAGTTGTTGTTTTTTTTTCTCTTGTCATATAGGACTAGTCCGTATTGCTCAGAGAGCTATGTACACTTGCACAATCTCTTTTCCTCTTAAAAAAAAGTTCTTCTGTTCCCACCATTTTCTCCAGTTAAATTCTACTCAACTTTCAATCTTGGTTCAGGCATTACCCCATCCAGGTAGTTGTCTCAAGCCCTTGCTGGAGGTAAATGCTCTTCCTTTATGCTTCAAAAGCAAAATTTTAACATCAGATTAAAACTCTTACCAAGTTGCACAGAGAAATGTGTTTACTGATTTATTTGTCAATCTTTTCCAATGTATTATAAGGTCCTCACAGGCTGGACCATGACTTACTCAGTGTTGATTCCACAGGGCCAGGCTCTGGACCTAGCACATATTCAGGGCTCAATACATTTGTTTATACACAAAATGCTCATCATAGTATTATTTATAAGTACAATAAATCAAAATAATATATAAACTACATACAAAATAAGTGTGCAGCAATTAGAAAAATGGTTAAATAAAATATGGAAACCACGTCTACTGAACAAATTTATGCAGCCATTAAAATTGTTCTATACATTATGTAACAATAAGAAAAATGTCTATAATATTTAATATGTGAAAAAAATTACAAAATTATCATATTCATAAAAATGTAACACAGCAAGAGAACAGGATAAACGTTCATACTTAAATAAAAAAATAAAATAAAAATACAAAAAAGTGTTGTGTGCTTGTCTTTGAATATTGGCACTGTAAGTGACTATTTTCCTTTGTTTCCACTTAATGCATTTTCCCAATACTCCATTATGAGCATAAATTTTAAGTACTAATATTGAATATGACTTTATTTTTAATAAAAATAAAATTTATTTTTCAAATAATATTGAAAATGTATACAATATATAATTATAGGATACAATATATAATTATAGAATTCCAGCCGAAAAAACACTTTAATGTCAGCTTATTAACTTAGCTGACTGATCCTTGAAGTTGCTAAAAAATCCAAAAAACTTGTACTCAGAGGGGATGAGTGAAAGTTGTGTTTTCATGTGTGAAAGGACAATCACCCCACATATTAAATATCAGTTAATCCAGGGAATACACGAACCAAACTGTGAAGAAGGAAGGCTCATTTTTCCTAGGCAGCCTATTTGCTCTAATTTTAGCCCATTTTTCCCCCCTTGCATCTTCTTTCAAGTGTCTACCGTATGCTGTTAAATTCATCCATCTGGAATCCCTTCTCCAGACTCTGGGTAGAAAAGGACACAACTTGCTACATTAACGCACAATTAGATTGCAAATAAAGACTAAACTAATATTCCTCTTAGAGGTATTTCCATTCAATTAGCAGACCGTACAAAACTAAAGAGATTCTAGGATCTAAAGGAATACACAGGTAATGAAGAGATTTCAGATCAAATGACCAGGGGTGAAATATGTACTGATAGTAATAATTAATATAAATAAAGTATATGGATATAGTATAATATAAATAGTAAACATATACTGAACAATGAAAGCATTAATGAAGATATTAGTACAACCATAAATATGTACTAATAAAATATATTGTAATTAATATTTAATTTTATGTTAGTTCTAAACCATATTCTAACTGCCTTTCACATAACCAATCATTAAATTCTCACAACAACCTCATGAAAGATGTACTCAATTTCCATTTTAGAGATGGGAAACTGAGGCAGACATGTAAGTGTTATGTGGCGTGCCTAAGGTCAAAGAAATGGAGCAGGTGTACAAATCAGTCATGGGGGGGAACCTGCAATATACACTCTATATATTTCTAAACTGAAGCAAGGTCCCTACAAACGTAAAATCCAATAGCAAATGCTGCTCTTCTCTATCTAAAAGACCAGTGCATTGAAAAATATTTTTTAAATACCTGATAATTACTTAACGTGTTGCTAGGTAGAATGGGGAATGTAAAGTAAAAGACAGTGGCTCAGAGCTTTGGAATCAGATAGAAGTGACCTCAAAACTCCACCTAGCCATATGTAGTTATGAAATTGAGCACATTGGTTAGCTTTTGTAAAGCTCAATTGTTGATTGTTTCTTTGTTATTTACCTGGAAAAGGGATAAAATCCATCACACTGTTTTATGAGGTGTGACATAGAAAATTCATGTAAAATGCTTAACATAACAATTTGGCACAGAGCAAATATTCAACAAAACTCAAAATACAGATACATGTACCCTTTTAGAACATACACATGATAATGAATTCTTTGTAAGCTCAAAGCATTTATTATCATTCAATATGTTTTAAAAAACCAAAATTTTTTAAAAATCAAGAAACTTATGAAGTTCAATAATCTCACAGTCTTGGACAAACACAGGATAGTGCACTTGCAATTAGGAAACAGAAGCATAATTACATTTTTATCTTTGGTTAATCAAAATTATGAAACTACTTTTTTCAGCATAGGGAAATATAGTGCCCCTTATGCTTATTCAGTTTTAACATCTATGTACAGAGTTAACTCCTTTTAAATTGGCCCCCTCAACAAATGTTTTTGTTGGAGGTTCTTTTCACTTTTCCTTCCAATGTCATAACAATCCTCATGCAATATTGACTTAGAGCACAGAGTGATCGTCCAGAGAGTATGGTGAAAACCCCCCCTGGAGCCTCCACGTGAAATTGGAAAAGAATTGAATGAATATGCTGCAGCAACTCATCCACTCCCAGGAGGAAAGATTAGATGACCCAATCCATCTTGTTCATTCTCAGTTTCTATGTTTCCTAAACAAAAACAAAACATTGTCTTAATTGAGAAGGGAGAATTTCTGTTTTCTGAGAAATGTTTTCATGTGTTCCTGCCCTACGTGGTCACTCTGGTGATCCTGCCCACAATTTCAGCAGCATAGATGGAAGCCTTCCCTTACCTATTGGCAAAAGATCTGCCAATTGAGACATCCTCAAGACAGGAACTGGAGAGAAAAAGAGGGTTTTCCTGTCTCTATTCAAGAGTTATGGACTTTTTCTTGTAAACATGTAAGGAAGTCTTATAGTGTATCTCCTTTTTCTTCTAAACCAGTTATGGCCGTGCCTTTTTGGGAGAAAGGCCATAGCATAATTGTGGTGTTAAAGATTGGGGTCAAGGGGTGCCAGTGGGTGGGAGGACATCAGCTTAATGAGCATCTTTTGAACTCCATAAAATTATAAAATATCATGGCTAGAAAAAACCTCAGAGATCTTCTAACCCTATATTTTACAACTTAAGAATCTGAAATTCCAAAGAGACTTCGTGACTTCTGAGCTCATTCTTGAGGATCTAGCCCAAGCATCTCCTCTTTTCGGAAGCCGCTCCTGACTTCTTGTTAGCAGAGCTCACGATTCCTCTGTAGGCCACTGCTGGAACTAGTAATCCATACCTTTAATATTACCAATTGGCTTATGCATTTTTTCTTTTCCACCTCTTCAAACTGAGATGATTTACCTGAGTGATGCTTAGAGCTCCCTAGAGCGCCTGTGGATGCCTTTCATTTCAGAAAGTGGTACAATCTATAAACCCTTGAAATTGTAAGCAGAATTGTATGTACAAGTCTATGTCACCTCTACAGTTTTCTGTAGACAGAATCCAAAGGTTTCAATAAATTCTTGAAGGAGTATGTTATTCATAAAGGCTAATGAACCCACTGCAATAGGCCCTGAATCCCATGAAAAAACTAAGTCCATATCCCATTTATCTTATCCTCCTGTCGTATCTCAGTATTTGTGTATAACAAGCTCTCAGGTTTTTTTTAACGAAAAAATTAAAATTTGGCTTATAGTTACTTGATTAGTTGATAGTAAAACTTGTGCTATAACCTAGGTCTCATATTCTTTGTAAAGGACACTTCTATTATTTAGATTCTTTTTCCTTAAACCGTTACCTGACCAAAACTGAAATTTAACTAATCCATTTCTACCCACCCTATACGTTACCTCCATTGTCCCTGCAGTTTACGACCCAGGAAATCATAGAAGTACCTATAAAACAGGAAGATTATGTAGACACTGCTACAAATAGGAAAGAATCTGGGATTTCAAACCAAAAGAAAACTACTCAATTCTAACCCTTTTACTTCTTAGCTTTGGCGATCTCTTTAAACCCTGTCATTTTCAGTATCTTCATCTCAAATGGATATAGTCACTCTAATTAATATTGCTTTTGCAAAAATTAATTGACATGAATGCAAAAGCTATATAGATTGAAGATCATGTTAGAAAACAAAAGGTCTTAAAGTTATACCCATGCTTTAACTATCTATGAGACTTCACTTCTACCTCCACTTCTAGTTATTCTAGAGTAAACCAACTGTAACTGCACCAAGGGAGCCGGAGCCTCAAGTCACATGCCTAGCTTTCTACTTTTAAGTAACATCTTTATTCTGGTTTCTAGCAACTGTTTTTTTTTTCTTATAAGCACAGTCATGCATCTTATGTTTCGTTATTTCCACCATACAGATTTTTGCTACTTTCAGTAGGAAAGGTTCCTGGTGCCTTAGTCTCTCTTGTATAAACCACACGTTCCTTACTGTATGATTCTTATAAAACAGATGATGAGGAGTCCAGACATTCAGCTCAAATCATGTCTTTTACCTTAGACCAATCGGTTAACATCTCATGGACCCAAGTGTCCACCTATGACAACGGAGAAAATGATTCTTGTCTTCTTTACTCACAGGACTGCTGTCAGTATCAAATGATCAAATATACGTAAAAGTACTTTCGACAGTACAGGGTGTGACACAAATATACAGAACTGCGGTAACTCTGTCTTTGATTATTTGGTATTAGAAACATATCAGAAACTTTTATTTCTTCAATATAGTATAGTGGTTAGGAGTGTAAACTCTGGATCTTGAGTTCATATTCTGCCTAACATTTATAAGATGAATGACCTTGAATGAGTCACTTAACACCTCATGCTTCATTTTCCTTGGTTGTAAAATGGAGAAAATAAACACACCTACATAATAAGGTAGTTTAAGGATTAACCACGTTATAATATGCACATTCTGTTTAGAGCAGCACCACCAAAGCATGGTTCACAAATAGAGCTGGTTCACAATCTGAAACCATTCCATGAAAAGTGTAGAAATTTAAATAAACATTCAGAAATGTTTAATGAATTTGGTGGTAATCTTATGTATGTTAAATCTAATAATTCAAAATGCACATGCATTTTGAATGTCTTTTTGTTTCATTTTTATATTATTTAATTTAATTTAATTTGGTAAAAAATCTGATCCTTTATCACAGATATCTTAAGAAACACTAATTCAGAGGCTGCTACATAGAAAGTGTTGTAACTGTTACCCGTTATTATAATTATTACTATTACAAGTGAATATGCAAATATCCACAGAACAATTTCTTTATAAATGGAACATTGTCACAAGTACCTCTGTAGAGGCTGTAATAAAAGGAGAGAAGCTCTTCCTCTTGTGAGTTGGCGATCTCCTGATGCCCACAGCAGTGAGATCTGCCTCATACACACAGGTAGAAAGCACTTCCACCTAGGGCTGGACAATGTTCAGCTGAGACTGATTTCTTCACTTTGTCTCCCTTTTTTATCTAGTCCCACAATAAAAAGCCACAGAGTGGGAATGAATTGTTGATTTCATGAAGCATATGTTTTTGCCTCTTTGGAAGATAACAAAGGAAACTGGGGGCCGGGAAAAGATACTTTATCTAGAGGCTGATTAGGGAATTTGTCGGGGGGGGCAGTTAAGATGGTCTTCAGGTCATTCCCATTTTTGTGGAAGGAAAGTTTGATTGAAGGAGGCCAAAATATCACCGACTCACACTCTCAAACCCGTGAGCAGGAAAACAAACAAAGGTCTAAATCTCAGGCAAGGTGGCACTGGCAGCCAGTGTCGAAAGCCACCATTTCCCCATCTGACGATTGCTCTTTTCCCTGCAAGGGTTCGTAATGTTCCATCTGTCTGTGATGATTAGCAAAACTGTTCAGGAAAATAACCATTTTTCCTTTATTACAACTGACTCTCAATTGACTGAAGGGAAACTATCCTTCAGAGATATTAATTCTGGAGTGTTGGCCCTTTTTCTCCTCTGAGCCTTTCATTGTAAAATAAAGATGGATTGTTCGTGGAGACCCTCCTGGGATTTCTGGAGTCCTGATTACACTGAAATCATTGTATTGAAGGAAGACACATTCTAACCACACATACACACACAAAGGCAGCAACTGAAAAAATACTAATAATATTTTTAATAACAAAACTATTATCTATCAAGTGTCTATTAGATCAGGTGCTCTAATAAGGACCTTACTTTTTATTCTCAGAGCAATCATATGTTATTGATGTTTATATCCTTATCTTACAGTTGAAGAAACTGAACTTCAGAGATGTTGAATAATACGTCCATCACCACAGAGTGAGTAATTTGATACTGAATCTACCAGATATCAAAGCAAAAATTATTTTAACAATGTTATCATTATTTTTTTCTTCATAGCCTAATGGAAACCTTGGACGTTAAACTTGTTAAATGGGCATCAATAGTAAAATTGACACTGATAACGATGGTGAAGTTCATAATAATGATAATAATCATTGCAAACATTTGTTGATAGCTCTCTATATGGCAGATATTTAACACTTTTCCTACATTATCTCATTTAACCTCATAAATTCCCAATAAAGTCAGTACGATTTCCCACCTTTTACATATGGGAAAATGAATGCACCGACATTCACACAGTTGGTAAATGGTGAGGCCAGAGATTCAATCCAGCTGTTCTAATTACTGTCACTATGACATATGAACTCTCAAAAATCCATTTTATCACCCTCACAGTGCAAATTTTTTGCATGGCTAAGTCCCACACTCATGCACAAACTTCAGGCACGTGAGAATCATTGTTTTCCGAAATGTATCATGACATTTGCCTTCATGGCTTTGTTGCTAGTGCTCTTTTCTCTTACAATCAATTGCCACCTTCTCTACACCAAGTACTGCTTATTTTATATAAAGATGTATGTAGGAAGCTATTCACTGGAGCATTAGTCTTAATGGAACTATTTTAAAATGATCTAATAATTCACCAGGAAGGGATTGGGGTAAACATTTCAAATTCCACACAAGTGTTATGAAAGTCCTAAATTTGTGCTTTCTAATAATATTAAAAACACATTAGAAACACCCAAAAATGCTCACCCTATGTGTCTAAAAAAGGATATAAAACATTGAATTCAAAAATAACACTAAAAAATGAAAGGGATACAATTAGGAGGGGCCACTTTCATTATTACACCTGATACTCTACTGTTTTTGCTTTCTTTCCTTACTCTGGTAAATGATACTTTCAGAGGTTCTTGTTTCCAAGGAGAATATTGCACCAGGGCTAACTGCCATTTTTCTAATAAAGTAGAAGTGAAGACTATCTCTGGCATTTTGAACTCCTTATACTGCTGAACTAACAGTCTAAGAAATGATAACTTTCTAGGACTGGCTGACTGATCCCGATTACCAAGAGGAAGTAAGTTGCTCATACATGGTATGGCATGGAGGATCGCATGGGGCATGCAGGTGATTTGCTGTGGTGCCTATGATAATAATGGTCTGGTGGAAACTGTTTTAATGCAATAGAAATAGGACCTCTCAGGATTTGCATCTTTTGGAAGTGAAGTTTAGGGTCAACCCCAGGTAAGAAACTTTGACTAGTTGAGGTGCTGTAAGAGGGGAAAGGAGATATAAAACAAGTGGTAGGAGAAGGAAGTTATAATTATCAATTTAGGCTTCATTCCAGCTGGAAAAGGCGGGGAGAACCAGTGAATTAACATGTTATTTTGTTTCTAAAGTTCCACTTTTCCAGCTATTATATACGAAGAGTACAGGTGGTGATTAAGTTATGTTACAGCTTATGTTCTAGGTGATAATGTGACTGAATTGACATCGCCTCGTGATGATACAGAAACTAATGGGACTTTATATCAGTTCCTGCCAGGACCCAGCCATATAGATATTGTCAACCGTTTGGTGTGCCATTCAACTATTTTTATATATTTATATATAATAATAAATGCATATCTATGTATATAAATCAAACCACATGTTACACATTGCACTGTATGACCTGTGTTTTTCTCTTAAAAACTTGTCACAAATATTTTTCATTTCTAATAACTTGGAGCTATATCATTTAATAACGATAGGACATTCCCTAACATAGACTATTTTAATCCATATTGAATTATATTTTGACTGATACAATTACTGATATCACCCTTAGTATAACTTGTTTACATGCTATTAGGGACTGAATTGTGTCCCCTCCAAATTCATATTTTGAAGCCCTAACCTCCAATGTGATGGCATTTGGAGGTGGGGTCTTTGGGAGATGATTAGATTTGGATGAAGTATGAAGTTGGGGTCCTCATAATGAAATTAGTGCCCTTATAAGAAGAGGCATGAAAGTGCCCTCTGTCTTTCTCTCTCTCCTCTCTCCCTCTCGCTCTCTCTCTCTCTCTCTCTCTCTTTCTCTTTCCCATGGAAGAACACAGGGAGAAAGTAGCTGCCTGCAAGCCAGGAAGAGTCTTCTCACCAGAATTCAACCTGGTTGTTGCCCTGATCTGAGACTTCCAGCCTCCAGAACTTTGGTAAATAAATTTCTGTTGCTTAAGCCACCAAGTCATTCCAGACTGATTAATATATATCCCTTTATCTTCAGCCTTTATGTTTCTTTTTTACAATTTTTTATTTAGTTTTATCTTTCATACAATATATAGGATACAGTTGAATATTGTTTCCTTAACTAGTGTGATGTTATTTTTACTAAACAGATAATCCATTCACCTTTAATTTGTTTATTGGCATAGTTGAAATTATTCTGGCCATTTTATTTAACGATTCTTATTTGACATGCTTTTTAGCATTTTAGCATTTTTTCTAGTATTTTGTCTTGCTTTTCACATGTTTTTGGATTGATAAAGTTTTCTTTATTTTATTTTCATGTAAACACATGAAATTTATATTTTTATTTATTTTCTTTACTAGTTTTCTTAAGAGAAGTAAAAAACTTATTTCAACTTATGTTTTTCTATTGTATTTAATTCACTAAGTCGAGAAAGATAATATGATTTCAATTCCCTCTTTTTCACAGATTCATCCATTTTGAGATGATCTCAGAATTTAATTTAGAAATGTCTATTTGTTTTTATCATGCCTCTTACCTATTCCTCTCCAGTCATTTAGCTACATTACACATATTAATAAAATAACATTATTTTCTATAAAATAGAACACCTAATTCATCCTAGGTTCCATTTTGACTGATATTAGTAATTTATGTAATTTACTTTTTTATTTGAAGTCCTTTAATGGCTTCATATTGCATTTAGTGTGAAAAAACACAAATTCCTTTCCATTTAAATTTTATGAATTTTATATTTACCTTTGTTAGTTCAGTATGATATCAACAAACAAGCAAGAACTTACATTCAAGCAGAATTGGGCGGATTTGAATCCTGGCTCCATCATACCCTGGACAGATAATTTAACTTCTTAGGACCCCATTTCTTCATCTGTGCAATGGGTTAAATAATAACTTTCAAAATGAGTAATTGTAAGGTTTAAATGATCTCATGAATAGAAAGCATTTTTAATACTGTTCTTATCCAGGGCACCCTCCTTCTTCCTGTCCAATCCTGTGATTCTGTAATATCTCCTGTAAATTATTGTTCTTAACTTAGCAAAGATTGCCCAATTCTATATAAAGAGGAAAACACTTGCCATTCATATTATTGCTTCAGAATATTTTTTTCATATGTGCCAAAACTTTGAGCCCATCCAATCTCAGATTCTTATCATGGATCCTCCATAAAAAATCAACATTTTCTTTCTTCATTCTTTTCCTGCTTTTTGTTTGTTTTCCTTTCTTTTTTATTTCCCTCCTATTTCTTCTACTACCTAAATTAGAAAATATGGAGAAAAATTTTATTTAGGTTTCCATGTATTGAAGTCCTTGTTGAATATTGTTTTAATGTTCTTTGTCAACAGGACTAATTCTAATAAAATGAGTTCATGTGAGATTCATTATATTACACTAATGCTATTATAACTATTATTTAAATGATGATAATAGCAGTAGAAGAGTTTAGCTCATTCTATTACTAACTTTCAGTAATTCTAGAGGGAAATTATTTTGAACAGTAATTTGGCATAGAGTGTATGTAATGTCTCTGCTGAATTTCAGCACCACAATATTTATGGTTTAGGATATTTGGAGGAACACAGACTTATATCAGTACAGTTGCTTCATGCTCCCCACCTGAAATCATAATTCTTCAAGCACCAGGTTTATTACTCTAGCAGTCTGTGGCCTATGGACACGTGTACTCACTCAATACCGAAAATAAGCAAAGAGATATAAAGTGATGCATAAAGCCAAACTTCTCCTATTATGTAGGAATCTGTTTTATAGAAACAAGAAACAACTGTTTTTTAAAGTACGAAAATTTTGGCAAGACTAAGAGGGACAATAATTGGCATAAAATTAGCTAGGGATTGAGTGATATTTTTTATAATTTTGAAGTGTTCTTGCATATGTAGTTTCACTTTATTCTTAGAGCAATCCATGTTTTTTGCTTTTGTTGGTGGTGCTGATGTCATTTGTCACCATCCCACAAAGGAGGAAACTGATAATTAAGGAATACAATGATCTTGCCTAAGGTCATAAACCCTGAAATGACAGACTTAGTGACAATCAAGTCTTCTAAAATCATATAACACCCTCCGTTATTACTCTCATCATTCTACTTATTCATTACTGTTAATTTCAGATTTGTTCACAGCATTTCAACACCTTTAGGTACTTTGTTTTTGCTTTTCATGACCATCAACAAAGTTGCTTTCCCTGCCTTGCACCAGTAAGATCTTCTTGGAAGTTCTGGCAACAGTCTTAAGCACAGACAAGTTCAAGTCCCTGATCTGTTAATTGACTGGTTATGTAAACTTGGTTATGTCACTTACTGTATCTGACCCTCAATTCTTTATTTCTTCATCTGTTAAAAAGGGAATGATGGTATCTCTTCCAGATTTATCTTGGACGCTATATTTTTGACAGTAAGCCAAAGTAAAGAAAGGTAAAGTAAGTGAAAAATATATTATAAACGACAAATATGATGCTATTCTCTCTGTCAGGAACACCTAAAGCCTATTAAGTGAACGATGTCAATCTGAAAAGGCTACGTACTCTATAATTCCAAGTATATGACAATCTGGAAAACAACAAAACTATGGAGACAGTAAAAAGATCAGTGATAGTCAAGGGTTCGAGGGGATGGAGGGGTAAAATGGAGCACAGGGTATTTTAAGGACAGTGAAACCATTCTGTATAATATGACAGTGGTGGATATATGTCATTATATATTTGTCATAAGCCATAGACTGTACAACACTTCGCATTAGCCCTAATGTAATCTACGTGTTTTGAGTGATAATGATGTGTCAATGTAAGTTCAGGAACTGTAATAAAGGTTCCACTCTGACACAGGACAGTGATGCTGGAGGAGGTTGTATGTGTGTGAGGACAAGGAATATATGGGAACTCACTGTACTTTCTGCTCAATATTGTTCTAATCCTAAAACTGCTCATAAAGTTTATTCATTTAAAGAATGAAATCACAGTTTAAAAAATAAAAAAGTTATTGGGAAACCTTCATTATAATACATTTGACAATTTAGATTAAAAGTTTGCTCAAGCAAACATGGGAAGAAATAAAATATGAACAAAATTGTTGAATTCTTAATTGAAAACATTTCTACAAATAAATCTAGTCAAATATCTTCACTGGTGAATTCTCCTAAACATTTAAGAAAAAAAAAGCCACCAGTCTTAAACAAACTATTCCAGAGGAAAGAAAAATAAGAAACATTTGCAAACTTGTTTTATGGGCCCAGCATGACCTTAACAGAAAACTTGACAAAAACCATGCAAAAAAATGAAAGAAATCATAGGCCAACATCTCATGAGCATGCACGCAAGGAAAGCTAAACAACGTCTCAGAAAATTAAATCCAGAAATACAGAAAAATAATATTATATTATGATCACATTGAGTTTATTTCAGGAATGAGATGTTGGTTTAATATTTGAGAATAAATCATAAATTAACATAAAAAGATAAAAACCATATGAAGATCTCAATAGATATGTAAAAAGCCTTTAATAAATTTCATCACCAATGATAAATCCATGACAAAATAGAAATAGAAATAAGAAGAAACTCCCTTAATCATCTGATAAGATAGAGCTACCAAAAGAAAACCCCTCTAGATCTTATTTAATTATTAAATATTAAAGATATCCATGAAGTCTAGATATGGATACCTGGTAATATCACATCAAGTCAGTAGTTTTATATCATTACAAGTTCAGCAAAGCAGGAATAAATTAAAAGTGTGAAAATTGAAAAGAAATATAACTGTCATTATTCATGCACAACTTAATTGTATATACTAAACATGCAAAGGAATTCTACAGATAAAAAGCCAAATGTAATAACTGGATGTAGAGTTGATGGATATGAGGTGACATTAAAATTCAATTATCATGTCTATTCATTGATAACAGACAAGAAGAAACTGAACATTAGAAAACATTTCATTTATGATAGCACCAGAACTGCCTCAGACTAAACTTAACAAAAGTCATTCCATACTTCTACACTAAAAACTATAAAATATTACTAAGTGAAAAAATTCTAAACATCTACATAGATGGATGTATATATCAGATTCATATATTTGAAGATGTAATATTTAAAAGATATCAATTCTCCCTACACTGATTTATACAATCAATGAAACTCTAATTATAAATCACATATGGCTATTTTTGTGGAAATTGGCACACTAAATCCTAAAGTATATATAGAAATCCAAAGGGCTAAAAGTATCAAAGAAATCTAAAAGATGAACAGTGTTGGAAGACATGCACTAACAGATCTAAAAATAAAACAACAGTAAGACAGTACTTTAAAACTATGATTTTAGCACAAAGATAGACATATATACAAATGGAACATAATACCCCAAAATTGACCCAAGCATCCATTGATTTACAATAAAGTGCTGTGGCAGAGCAATGGAAAAGGAGTGGTCTTTTAGATAAATGCCTCAAGATTAATTGTATATCTTATGAAAAAGTTAATTTGACACCTTTCTCATACCATACACCAAAATTTATTCCAGATGTACCTTAGACCTAAAATTGAAAGGTAACATTAGAAAGTTTCTAAAAGACAATATAGAGGAAAAACTTCACTATCTTGAATTTCTCAAAGATCTCTTGAATGAGAGCGCGCACACCCACACACACACACACACACACACACAGACATGCTCATGCATATATGCATAATCACTAATCATAAAGTGCAAGATTGATGAACTAGATTTAATTAAAATAATAACTTTTATTCATCAAGAAAACACCATGAAGAGAGCTATAATGCAAGCCACAGAGTGGAGGAGGCTATTTGTAATCATATATCTGACAAAGAAATTGTATCCAGAATATATAAACAAGTGTTATAAATTGATGAAACAAATGCAACAGTACAATACGTATAGACATGGGTCAAAGGACTTACTTAAATAAGCGTTTCACAAATAAAGTTATCCAAGTGGTCATAGAGAATACCATATCATTATTTATCATCAGGGAAATGCAAATTAAAACCATGCTAAGCTACCCCTATAAACTCCCCGGAATGACTAAAGTTTAAAAAATCTGACAGTCACCGGTTGGTGAAGAAATAAAGCAGCAGGATTTTTCACACAATGTTGATGGTGGTTCAGTTTGGTAAACTCACTTTGGAAACTGTAAGTTAATGCCAATAAAGCTGAGTTTATCTATACACAGTGCCTTGGCAATTTCAGCCCTTGGCAAATATGTCACAGAATGTTGTACTGAAAGACATGTACACAAATGTTCAGAGAAACTTTATTCATAAGTGCCAAAACTGGAAACAGCCAAAATGTCCATCAACATTATTAAATCATTACATATTCATACAATAGGAGATCATTTAGCAATGAAAAGGATAAGAGTATACAAAGCAACAAAATGAATAAAATCTGTAATCATAATAATGTGCAAAAAATAAAAACAAACAAAACAAAAAAATACACACAGAGGAGTGCATACCATACAATTCTACTCATATGAGCAGACAAAACATTTTTTAAGGTGAGAGAAATCAGGATAGTAATTACTTCTGGGAGTTGCTGTGGGGCAAGGGGAGGTGGCTATTTCTCAAATGTAAATAATGTTCTGTATTTTTATTCTAGAGATGGTTACAAGCCTATCACCACTTTCTGCAAATTTTCAACCTATATACTTAACAGTTGTACATTTTACATTTGGTAAACTTCAGTAAATAGGTAAAAATATTTTGAAGTATTTCCCAAATTTGTTTTGTATACACTTCAGTGACTATTAGAAGATATGCCTAATGCCTTTTCAATTTTTCATTGAACATTGACTTCGTCCAGTGAATTGTGCCAGATATTGTTGGAACAGAAGAATGGTTGACATTAGGCCTCCGCCCTTGTCCAGTTTAGTGTTTAACAGAGACAGAATGAGATGTAGCACAAACAATAATACAAGGCAGAAAGTCATGTAAACCACCTATGGACCACAGAGCGGGCCACCAGGAGTCTTCAAGGAAGAGATGGCATCTGAGTTGGACTTTGAAGTCTCAGTAGAATTTCGACCAGTGTAGGTAAGAAGTGGTTTCTCTGCAGGGGAAAAAAAAAGCATCGAAAAGCCACGCAAGTGTGAAAATGTGAGGTGTGTGTGTATATGTGTGTGTGTGATCTACATGGAAATATAAATTATGAATATGGTTGATGTGAAAATCGTGAGTGGCATCTCCATTTCTAGCATGTGCATTAATTGTTACTGAAACATATCAGTAAATTGAGAAGCAAGAGTTTGAAATCTGTTGAACTGTCTCTATCAACAGAATACAGACTTTGGTTTCTGAAATTGTACTTTCAGGGTTTGGGGAATCATGAAGTGCATGCTATTGGCCAGAGTATTTTGAGGAGACCTGAACTGGCAATCTTGGGAAGTGCTTCTAATATAAGAACCCATAGGATGATTTTGCTGGAATGTAGAACTTGTACCATGGAGAAGTAGACAATGGAACTTAAAGGGCAGCTTGAAATTAGTCTGTGGAGGGTCAGGAGGTCTAGGTTAAGGATTTGGTATTATGCTTATGGTCAGGAGTGTTTGATGGCCTTTGAGCAAGGGTATGACATGGAAAAAGCCTCATTTAAGGACCCTTGGCCTGATATTGAATGGAAGAATAGAACTGTTCTAACAACTCAGAAAATAAGGCCAGGGCACAAGTGCTTATATGTGATTTCTATGTACATGTCTCTGTCCATTCATCAATAATGCAGAGAAAAGGAGGTAACTAGCCAAGGTGACAATGCCCAGAACTTGATTTTGCAGGTAGTAGAACCAGGTCTGATCTTGGCCCTAATCATCTGGGGTTCTCAGGCATGACAATGAAAGAGAAACTCTGCTAAGTAACAGGCCACATCTGTGCAACGTACACAGATTCATGCACATGGCTGGGGTCCGGCAATGCGGTGCTTGCCAGTGTTTTCATAGAAATAGGCTACATTGCAAGTGACTTTCTCGGCTAAAGCTATGATTTATGGTGGTGGGGCGGGTGTAATAATGTAGTTATAGGGGGTGGGGCAGGGAACAGAAATGGGAGAGGGAAAGAGATATTGCTGTTTTAAGGAAAGCTTCTTTACGACTTCACCTGATTTTATGACTGTAGAGAGTCTCTTGAAAATGATTTCAGGAATTGTGCTTTTGGGTCATCGTCCTCGTTGTGGTAGTTTTAAAGAGTCTTGAAGGATGCTTTTTGTTCTCTCCACAGTATGAGCCCTGGGCAATAGGCCAAAGTTGTTTTAAATCTCAGTTGAAAGTTCTGGCTCTTTCCATGTGAACATGTGCCAAAAGGAAGTCTAATAACTTATCAAGTTGAGGCACCTCAGGGAGGTCCAGAAGCAGAAATTTTTGAGGAGTTTAGGGAGCAAGTTTATTAACTCTTGACCTGATTGTAGCCCTTTTTGAGCTACTATTTATATTTTTGTTAATTGATTTAAAAAAATTTTTTTGCAAAGACAATCAGCCTGAGAGCCCCGAGACCTAGATTTATTCACTGAAACTTTTTAATTAATTGTGCCATTGACCAACTCCAATGGTCACTCTATGCCTCAATTTTCTCCTGTGTAAAGTAGAGATAGTACATGTCTGAAATACCTCATTAATATGTCTCTAAAGTGAAAGTTCTGTGCAAGAGCACAAAATAAGTTCATCTCAGCAAATTATTTATCCAGCACCTCTAATGTACTAAACTAACAGCTGCAAGGCATTCAAGAGATATTTGAGACACAATTTCTAGTTTCCAAGACCCAAAGACATGGCCTGCAAAGCAGAGTATGCCAGATTCCGCAGAAGCTGACGTAGTGGATAGTGTGTGTGTGTGTGTGCCACTCACATTTCTACCCCTCCCCTTTCCTTTTCAGGCAGAAGCCTTCATTCCCTGAGGAGTTCGCAGTTCACACTACACCTGACTATCTGCCACTGCCCTTGGTTCTTGCCCCAGAGGGATGTTAGGGCCCTGGCCCTCTTGCAGTAATTCAAAACAATTCTGAAGTGTCCTCATAGCTCCAAAGTTCTCCATGGGATTGGCTGTGGCCCTTACAGAGACACTATTACAGCCCAATGCTCTTCTTTCACTTCCCCAGGCCTGTTGACCCCTAGAGAACTCCCCAGAAAAATTCCTTCATGGATGTCCCCATCTCAGACTCTGCTTATCAGAGAACCTGACCAGTGGTAATTAAACAGGAAAAGAAGTTCTATGGGAATTCACAAAAGGAAGTTAGCAAATCCCGCTTTAGGAAGATGAGACAGGAAAAGCTGATTGTGGAAGATGGTGTTTGTGATGTGGTTTGATGGATACGTGGGGTCTAACTGAAAGAGAATGTGGAAGAGAAAGTAGGGAAAGAAGTATTTATTATTAGTCTTCCCTCAGTATCCTCTGTGTATTGATTCCAGGAGCCCCCATGGATACCAATATCAGCAGATGCTCAAGTCCCTTATATATAACAGGTTAGTACAATGAATACAGTCAGCCCTCGGTATCCACGGGTTTCCCATCCTCAGATTCAACCAACCACGGATAGAAATTTTGGATATGGAGAGCCAACTGTATGTTAGGAGGAAACAGCGTAATTGAAGTCTCAGAGATCAGTAATGAGACATGTAACTCTGAAAAGTTCAGAGAGCCTATGTGAAACAGGGCACTAGAAGATCCAGATGAGAAGGAGGATGAGTGTATATAATGGAGGGTTCTAAAATCTAGGCTAAGAGTAGTGCACTAAATTGGAGCTCAAAAGGAAAAGGAGAGTCTATTTAGTAGAGGAGCTATATAACAGAGGCTATGCTTTCAAAGAATGATCCAGGAACTAAGATAATGCAGTGCTCTAAAATGTAAGATTCTTTTTTCTTTTTAAAGATTTTTTTGATGTGGGCCATTTTTTTTTTTAATTATTAGCACCTTTAATTATTATTTATTTACTTATTTATTTTTTTGTCTGTGTTGGGTCTTCGTTTCTGTGTGAGGGCTTCCTCTAGTTGCGGCAAGCGGGGGCCACTCTTCATCGCGGTGCGCGGGCCTCTCACTATCGTGGCCTCTCTTGTTGCGGAGCACAGGCTCCAGACGCGCAGGCTCAGTAGTTGTGGCACACGGGCTTAATTGCTCCGCGGCATGTGGGATCTTCCCAGACCAGGGCTCGAACCCGTGTCCCCTGCATTAGCATGCAGATTCTCAACCACTGCGCCACGAGGGAAGTCCTGGGCCATTTGTTTTTCAAGTCTTTATTGAACTTGTTACAATATTGCTTCTGTTTTCTTATGGTTTTTGGCCACGAGGCATGTGGGCTCTGACCAGGAATCAAAACCCACACCCCCTGCATTGGAAGGTGAAGTCTTAACCACTGGACCACCAGGGAAGTCCTGAAAATGTAAGATTCTTTCTGATGCTTAATAATCTTAGATCATATAAAAAATTAGAAGGGTTCCAAATGAAATGAAGTTAGGGAAAATATTAAACAGGTTGAAAAATAGAATTCCAACACCTGGAATATGCTTTTTTTGTTGTTTTTTAACTTAATAATTATCCAGGCCAGCTGGCTTGAGGATACATGGCAGGGGAAGAGAGAGAGAGAAAGGAAAAGTGAAAATGAGAAGGGAAGTCTTTCTTCCTCTCTCTCTTTCTAACTATTAATTTTACCCCATAACCAACCTCTTATGGGACCATACCTCTCCAGTTCTGTTCTTGGAAAGTAGTCAGCAAACTGAGTGCTTTCGAAATCTAACCTAGAACTCAGTTTATACTCAGGCTTGAGCATGGCTGGCTCATATCACATCTTGGGGCTGAAAGTCATCTCTGTGACCTATTGCCATTTAGGCAAATCCCTCCTCTAACTCTCATATTCTTTATTTGCAGAAAATGAATTGTGATGTAATTTTAAGAGAACATTGTGTGAAGTGCTCTGCAGGCCCTGGTGCATATTAACACCCTATGCACGTAGCTCTTGTAATTAGCTCAGCCACTAATGGTCTAGATGATCTTGGAAATAATCTTTCACACCCATGGTCCTCAAATTCCTCATCTAAAAAAGCTACTTGCTGGCTACACTTTCAACCCTGATCTTCCTACTAGGTTCCCAAGCATGTTTTCTTCAAAGCTAAAGTAAAATAAAAATACAAATTAGCTAATCCCGATTCAACAAGATGCATATACTCAGTGAATTTACATCCAAGAGGCAGTTGAGGGAATTGAGAGGGGAAACAAGATGGCATTGATTTTAGGGTCAATGCCAGAGTTAGGGTCTGCTTCAGAATTGTCTGATTAACTGCACATTTTTTTTCTCTGAGATCCTGTGGGCACCGGATCTGCCAAATACTTTTGTTTCCTACAAGAAAGATTTTATTTACTTCAACTAGTCACCAAACATTTGCATCCCTTGCTGCTCTGACCTAGAGCCAAGGGCCCTTAAAGCTTCTCTTGCATGACATGTAGGTCTTTTCTGTGAATGACTGCCACAGGCAGGCACTGGCTCAAACCTAATCTGTGCACAGATTCCTGTTCCTCTGTTATGTTTCCAGTGTCCTCCTTCAGGTGTCAGGAAAAGTACATGGGCATCCACTAGGCCAACACACCAGTGCAGCCTGGATTTTAGTGGAGCCCCAACAAGCTACAGTCAACAACTCACCTTGCTTTGGCAGAACAAGGACAAATTCCCTTTCTCAGTTCCCCACCCTGATTCACCACAGCTCTTCCAGTACAGACTTGTACAATGTTCATTCCAGATTGAAAGGGAATCTGAAGGCAGCCCCTTTTCCCGGCTCCCCTCACTGACTGTTTTATGTATAGAGGACAAGAGACAGAGGGGAGGGGAATGAAATGGTGTCTCTAATATACTTTAGGCATGGTTTTCGACTGTGTACAGTAGGAGTTCTGGATTCAGTGTCAGTGCTTGGATTTCTGTTATAGATCCTTTGTGCTCTATTTTCTTTCATATATGTCACATAGTTTCCAGTCAACTGGGAAAAATTGCTTGGGGTGTGTACCCCTTGTGAGTCTCTAAGGCCATATTAGGGAAATGTTTATATTGATACTAAGTTTCAGCACAGACTTTGGTCTCATCTCTTATTCTCCACCCAGCTACTACTGTGGAAATAGCTGGTACGTATGGGAAAGTCGTAAAATCCAGAATCAGAAGGCTTAGGGTCTTGATTGGTTCTACACGTAAGAGTTAGTTGACTTTGGCAAGTCAGTGGTTCTCCCTGATCCTTGGTTCACTCATCTGAAAAATGGGAGTAATAGAGAGATGTGGTGAACTTTGAATGAAATTACACAACTCTTCTATGGATTCCAAAAATATAATGGGCATGTGAAGTGGAATCGGGATTTCACAATTTTACATCAGACTGTCTTGACCAGAATTTTACAACCTTTGGATCTCCATCAATAGATATCTTTCCAACTCTGCTATATATAGAGGAAAAAATAAAACTCATCATTCATTACTGCTATCTTTTATATGACTTCCTGGCAAATATACAATGGTTTATCAGGTGAGGTAATTATGTTTTAGTCAATGGCTAGGGCCCAAAACAAATATCTTTACTGCCTTTTTTGAGATAAGTTCTTGTAAAAGGCTAGTGTTAATGCCATGAGGGATGTCTTTCTATTCAAAGGGGGAAAAATGAACTTTCAGCAGGCTCCTGATTCTCACTATCTTCCAGACTCCACGTTGAAGACCACTTACCCGCTTAGTAAACTTTGCCCCAGCTTTAAGAGATCAGCCTGTCCTTAGTGCAGAGAAACAGAGAAGATGTGCATATCTCTCTAATTTGTCTGCAGCTTATCCTCTGACTTTGCATACCAATTTTTGTATCTGAACATCTTTATCTTAGGACAGCACTGGAAGCGAAGATTAACTATAGAGAAGAAAAACCAATGAACATAAATACATTGACTTTACTTTGCAGCACGACATCTTCCGTCTGGATCTGTCACTAGGTCCTGGTCACCTTCCACATGGCAGATGTAGTTCCCTAGTACAAGGGACCTTTTTCCTGAACATTTAAATACCTCAGTGTTTTTCTATTTTCCTGCTGTGTCCTATGAATAGATTGGTATCTTAGAGCAGGTTTTCTATTTGAAGACTACCTCTATCCAGAACATTGATGGCACAAATGACTTTCTCATTCAGGAAGTCACCTGTCTTGTCAAAGTGATGTGGCCTCCACAACGTGGACATTTCTGAATATAAGCAATAACCTCACATTAATCCTACTTATCCCAAGAAATACCCTCACAGAACAAGTGATGGTTTGCTCTTAGACAAAGAGATAGCTGGGAAGTTCAACACAGCTTATTTAGTAACCAAGTTTATCTCTTGCATGTTTATCATGTTTTAAGTATTCAGATACTTTTAGTCCTGTGATCAACATGAACCCTACCACATGGTCAATTAGGTCATGTAATCCCATTTTATTGATGAATAGTGTGAGGTACATAGAACTTCAGAGACGCCCCATAGCCAGGGTGTGCACACAGTCTTCTGTCACTGGATTCTAGACACTCTCTTAAACCTTGTCTTGATTCCTAGATCAAGTTATCCCTATAGACTGTATTCCTTGCCCAGTTTGAGAGCTCATCAAAGCTTAGACACAGTAACAAAGTAACTCCAAGCCAATGACAGGAAACAAAAAATCTCAAAGCATAGACAAAACAAGATTTTACTCATTTTATTAATAACATCCTTCAAAATCTTTGTCCAATGAGAAGTTACTAAGTATTCCAATATAACATATATCCATAGTCAAATGATTTTAGGATCTCAAGCTGGTCATATATGGATATCAGGATAATTGAATCCTTAGATGTTCTAGTAAGACATACATTCTATGCTAATTAAAAAGTTAGGAGTTCTTTGGTCTGGGGCTTGTCAGCAATCCTCTCTAAAGTATGAATTGCCATACCTTGTACTTCCTGCCACCATCGATGGACCTTTTATATTTTAAAAGTAAAAGATAACTGAACTCTGGGAGAATATTTGATGCTTCATTGGGTAACATGAGAAGCTGCTAGTTTGAAGTTGGCTCTACCCCTTAACCAGTATGATCTAACAGGTGTGATAGTATAAGAGGTAACTGTGCTGAATAAGGGTGCTATAAGTCCTTAAAAGGCCCAATAAGAACACCATAGTGCAAACCTATAGGATTCCACATCAAAGTCATGCTTTCTATAGTAGGAAACAACTCTCCATTTGAAATATGGCTCCTGATGTGCTAGTAGAGACTGAGCACCTGACCATGGACATTTAAATGACTAAGTGACCTAAGAGCTCTTGGATCCACTAAGTCCTAACATTGAGTCTGCACAGCAGCAACTCCATCATGCCATGGAAATATATTTGAGATAATAGTGTATATATTGAGGTATTTGAAAGGCATCAATAAATGCATAAGCAGATGATGCAGACTTCCATGCCATCTTAATCCACTCATCACTATGGCAACTATAAAATGCCCAACCAGACATCAGCAGAGACTTACAACATTCCTCAAAGGAAGCAGTCAGAAATAGAATGGCTTTAGAGTGGGGAGCCATTTGTTGTTAGAGAATTCAATTTATACTTCACGTACAGGTACTTCTTTGCCTGAAATGCCTCCACCATTGAAAGACTTACAAAATGCCTTATTTATCAATATGTTCTCATACATAATGCTGCTCTGGGCCAAGGTACGCTTTTATTAATAAGGAAATTCACTTCTGGGCCCAAGACCGTGTACCTGATCACACAGAAGCAGCTGGCCTGATGGAATAATAAAACAGCTTCTTGGTGGTTCAGCTGAAGCACAGCTGGAGGACAATCAGCTGTCTTAGAGCCCTTTCCTTCAGGATATGGTAAATACCAAATACTGCCCGAGGGTGAGGAGAATCTAACATGGGTAATGGAGGAGGGACTTAATAAATGCCAATGACAGCCTTACAACTACCTCGGTAGCAGGCAGTATAGTTTATTTGTTTGTTTTTTTTCCACCTTTGGCTTCCAGGACATGACAACTAGTTAACATATTGAAGAAGATTCTATATCTGATGTGGCATGTAATTATCTTTTGGAGGAAGGAGCAAAAGTTATCTTCACCCTCTCAGAAAATAATACATGAACAAATGAAAAGGATGTCTGACACTGTAGTATAGTAGCTGGATGTTTTGGAAGGCGTGAGATGTGGTACCCTAAGGAGACAACTGTGTTAGTCATAAGCCTTTTGCTCCATCTCTGATACCTTTGACTGCTTCATTTTGACCATGCATCACCTGCTGCCCACCTCACCCTTAAACCACTGCCGCTTGTTCCAGCACCTTAACTGAGCTTCCCAAATTAGTTGGGTGGAGTCTAATTTGGAGCCTCAGGTTGAGCTCTGTTGGCGCCACGTACCCTTCTTCTTTGGAGGTGGATGAAATGTGACACTAGGGAACGTGGGATCTGCCTTACTGAGTGGTCACTGAGGGTTCAGGTGAAGCGAACTGGAGATCTGAGGGAATCCCAAGTCCACAGGGTAAACATTAACCAACATTAAACAGGAGACAGGAGGGATCCAGGCAGTTAAATTCCTCCTCCTTCTTCCTTCTATGAACTACTCTGAGATGCAGTTTTCTACGTAGCCCCTCCAGAGAAAGTGATGTGTGCTAGAAAACAAGCCTCATAGCATCCAGTGGTTTCTCTTTGAGGCTTATAGTAAGGAAGCGGCCGGCAGTTTAACTCAATGGATTATTCTCATCTTTTTTTGCTTCACTTCTATTTTTTAATACCTATCAATTGAGCTTGCGTCCTGCTGTCAAATGTAGCATCAATGCTTTTATCCTTGCCCTGAGCTTTATTTTTAGAGAACCTAGGCAAAGTGCATGTATTAGTCATTCCTATTCCACGGTAGCTAGAACAATAATGGACACATTGTACTCCTCAATAAATTCAGAAATACTAAGTTAAATCAAATTTTTGAAGTAAAATAAGTCAATTATCAACAGGGGTGTTGACATTTACAATTTGTTTCTTAATGTGAGATGAAAGATTAGCATTAGTAATAGAAGAGGAAGTATCTGGAAACAAGTTCCTTTTCCTGCACTTTGAAATTATAGTCCTGAGATCAGATCCTTTTCATGTAACCGCAGCTGAGGATCATTCTGGATAGACTTGAGTAGTTAGGGGTTTATTTCCCCAGCCTCTCTCTGGGAAAACAGACTCACCCAGATAACTAAGTTTTCCATAAAATTCTTCAGAAAAATTCCTTTTCCCTAAGACAATCCTGAAAAGTTTCTCCGTCACCTTTCTTGATTTACTGTGATCTAATTCAGATTGCAGAGTCTTCTTTAAAAAAAGGTTCTATATATCCATATAAGCCTTAGATATAGGAAGATATAGATAGATGAATACATAGATACGTATATGAATACATAGAGACGTATGCATACAGACACACACACACACACACACACACGTGCCTGCACACATCTTAATGTGAGATCCTATACTATCTCTTATGTGCAAGTCAATTTTCCCATCTAATTAAGGGGCAGAGTGATAGATAGCTTGAGGCTGTGTTATACGCAACCCATCACAAAGGATGTGTATGAGAAAGAATCTGACAGATATGCACGGTTATGTGGAGACTTGTTATCTCACACTAAGTTTTCTCCTCTAATAGCAGTATGGGTGGCTTGCCAAAACAAGAACGGTATGTGACACCCTTTTTCTTAAATGAGATCTTTATCATAAAAATGACACAGTGAGCTCTTATAATCAGAGGGAAGTATGCCGTAAGGTTCTAAATATATCACTGTAATGATTCTACATTTTTATCACTACACTTACACTTACGATCAGCTCTAATGGAAAACTCATGGATGTCATCAGTCCTTTTGTCCTTCTTAACAATTTGATAATCCTTTCTCAAAGCACTGAGCCATCTTGGATCACTAGTGACTGTCTAGAACACAAATACATTGCACAGCGTGACGTTACTGATCAGCTGGATCATCTTTCTCCATTTCAGTTAATCTATGAAACAATTTGCAAGGAATCCCTAACAGCTTTAGAACTCTGAACTTTGTCTATGATTTATTTACCCTCCATAATGAGACCTGCTGTCTCGATTCACGAGACTTTTGGAGTCATAAAATATTACTTCAGTCTCAACTTTACGTACAATTGTGACAGTTCATTAAAATGATATGTTGACTGGAATCCTGCTACTCAAAGTGTGGTACACAGACTGGTCATGCCAACATCACCCAGGAGCCTGTTAGAAATGCAGAATCTCAGCACTTAACCCAGACCTACTAAGAAAGAGTCTATATTTTACCAAGATGCCCAAATAATTCAGATACACATTAAAATTTGAATTAGAGGGCTGGCACTGGAGAGATCTTCCAGGTCCAATGTCAAGATTCACTGGAAGTTATCTCCTTCTCAGCATCAGTGTTAACTCATAGTTGCTAAACTGAATACTTAGATTATTATAGCTGCTTGGCAAGAAGGATATTGGAACTTCCCAGCTGTAATTGCCAATGAATAAGCTGTTTCAACTCCTGCCAATAACTCAAATGATCTCTTCTTCCATAGCTAATTTCATAATCTCACATTTTTGTGTCTACTGGAGAGATTGACTGTTCTGGGTCAGCATTTAACAATTCTTCAGCCTTCCCATATGTAAAATATCTGTTTGGTTGTCACTCTAGGTTTCCTTATATAGCATTCAAAGATAACTTTACAAGGAAATGTAGTCTATGTATTGAGATACACAAATATTTTCTTTACAAGCCATTCTAAATGAACATTTTACAACCAATAACATTGCCTGTTATGACTGTACCAGAGAGCAGATCTTTCTCAGCTCTCAACAGAAAAATCTTCTCAAATTACCTTGAGAAAAGAGAAGAGTGCTGTTTGAATATAACTCAGGAATACAAGTTGACTTTTTTATTTGGGATAATTTGATAACTGACCTGTTCAAATCAAGCACTGTATTTTATTTCTTCCACCACACATCAGCCAAGATTGGATTTCTGAAAATTAAAGGTATTAAAACCTAATGGAATCTACATGTCAGGTTTTGAATTGTCTCAATGGATAGATTTCTGTTTAAATGTCTATTGTGTTTATAATTTGAAGGCTCAAATATAATTCCTTCATATTTTGAGAATTTATCTACCAAGATTTCATTGATTTCCTAGGTGATATTTTCAAATTAAAATACAAATACTTAACCTCATCAGGTGCTAATTGTCAGCCTCTGCCCTTCCCCCAACATGTGCTCCACACAATGAATAAACATTCATTTGCAGATTGCCCTTTTTTTTGGTGGGACCAATCAGAATCCAACTGTAATGACACTCCTCCCACTCTGAATCTGGGGGAGATCTGTGACTGCTACGACCGAGAGAATATCGTAAACATGGCACGAGGCCAGTTTTCAGCCAACTCCTTAAATGTTGGCAACTTCCACTTCCTTGGAACATTCTTTCTCAGAATGCTGAGACCACCATGCTAGAAATGTGGAGAATATGGATAGAAAGATGCTGCACCAGGCCCCAGCTGTCTAGCATCCTTGCTCAGGCAGTAGATGTGTGTAAAGAAGCCTCCATATGACCCCAAACCCATCTGCCACCTCCCTGGAACTGCATGAGAAATACCAAATGGGAAATGTCCAGCTGAGCCTCCAAACCTCCAGAACTATGAAAGATAATACTAAGTTGTTGTTGTGTTAAGGCACTGAGTTCTGTGGTGGTTTGTTACATAGCCACTGATAAATAGAATAGTTGTTCTATGTCTAAGAGCTGAAAACTCTTCATTTCAATCAATTCTTCACATTTCAACACTGATATCAGTTGAAAACTCCCTGAAACTTTAATAAAGGTACCATTCTGTCCCTCTGGATAGAGATGATAGAACCCATTGCTATGGCTGTGTAGGGACACAGCCATAGCAATGGGTTGAGAGAAGTTTTTGAAAAAGGGCCCTTTATCTGCACAGGAGTGCTATGTCAATCAAGACTGCTCTGACCCCCCATGGTGCCACAGCGAAGATAAAAAAGAGAGAAATACTGGGTACTCATGAAACCAAAATGCCTTATTTACTTTTCTATTCAGCAAAGAGTTTTTGATACCTATTGTATAGCATCAGTGAACATAAGAAATAAGGTATCATTCCCCTTAGAGGACACATATTAAGAAGCTAGATTGAAAAAATACCAGTAATCAAACACATAAACAAATAAATAAAATTATTTATGACTTGTTAATAAATAATAGTGAAACAGGAGGGAAGGGGCAAGGCACAACCTTTAAAAGAATGACATAGCCCGAGGACACAACATAAACTGATTAGAACCAAATAGGTCCAAGATGGTGGACGAGTCAACTTCTACTAGACCTTGAGCCTCAGTATATGCTCATTATAACACATCAGCAAGCTAAAAGACACACCCACTGGCACCATGACAGTTCCAAGGTCAAAGGTGGGCGGTGGCCCAATTTCTGGAAATCCCCACCCCTCCCCCAAAATAGCTGGAATACTCCTCCCACTTATTAGCCTAGGAAATTACCCACCCTTATAAAAACTGACAACCCCATACCCTGGTGGTGCTCTCGCCTTCTGAGGTGGCCCACACTCTGTCTGTGGAGTGTGTTTCTCTCTAAATAAATCCACTTCTTACCTATCACTTTGTCTCTCACTGAATTCTTTCTGTGATAAGACATCAAGAAACTGAGCTTCATTAAGTCCAGAGACCAGCTGGGTGATCTCAGTTAAAAGACCACGGGTTCAAGTCCCAATCTGAGTTGCATGGTTTCAACAGTGTGCTGTTTATTAAGACAGTGAAGACTAGGAAAAGACTAGATTTGGGCAAGGGCATCATGTCATTTCTCTAAACACAGCTGAACTTTTCTTTTGTGAACTACTTTCAGTCGGTTTTTGTTATGGACTAAATGTTGATGCCACCCACAAATTCATATGTTTAAGCCTTAATCCCCAGTGTGATGGTATTTGGAGGTAATAAAGTCATGAGGATGGAGCTCTCATGAATGAGATTAGTGCTGTTACAAGAAGAGCCATGAGAGAGATGCTCTCTTTGCCACATGAGGACACAGAAAAAGGAGTCCTTTGGCAAACTAGGAAGAGAGCCCTCACCAGGAATCGAATGGGCTGGTGCCTTGATCTTGAACTTCCCAGCCTTCAGCACTGTAAGAAATGAATTTCTGTTGGTTGAAAAAGCCAGTCTCTGATATTTTTGTTACAGCAGCCTAAATTAAGATAGCTATCATCCGCACAAGCCAGTCTCCTTACTTTGCAATGTCACCTTATTTGTGACCCCACATGATAACACCCAGGTCATTCCCTAATCTTTATACTGAGACACTTCAAATCTATTTCCAAAATTGACACTCACTTTTAAAGGATGGTTTTTCTGTTACGAACCTATTAAATGTAACATTGTTTAAAGCCTAAGACAATTCCATGAGAAGAATCGCAACTTATCTGGAGTGATGGCCACACTGTTTGAGTAAATATCTTACTATACATTGAGGGGTACATTTTGAAATGGACAAAGTTAATCTGACTTTTTAGTTACACTTCATTTTTCTGCCTTTGGAAGGCGGCTGTAGGCACCTCAAGGACTTCCTGCTTTCACAGCATCCACAGATTCCTGATGTTGCAGGTGCCCTCTGTGTTCCTTGATGAAGGAAGCAATTTGTACTCCATTGAGGCACAGGTTCCCGTGAGGCTGCCACTGCACCTTCCAGCCCCTGCAGTTTGTCTCCAGGTACAACTTAGGGGACTGTGGATTACACGGGCCAAATTCAGAGCAATAGTGGCCATTGAATAGAAAAAGGTGATGCTCTCCTCTCCTAAGGCCTAAACGAGTCATAGGACTGAAACTGAGCAGCACCCTGTGGGGATCCTGGGCACAAAAGCCTTTCTGTGTCCCCTATTTCTTGATTACAGGAAATAGGCTTCATTCAGCTTCCATGACCTTCCCTGGGTTCCAACTGGGCAGGTTCAAACAGTTGTTAATTAGGGAAGGGAGTGGATGCAGAGACAAGGGAGGAACTGTCAAGAAACAACAGTGCAGGCTTGGGGCAGGGTCCTGGTTCCCAGACAAGCGATATACATAACAACATCTTTGAGCTGTTTTACAGATACTGAAACCCCCACCAGGTGAGAGCAATTAAGGGTATGGTACGCACCAGCACACAGACTCCAGACCAGCTGGAACCAGAAGGTTGATGATGCCGACTCCCACTTACCTCACCACAAACCCGTCAGCAGAATGTCCTTGAGCTGATCACGCTCTCTTTGAACGATTACTGTAAAACTCCTCACTACACTCCCCAGGTCAGGACACAGTTTTAAGGGCATTAGCCCACTGGGGCCCCCTTTGCCTGGCAGAGCAATAAAGCTATTCTTTTCTACTTCACCCAAAACTCTGCCTCTGAAATTTAATTCGGTGTCAGGGTACAGAGGCCAAATGCAGCTTCAGTACCCAGTCAAACGCTACATGCCAAAGGAAGAGTGACTGGTCTCCCAACTGCACAGTTTGTCAGATAGGAAAGGAAGAATTTGAATAAGTGTAGTGTTCTCTTTCTTGGAGATATTTTCTGATTTTTGAGGAGGTAAGCTGGAAAGCCATAATCAAAAGATAACTAGAAAATCCCCAAATATTTGAAAATCAAAGAATACGTAGACAGAATGTTGAGTGAACACATCCGGATGTAATTTATGATATTTTATAATCTCATCTATAAAAAGTTAACAGCAGGCAAAACTAATATACAGTGTTAGAATTCAGTATAACAGTTATATTTGTGTGATAGATATTAGGGAGATAGTGACAGGGAAGGAGCATGACAGGGACATCTGGGGTATTGGTCATGGTATATTTCTTATTCTAGGTGTGTACACAGTGCACACCTAGAAATAAATTCAACATTTATTTCTTACATGCTTTTTATATATGTGTTGAATTCTAATATATAATCTTATTAAAAAAAACAATGTGAAAGGGAATGGGTCACTGAACAGTTGTAATGGAAGTTATTTTCAAAAACTCAAGTAAACCATTATCTTTCTACTGCAAGTCACAATAATACCTAGAAAATTAAAGGGTTAAATCCAATTTGAAAGGAAAACAAAATATAGGTAGATATTTGACTAAACCTTATGGAAGTAAAAATTTCTGTGTAGAAATGTGATAGAAAAAATTATAAAAATATGCATATATTTAACTAATGTAAACTTCAAATGTCACTACAACAAGATAATAATGAACGAATTAATTGTTTACTTCACACTGGGAAAATTATTGTCAAAATCCTGATAAATTAACACTTTAAGATATTCTTATTTATTTAAAAAAGAACTAATATGAAGCTTTTAAGTAAGGCTAAAAACTGAATAAACCATTATCTTTTATTACTTGGAGCCTTCCATTCTCCTGCTCCCATGTGAGCCAGATGCTTCCAGATGGAATATCTTTTTACTCTTCTTAGCATTGTACAGATTTTACCTCTTCTTTTATTATTATTTTTCTCTTATTTCTTCTTCCCTCATTTGTTGAAACACATCCTAGAGTACCTTTCTTAAAATAGGTACGTGTGAGATAAATCTTATGGGTCTCCCTTAAATATCTGAATGTTTAAATATATATTTTGCTTTCATATATTTTCTTACATGCAAATCTCCTGCTAAATAGTAGCCTGGCTGCTAGACTCCTATATGAGGAGGTGAAAAGTAGGCTTGAGTGTTCCCGTACATGGACTTTTACCTGCTATCTCTGTTTCTACGCATGTTTAACTTCCATTTCCCATTTCATCTGTTGCTTTCAAAGTGCAGCCCTTCCTGCAATCTCTAACATGCATCACCTCTCCTTTCACACACCTTCTTCGCTGCATATGTTCCAGTTGTATAGTTCTCTCTGCTCTGCTGCATCTATGAGAGACCCAGCAAGAAACAGATGGATTTTACAAAATTAGATCATTCGAAGAGGATCTAATAAAATTAACAAAGCTGTGGGTACAGTGTAAGGAACCGCAAAAGATAGGTGAGACCCAATGGAATGGAGGAAAAGAGTAATGAGGAGAAACCAATAGGAGAGAGGCTTTTAGGGAGGGTTGTCTTTGATGTAGGAATGAGTCAGTCCATAGCAACCCCACAGGGACAGTGCCAGGGAAAATAAATCCCCTAACCCTAAAAAATTCTTTCTGAGACTCCCTATTGGATGAGCCCTACCAGAAGTCAGGGGACAAGAGCACTCTTTGATTTAGTCCATGAAAGTCAGGTCCAAGAACAGAGATCAGAGCAGGAAGAGGTAGAAAGTAGATGTGCAAGGGCAAAGAGAAGACATCCAACACATCTGTTAAATCAATTATCACTCTTTTATCTGGATTCTTTCTTTAATAAAGGAGTAAATATTTCTCATTTGATACTATCCTATTCCTCTAAATAGTTTTGTTTATGGGAGAAAAAATAAAGGTCTTTAATCAATCCTCAGTCACCTAACCCATTTTCATTCTTCTGTATATGCTTTATATTTTAGTAAATCATTATGTAACGTAAGATCTGATTCATTGTTATCTATTGCAGTCCCTTTTTTTTTTTTGCCCCTGAATAGTGTTCCAGTAGTCCATTTATTTAGCATTTAACATTATAACAACACAACGTAATATATTTGATTTTATAAATAGTCTTCTTTCTAAAATCTTTATAATTATGTAGGCCTTGTGGTAGGCATTTTAATAGTCCCCCAGAGATGCCTGTGGGATAATCCAAGACCTGTGACTATCACCTTACATGGTAAAAGAGATTTTGAGATGGCGAGGTTATTCTGGATTATCCAAGTGAACCAAATGCAATCACGTGGCCTCTCATAAAAGGGAGGCAAGAGGCTCCGAGTCAGAGAAGGAGATGACAAGACAGTGGAATCATACGTCAGAGTGATGTCATTGTTGGCAGGGGGCCATGGGTCAAGGCATGCAGGCAGCCTCTAGAGACAGGCAAAAGCAAAGAATGGATTGTTTGCTAGAGCCTCCAAAAGGAATTCAATCTTGTTGACATCTTGACTTTAATCGCATAAAGACATAATTTTGGACTTCTGACCTCAATAACTGGAAGATACATTTGTGCTCTTTTAAGCCACTAAATTTGTGCAAATTTGTCACAACAGCAATAAGAAACTAATACAGGTTTTCTTCTTTTTCTCCTTCCTGGTTTTTTTTGTGTTAGCTTTATGGTGAAGTTAGAATCATATACTAAGGTAACCATAAAGCCATCTGAAGTTCCAAACCCTCATCCCTGTTCTCAAGGGTAGGCAGTATCTCTGCTGCCTTATTCTTTTGGCTCACTTTGTGGCCCACTCACCTGCATGCTTGATGGTGTAATTCTAGTCTTCTTAATGACTAGAATTCAAACATTTCACTTCTTTATCATATAAGGGTTTTCACACACAATATCCTCTCAACCTGAAGCTTTTCTCTCAACTGTTCATTCAGCTGCTTCTTCAATTCTTCAGGACTCAGGTATATATCTATTTTCAGGGACTCTCTTCCTCTCCTCCAAGGTCAGGTTCCCCACTCTACCCTATCCCACCTATTTTTCTTTTCAATCTTATGAATTTTTATAATTACAATGGCTATATTTGTATATTAGCTGAGAGCTTTTGGCATGCCTTAACAAAGTGAGCTTTAATTTTTATCAATAAAATCATAAGTTCTCATCTCATGGGAATATGAGAAGAAAGAATTGAAAGTATATATTTAGAATAATTCTCCAAACACAAGCAGACCATGCTGAACCTACTCAAATGTTTTTCTCTCAATCTGTGAATGACTCAACCCTTTTCCTCCTTTAGTTTCAAATGTGATCTCTTTAGAGAACAGGTGTCTTGGCTGGAAACAGGAAAGGAGAAAAATTCACCCAAGAGTAGAAAGAAATTCCAGCCACCTGACCTATCTCTCAGGTCCTGTGTGGAGAAAGTGAGTAGCAAGATGAAGAGGTATCAGAGGACCACTTCCTGGCAGCTCTGCTGGGGAAACAATAAAGACTCAGTGAGTGAAATGGTTGTACAGAATGACCAGGTAAATGGGAGCTCTACCAAAACATTACTTTGCTCCAAGCACAGTACAGAAGCAACAGAAAATAAACTACAAAACCCAAAAGTGCCATAAATTTCAGACAATGGTAATCCTCGGGCTACCCAGACCAAGGCTGAGGACCATCGTGTTGTCCCCATAGTGACCCAAGATCAGTGGCATAACTCTAGAGACATAAAACCCTGGGAAGAACTAAGGCCATTTTCTTCCAGCAGAATGGGACTTGGAAACAAATATTAAGCTCTAGAAAATGAAGTTCTATTTCTTAGACAGCTCTAGACTTAGCAATAATGCCCACTAACACCAGTTTATTGTCTTTGTCTCCCATGAGAAGTTTTATGATAGGTGGGACCAAAGTTAGCCTGCCACAATTTTCATAAATTAATCTTCAATAAAACTTTTTAGATGAACGACTAGAGAAGCTATTTATTAAGCTCTTATCCCGTAGTAAGCATTTCTATGTTAATTCACACTGTAATTTCCACATAGAAAAAAGAACTTTAGAATTATCTTTGTCTTGGACTTGAACATTTGTTTTATATATTTGTGTGGAGGAGAAAAACAGGAAAGAAAAAGATTTAGTAAAAAGGTCGAAATTCAAACATGTTTTAATCAAAATGCTTTCTTCCTTGGAAGTGAATCTGAAATTTGGTGTACCAATATATAGTCAAGGCCAACTTATGTTGAAAATAATATTGTAAGTTGTGTCTGAGCTCACTGACAATGAAAATACGGCTAGAAAAAAAAACAGCTGGACAGAATTAAGTTTGTTTTCTTCCATGGCAGTAAAGGAGGTCAGGGTCTGGAGTAAGATACTATGCCTGGTTATATTTAGTCAACCTGATGAAATGCCTCCAACCCTATTCCCAAATACTAGGGGTTTGAAGGGCTTTACTGCCCCTCCTCCATTAATAAAACTGCTTACCTAATAAGAAGGACATATAGTGACTGACCATTTGAAAATATGGGGTCTTCCAGAAACAGAGTTAAAACAAAAAATACATATTTAAACAACAACATCAACAAAAGACTTTAAACTGTTACTTCGACACTCCCATTTGATAGATGAGGAAAGTGAGGCACAGTGAGTGATTCTAATATGAGAACTAAGGGTAGAATACAGTCGACCCGTGGGTTCCTTGCCCGGATTTAACCACTCCGCTTGGAAACCAGAGCCAGTTTACATATAAGAAACTTGAACATCTGCAGATTTTGCTATCCAGGGGAGTCCTGGAACTAATCCTCCACGGATACTGAAGGACGAATGTATATATCTTCTAAATTGCAACCCAAAGACTTCTCCAGAGTCCTGCTTCTTCACTTCATAACAAGGAAAAATATATGTGGAAGACTATTTGTATCTTTTATCAGTATTGCAAACATCTCTGCACATCTATTGTTTGGTGGAAGATTTTGTGGTTAGGAGCAAGCCTGGGCTGAGAGCCACATTGCATGGCTGAATAGAAACCTGAAAATATCTTTAATTGTACCATTTTTAAGGTAAACAATTCAGTCAAGTGTGATTAAAAATCAGAACAAATGACTGCATCTTGATGTGGATCTGGCTACAAAAAGGAATGTTTCTCTGTGTGGGATTAGAAAGAAAACCTTCTTTCATTCTTTCTCTCTCTCTCTTTTTTTAAAATAAAATATTCCTCCACAGACGAGATGAAGGAACTCACGGAGCCTGATTGCTATGATTTCAGAAGAAAGGAGAACCCTGAAGTTCCTGACCTTTCAGGAAGTGTACCGGATGTGAGGGAGAGTTGGCGGAAAGAAGCTGATATTTAAGCCAATATGAAGTAATTCTTAATTTAGACTTTAGGGGTATTTAGAATAATTTTCAATTAGTTATGGTAATATTTCACAAAGAAGGTTCAGACAGGAAAGTGGGAAAGAGAAGGTCAGAACAATTTTTGAGAAGGATTAAACTGAAAGGAAAACTTGAATACTGAGTTTAAGTAGGCTTCGGTATCTATAAATATTACGTACGCAATAGAGGAACATAGTTTTACAAACCAGAAACAACCCTCCGAAAGGGATATTGAAAGAAATTATAATGGACATAAAAATATAAAACATAAGGGGAAACCTTGATAAATTTAACCACATTAAATTTAAAAACACAAACTCTTAGTCCTCAAAAGTTACCACAAAGAGAGTGATAAAGCAACATACAGGAAGAAGATACTTTTAATACATATAGTTGACAGAGAGCTCCTGTGCAGAATATACAAAGAATTTATGGGAAAGAAAGAAATGAAAATAAAATGAGAAAAAACACAAATGGGCCTTCCTGAGAAGTAGAAACACAAATGACCATAAACATACAGAATATTGCTTAATTGTATTATCAGAGAAATAAAAAATTTAAACCGCTAAGCCAGTATTTCACATGGACCAATTTGGTAAAATTATGCAGGTGGATTATAGAAAATGTTAATGAGGATATGGCGCAATGGGGAACTATTACCCATTGCTAGTGGGGCATACATTGCTACAACTATTCTGGGGATAAAGTGGAATTACCTAGTAAATTTGAACATGTACATGCCATGATACACAGGAGCTCCTCTCTTTGGTACATATCCTGGGTAAACTTGCAGGGAGATTTTTTTCATGGATCAGGAGCCAGACATCCGAATATTCACAGCAACAGTGTCATTATTAGTAAATACTGGGAAAACCCTAATTGCCCCGCACAGCTACATGAGTAAATAAACGGAAGCATTCGTGAAATGAAATAGTAATTGCAGGAAACAGGAATTTATCCATTAGTAGCAGGAATGAATCTCAAACATACGATGGCTAAAATAAGTGTGTAAGATTATCCTACTTACATAAAAGGTTAAAACCAACCAAAACGAAATAATTTATTAAATACAAATACATAGTAGGTGGTAAAACTACAGAGAAAAGCCAGGAAAAGATTGAGACAAAATTCAGGATTAGGGTTACCTCTTGTAGGGAGGAAAAGAGATGAGTAAAGATAGCTTAATGGCTACCAAACTGTTGGCTTGGTATTGGCTACACAAGTATTTGTTTTATTATTATTATTTAACCATTCAAATGAGTCCCATATGCTTTTTAATTGTTGATATATTTCAATATAAAAATGCCCCCCAAATCAGTAAGCTGGAGAAAAGAAAGGACAACACAAGTAGTAGAGTGGGAAGATAAGACATATATATATCGTACTGGATGATGCAAACATCACTCTGTTAACTCAATTGTGCTATCTCTCAAGGATGAGATATCTCTCAAGGAAGTTGCTATCTCTCAGGAAAGTTCTTTTGTGGCCCAGCCATCCCGTCATCCCACTCAGCCGCAGTCCACACATTCCAGGTTAACGACATTAGTGTTTCACGAGAAACCATGGCAAATAATCAGACTCTCCACTCTATTGTTTCTAACCAGCCTATCATGATCAGTTTCACTGGTGAGAATTATATGTATTCATTCAGTATACCATACAGGCACAGTTATGGCTAAAGCAGATTATATAGGAGATAACGGGATCAGAATTAATTTTGCCTACTCTGACCATCAGAATTTTGGTCTTACCTGTTAGGAGGATGGGTTTGAATCTGGATCCAATGCTAATTTGCTATCTTATATTTGGTAATTTAATCTACTTATGCGAACTAGAATCCTCATTTGTAAATGGGGTTTCCTAATTCCAAACTCTTAGTGCTGCGGTGAGAATGCATACAAAACCACAGAGCATGTTATCTGGCAAAACTTAAGTCACAGCTTTAAAAGGAACTGTCAGATGAGTCCCAACTAGCCTGTATATACACAGTATGTTTCATGGGGAGATTTTTTTTACTTTAGATTAATTGAACTTCACACTATGAATTGAGATTTTTATAAAGTCTACTATAGGGTTAATCTGTGTGTGTGTGTGTGTGTGTGTGTTCACAAAACAAAATATAAATGATATATAGTATTAAATGTTTCAAATTGCTCAGCACTAAGAATTGTAACCCCTTTATCTTCTTCTACTTTGCACATTCTGTTACATTTCTTTATGCCTCAATTGTTTTTGCATTTCCAGTGCTGTTTTTATGTGTTAGAGCACATATGAGGGATGGCAGAGAATACTTAATCTTCTAGTTTACAATCATTTGAAGTTCAGGCCTCATTCTCTGTCTTTAACTACTCTGGGGTCTTTGTTTAAAATTCACTGAATTTAAGAAGGTTCTCTCTGTCTTCAATACATTCGGCAGCATGTCTGCTGCCAATTACTTATCACCAGGGAATTGCATTGACTTGTGTCTGCTGTACTGATCTGCTCTCTCTCTTTCTGCATTACATCTTCATCTCTTAACAATGACCCCTCTGTTCTGCTTTTGAGCCAGGATGACTGGTTGAAGTTTATATCCATTCCTTTTGGCAGGAAAAAAATCTAAGAACTCTTCCTGTTACAGAGAATACCCTTTAAAAACTGGTAGACCCAGTTGTATACCCTTTAAAAACTGAGGATTTTACTTTCTAAATATTTTATAGTAATGGTAGTGGAAGAAAAACAAGTACAATTCAGAATGACCCAAGGATTATTATTCTTTTCAAGTAAAAAAATAAAATTTGATTAAACTCTGTAATCCATACCTCCTGTGCCCGGTGCAGTGTTTGCTATGTGGTCTGTTGTAAGGCAGCTATTTAACAGTATCCATTAGTTTGAATGAATTAATACATTTGCATGAATTAATAAAGCTAACACATATGTGAAGGGCAAGGGAAATATTTTATTCTCAACCTTGGCATGACCCCGAAAACCCTGATTATTGAGAAAAAATGTATGAGTCCCTAGGAATTCTGGTCAAGATAATCTTTTCAAAAAACTTTTGATTTGAGAATAGGTTTGTATTTGCAGAAAAGTTGCAGAGATAGGACAGAGTTCACATATAGCCGACACCTTATTTTCCCTGTTGTTAACATCACTCATGAGTGTGATGCACTTGGCACAGCTAATGAACCTATATTCGTACATTATTACTAACTGAAGTTAACACCTAATTTGGATTTTCTTCTTTTTTAGTTAATATGTTCCAAGATCCTACCAAATGACTCCTCCTTCAAAAGGACACAGTGATACTTTGATTCCTATTTCATTGGCAAAAGCCACCTTTGCAACCATACCTTACTCTGGGAAGACAGAGGACTGCAATTTTACAAAGCTTATGAAAGAAAAATATTTTGGTCAACAGTATTAAATGATTACTATAATTAATAGTAATTCACATGTATACGGCATTTTTACAGCTCAGAAAGTTGTTCCAGGATGTTTATCAACGTCCATTTTAAGGTCAGAGATAAAGTAGCAGAGACTTTGGAAACATAAGAATCCCAGGTTAAATAACTTGTCCAGAGTTACACAGCCAACAGATAGCCAACCAAAATTCAAACCCAAACCTTCTGACAATGATTGATAAAAATATTCTTCCCAGTAAACCACAAATGCCTCCTGCTTTTGTTTGCAACTTCTGATTCTCATTCACCTCGCCAAAAGAAATCCAAGGCCCTACAGCAGGGATCAGTGAACTTTTGTGTGCAGAGGCAGACAGTAAATTGTTGAGGTAGTGCTGGCTACATGATCTCTTTCAAGACTATTCAATTTTGGCATTGTATATCAAAAATTGCAGTAGAAAAAACATTAGCAAATGAATGTGTCCCAATAAAACTTTATTTACAAAAGCAGAGGGTGAGCTGTATTTAGAACACAGACCATAATTTGCCAACTGCTGCCCTAGAAGCTGGAGGAATCTACACAACAATCTGTGATATATTGACATATACAGTCTGTGATAGATACAATTCAAAAGTGGTCGATTTGCTCATCTCGTTGTTCTTTAAAACTCTTTCTTCATGAATGCTTTTTAAATTAAGGGTTGTGTCATAAAAAATAGTTTCTGTTCTTTGTTAATCTCCTGTTAACGTCATTTTGTATCTCACTGTAACTTATGATTTTCTCTGGCCTAACAGGATTGCTTAGTTGCTCCTTAAGAAGGAAAGTATATGCAGATCAAAGTATTGGGCTGGCCAAAAAGTCCGTTCGGGTTTTCATAACATCTTACTAAACACTCGAACGAACTTTTTGGCCAGCCCAATATTTTTGCAGCTATACTTAGGGATACAGGAAGTTGAAATAAGATAGATATAGGGCGAGGGTCAATTAAAACTACAAAGGATTAGCAATGCACATTGCTGAAGTTTCCAAAAAATGAATCATAACTCTTAAAGTCTTTCCATACTGATCTGTGCTCTTTTTACCCAAAGACGCATTCCATGTTTTTGCTAATATACCCTACACTGAAATATCTCATAATGTGGCACTTCGACAAAAAGTGTCTAACCTTTCCTTTTATTTTTTTATGTGATTAAAAAAAATATATAGCTATAAATCCTGTGTGGTCTTTATCATATACATCATATCAACAAATGATGGGAGACGCCAAAAACCATGCTATAGGGGATTTTTGAAAGGCTTTCAGGCTGTATTTATATAAATTACTTTCCCCTCTATGTAATCACAATAAAGGAGTTGGATTGAAACTTTAAAATATTTTTAACTATGGGGATACATTTATATACAGTTTGTGAATAACAGTATGCTTATATGTAAATAATACATGTTTATATATTTCTATGTATATGAGTACCTACATATCTATACATAAAGTTAGGAGTTTAAAAGGAAACCAGTTGGTGGGGTGTAAAACCTAAGATTTCCAAGTGTTCCCCATATGTGTAGGCTGCACCTAACACGACAAAACATTTTATAATGATTAATGAACAGGAGAATATTCACTTTTTAAGGAGTTTCCTTGACTCACTAAGGGCTGTATTTAAGCTCCTCTTATATTCTGATACTTGTTCAAGTGACTGAATAGAGCCCCTTTAGGACTTGGTCTAAAAATCCAACTATACAATTTGGTGGATCAAAATTGGCCTCAAGTTCTTTGCAGCTCCTCACAGGAAGTCTCTTTTCTCAGCCCTTGACTTTGGGTTGGCCTCGTGATATGCTGTGACCAGTAGAATACAGTGGAAGTGATTTTGTACAACTTCTGAGAAGGGCATCAAGAGTCCTTGTAGCTTCTGCACTTGCATTCTTGGAACAGTGAGACCATGTGGAGAGAGAAGCCAGACATCACTTAGCCCCAATCACCAGACATATGAGTGAAGCCTTCTTGGACCATCCGGCTCCTGGTAATTAACCAGATGGCTGAAGTCACATATGTGACCCCAGGTGACCCTAGCAGAGGAACCACACAGCAGACCCATCCCACTGAATGGTGAGACATTTGTTGTTGTTTTAAGACATATATGTTGAAAAGCAAAATATGATATTTGAGAAAACCCCTAAACACGATCAGTTTCTGAATTAAGAATATATGAATAGGTGAGTTTGTGTTTCTTTGTTTGTATGTATTTGCCTACAAATACATGGGTATTGTGTGTGACTAAAAATAATGGAGGAACACAGTATTTATTGAGCACCTGATGTGTGCAAGGCATTGTGAGATATGTTTATTTAAACCACTACACTGTATGTGTCTATTCTGATTATGGTATCAGTGTTAACCAAAGAATGAGTAAATTTCCCTCTTCCACTTTGGCACATGAACTGTTTAATTTTCTGTGTCAACCAGAGAAGAGAACAACATGGAAATAATCAAAAGAAAATATTTACCTTCATAAAAAAATTTTAAAACTATTGCCAAATATAATAGGCAAAATTAAATGATAGATAAATTAAGGGGGAATATTTGCAACTTGTATCTCAAAAATCCAATGTTCACAGCTTTTAAAATTTTTTCTAAAATGATAGGTGAAATTCAAGCACCCAATAACGTGGAAAAATGCTACTACTAAAATTACAACATACTGATATCTAACAAAGGATGTGCATTCAAGAAAAAAAAATCTTGAAGCCAAAATTGACATTATATATTTACTGACAAGGACTATTTTGTTAATTCATCCATTCATTCAAATGGCATTGTACAATGCTAATATCAGGAACTTTGAAGTAAGCAAAACATAATTCTTCCCTGAATTTGTCCAGAGACAAGTTGGAGGAGACAGAAAAACAAAATGATCAACATAACATAGTGGGTTGGTACTAAACTGTTCAACTATGCAAAGAGTATTAAAGAATTTGAGAAACTGTAAGGAAATAACAGAGAAGGCTTCTTACAGGAGACAAAGCCAGCATTTTCTTAAAGAACAAGTTAGAATTTTCCAGATGAAGGAAGTGCCAGGGAAGGTAAGGAAGTTATTTGAGGGAAAGTAGTGATCATATGCAAAGGCTAAGAAGAGAAATAGCATACTACATGCAGGGTAATATAAGAAGTGTGATAAGAAGCAGAGCTGAAGAGACTAGAAGGAAAACTGAAGAGATGTACTATATACATTCAATATAGTTCCATTCGAAAGATTCTGGATTTAACCTGAAGGCAGGTGGGGGACTAGGGTGGGAAGAGCAACCAGCAGGTCTGTGACATGTTAAAACTGGATTTTAAATAAACCTTGTTCTCTGGAGGATGATTTTTAGGAGTAAAATTAGGAGCTAAGAGACCAATTCAGAAACTGTGGCAGTAGTCCAGAGAGGAAAGGTATAGATTTAAAAATGATGCTTGAGTTTAGAGCTCAGTGTATCAATACGCAACCATGAATCTTTTATTCCTTATAGTGGCAGACGGATCTAGATGATATCCATGATCTCTGCCTCCTGGTGGTTACAGCTTTGTGCAATCTCCTCCTATTGCATTTTGGGAGGGACCTGTGATTTGCTTCTAATCAATAAAAGATGGCGAAAGGGATGATTCTGACATCACTCCCATGATTATGTTAAAATATATGACTCTACTAGTCAACTGGCTCTAGAGATTCTCCTTGTCAACTTGATAAATTAAAAGGCCATGTTGGAAAAACCCACATATCAAGGAACTATGAGAAGCCTTTAGGAACTGAGGACAGCCTCCAGCTGACACCCAGCAAGAAGCTAGGGCCATCAATCCTACAAAAGGAAATACATTCTACCAAAAACCTGTGTGAACTTCTTCACAAATTGGAAGAAGTGGATTCTTCCCCAGTCTTTCCTCCAGATGAGAATGGAGCCCAGCTGACACCTTGATTACAGCCTTGCAGAAAACCCAGATAAGCTGCACCCAGACTCCTGATCCACAGAAACTTTGGAATAGTAAAAGTGTGTTGTTTTAATCCCCTAAATTTGTGGTAATTTTTTTTTGCAACAATAGATTACTAATGCAAGTATTTATTATAAAATTAAATGCATTTCTCTGTGTGGACAGGTCAGGTTCTTCAGAAAACAAAGTATTTCTGTCATTAATTTTTTAAATTTATATTTGCCCACTTAACTTCTAATGGTCTGCATAACTTGCCTATCTTTTGGCCCTCCGTCATGGTTTGGCAACTCAGATCCAATTTATGGAGATTGCCCTCAGCAATATATTTATGTACTTTTGTTTTCAGTGCCAAAATCCCGAGTTCTTGAGTGATATTTCTGGGACTATGGCTTAGTTGTCAACCAAAATGCCTTTTCTCTATTGCATTCATCTCATGCCAAGAAGGTAAAGTTTCCAAATTCCCCTGAATGCTTTGATAGATGTTAATTACAGTGAAGTCTATTAACATAAATCTAAATATCATTTCCAAAAGCAGTGTTGCCAAGTATTATCAGAAATCTCTGAGATATGTAGAGAACAAACGTATCGACACCAAGGGGGGAAAGTGGGGGGTGGGTGCGTGGGATGAATCGGGAGATTGAGATTGACATATACACACTAATATGTATAAAATAGATAACTAATAAGAAAATGCCATATAAAAAATAATAATAAAATAAAATTAAAAAAAAAAAAAAAGAGATCTCTGAGAATCCAGGGGAAGTGGCTTCCAAAGGCAAAGTCCATTGAATGGATGTCTTTGTCAGTCAGCACCTTCTCAGGCAGCCTCTTTTTATATCAGCTTTGTTCAATCTCCTCTGAGTGGCATCCCTTCAGCCTTCTGATATTTTGTCCTAGTTGTGAAGCTCTTCTAAGCTTCTGAGAAGATTATGAAAACTCAGATGCAAGACCACTATCATTTAATACTCACCTGTATCAAAAAGCTAGAAAGACAGAAATCTGTAGAAGGGAAGAAAAGGGGACACATATAGAACTCATTTCTCAGAAGGTTACCATCTCACTATCCTTGGACTATTACAATGACCTTCTCTTAGAAGTGACCATACCCTAAATATCTCTGTAGCCCTGGTCCAAGGCACAATAACTGATAATATTAGGCAATCTAGTGTTTCTTTAATTGTGGTCAGAGAATGGAAAATTTTACAGAATGAAGGTTATAGTCTTCTCCAACTATATGAGAATTCTGTATTTCTCAGGCACAGCCATAGGTGTTGATTCTGGTTTCATGAAAGACATAAACTTTGAACTGGGTTTCATGTGATGAGTAAGATTTAGAGAGGGGGGTGGTTTGGGAAGATTATATTAAGTGGAATAAGTATTCATAAGACAACAGATTGTATACATAATGAAGGAGGGCTGGTATAGTCAAGGAGTTTAGGATGAGGGCAGTGTCGATGGCCAAAGACAGGGAGGAACTCTGCCTTATTTGAATGTAATATCGTAATTCCAAAGAAGTGGAAATTTTAAAGTGAGGTTATAATTGATTAGAGGGAATTTAAAACACCTCAGTGAGAATTATGAGCTTGATATGGAGTATCTCTCCTTAAATTTTACTTTTCCTAGGAAGATTTTTCCTATTTGATTTAAGAGCTACTCCTTCATTCTCCCATAGTTGCATTTTTCACAAGATAATGTAAATGTCAATTTACTTGCCTTTCTCCCCCAGTGAATTATAAGCAACTCAAGGGCAGAGATAATGTTTTCTTTAGTCAAAAAAATAATAAAAAAGGAGGAAAGCAGACAGGTAGGAAGACAAAAAGAAAAGAAAGATAGAAGATACTATACTTCAGAGTCAAAAAAACCTTTAATGACATGCCACATGCTAGCTTAGTTCTTAAGAAAGCCAATCAAACAGTAATCCTTAGTTTTTTCACCTAAAAAATAGAGTTAATAATAGCTACCCAATCACCTTCAACAGATCACTGTGAGGGTCAAAAGAGACAATGAATATAAAAGCACTTTGGAAAGTGTAAAACTATCCAAAGTAACTTGCTCTTTCCAGGCTTCTCAGTAAAGTAATGCCATTATAAATGCAGTTTTGAGAAAACTAATATGCTATGGGAAAGAAAGACAACTCTAGTTTCGTGGATAGTCATGAAGATGCTGTTTATAATATAAAATGTTGGAAATACACTTAATGATCAACGGTAGGGAACTGCTTAAATAAACATCCAGTTAGTCAAAAGTTAGAGTATTGTATAGCCAAAATAATGGTGTAGAAGAATTTTAAATTGTATGGGAAATTGGTAATACCATACAAAAAAGGTTTCAAAATACTACTTACAAGTGACCATGTATATATATGTATGTACATGTTTGAGCTCACATAGATGTCTGTATATGCAAAGACATACAAACAAATGTAACAAAATAGAAATATTAACATTATAGATTAGTTGTACTATTTTTGCATATATATTTTTAATAAACAGTTTGTAAGTTGTAAGTAACAGAACACATTCCCCCCACGCAGCATCAGCCATCCCCTCATGTACCATCAGCTGACGTTAATTTCATACCAGTATCTTAGCTTTTGAAGAGACTGGGAAAGGAAGAAGCTATCCTTTTTAGCTTCTATGTGGAATGAAGGCTATTTCAGAAAAGAGGATGGGGATGACTGCTCTATGAGCAATCAATGTTCTCTACCTCAAAAATGTCATAATTACGTTACAAACATATTTTATTTTTTATTTTTTTATTTTTGTTATTCATTACAGATATTTATTGAGCAAATATCCAAGCATCTAGTACTGTCCTAGGTGTAGAAGATGCAGCACTGTGCTATACAATATATCCGTGTTGCTTATCTATATTATACATAGTAGTTTGTATCTCTTAATCCCATACCTGTACCTTGCTCTTCTCCACTTCCCTCTCCCCACTGGTAACCACTAGTTTGTTTCTGTATCTGTGAGTCTCTTTCTGTTTTTCTACATACATTTGTTTTTTTTTTTTAGATTCCACATAGAAGTGATATCATACAGTATTTGTCTTTGTGTGACTTATCTCACTAAGCATAATATTTTAAAAAGAAAACGGAATCTAGTAGCAGATATAAGAGAGAGATTACAACAGACTCTCCATTTCCACCTTGGGCCAGTCACCTATATTCTCAAATTGACTCTCTAGAGTAGCGAGTTGAAGGAGTACTGGGAGAGAAGTCGTAAGACTTGAGTTTCAGCCAACTCTGAACCCTCAATTAGTTGTATGACTTGAGGCATATTCGTTAAAGTTGTTTATTTTCTCATCTATATAGAGTAAAAGTCCCTTCTGACTCTGAAATTGTTTGTTTCTATGAATGTGGGAATATATTCTTCTGGCCAGAGACAGTCGTATATTCTTAAAATGTTAAAAGATTAACATTCCCCTCCTCATTTATTCAGAAAACAAGGAGTGTCTAACTCTTTTCAAAGAACAAAGGGACTTGTTCTGAGACAAGCAGAAAAAAGAAAAGCTGTAATATGTTGCTTCATGTGTTATGGTTTGTTAACTAGTTTATACTTCACAACAACCTTGTGAATTTAAAAAAATAACATTTGCCATTTTATACATGAGGAAAGGAGACCCAGGGAAGTGAAATAATTAGGAAATAGTTGAGAAGCATTTATACCCAGGTACATCTGATTCCAAAGTCAATGCTTTTCCCACTAATCATGATACTATGTTTCTGAACTTGTTTTAAATAACTTTAAACTTATAAGGGCAGATGTCTGTCTCGCATGGGTACTGGAATGTACTTAATAAATATTTGTTTAAGAAAATGATGAAAGAAAGAGAGAGAGAAGAGAGTAGAGAGAAAGGGAAGGAGGAAGGAAGGAAAAAAGAAAGGAAGAAAAGCAAAAAAGCTTTCAGGACAATAATGATTCAAATGCTTCTTTAGCAGAAATAGATGGGTAAATTGAGGTTGAATTAGTTTCATTGTTCAGCATTTTCCACATACGTTTGATGTCAGTTTCTTCCCCTTTTCTAATGGGGTCTATGGTGGGAGGCCAAGGGGAAGGTTGGTGATTGTATTTAATTATGTTCAAAGAAAGTTACAGAATACTCAGCAGATGTTAGGTTTGCAGCTGGAATCCCATAACAAATGCTGCTCTACTATCTCGCCTTCCACATTATTGCACCAAAGCAGGGCTCAGAAAATGCCCAGCAGACCCATTGGCTGGGGCTGAGTGAGAAAAGATAACAAATCTTAAGGAAACATGTTGCCTATTATTCCTCATTATGAGAGCTGCCAGGGTGTACACTGAGCAGGCCTCTGGCTGATACCAGGACACAAAGGATTTTAATGCATCCCACACAAGGATGTCATTTGCAATCTGGAGCAAGAAAAGAGATTGAAGCCTTGGAAGGTGGGCCTTGTTTCTTGATACTGTATATCCCAAGGAGGACAAATAACAAACACAGTTTGCTTTCCCAGGCCCCATAGGCATTCAAAGGAAGCCTGCTGACTGCAATTAGGATACCCCAGATTTTAAAAACTAACCTTCTCAGCAGGCAGTGGGATTCTATCATGGATGATACGGTTTGGGCATGTTTCAGATTTACCATGGAGGCAGCCTCATTGAAGGAGATGACAAGGAAGAAAACCCTAATGACTTAAAATTCACAGCCTCTTCAAGGGGGTCTCCGCTGTTGCCTCCCAGATAGAATAGGCTAGTTTCACACTTTGTAAAGAAATAAATATGATCCTCTTTGTAGTCTCATAAAACTACAGGCCCACCTAAGAGATCACCTACACACGGCTCTCCTATGAGCTAACATGTCCTCTGTCTCTCCACCTAAAGGCTTATCTAATGAGAATGCTCTTAGTTTAGGTCAAGCCAGAAGTTCTGGGAAGTTAATGCCCTAGGAATTACCCACAGTGGATGAAGAGTAGAGAGTGCAGATGAATGCTCCAGATTCCTCACGCTTGGTAGGGCAACACTATGGTCTATTCTGCATCCCCCAGTGAATCCCAAGCCAGATTGAGCCCTAGATGTCACAGTGGTAACCAACTCATTTTGACATCCACTAATGGCTTTCCTCCTTTCCCTTTCTCCCCTCTCCATTCCCTCACCTTGATTCCTGAGGTTGCATCTCAAATAAATTACTTGTAACAGAATCCTTGTCTCAGGCTCTGCTTTTGAGGGAAATCAAATTTAGGGACTTGGCCAGAAGATTTCAGGATCTCCTTCAATGCTTCCACGTACGAACTGTTGGAATAAGTAGAAAAATCTCAGAATGATATTTGTGATTCTTCTTGGCCTAAACTAATTTACAGACTGATGTATAACCCTTCTTTCTCCACAACATACCAGTTCCAGAATATTCTTTATAATTGCATTATTTTAAGCCTTAATATGTGGACTTCCTTCAATCTGAATTCCTTACTCAACAGATTTATATTTTTTCTTCTTTTCCTTTCTTAAGTGACTTTATACTCAATTCAGTTTTTTTTTAATTTTATTTATTTATTTTTATTTATTTATTTTTGGCTGTGTTGGGTCTTTGTTTCTGTACATGGGCTTTCTCTAGTTGCAGCGAGCGGGGGCCACTCTTCATCGCGGTGCGCGGGCCTCTCACTGTCGCGGCCTCTCTTGTTGCAGAGCACAAGCTCCAGACACGCAGGCTCAGTAGTTGTGGCTCATGGTCCTAGTTGCTCCGCGGCACGTGGGATCTTCCCAGACCAGGGCTCGAACCCGTGTCCCCTGCATTGGCAGGCAGACTCTCAACTACTGCGCCACCAGGGAAGCCCCTCAATTCAGTTTTTTATACTTCCAAAAATAGAGTGGCATTCTCCCCCTTGAAGTTTTCAGAACATTTTGTGGACCCCTCTGTTAAAAGCATTACAGACTACACCACTAAACTATGAACAACCACAGAAGAGATGCTGTCTTTTTCTTATCTTTGTATTCTCAGTTTCTATCACTGTGCCTAATACTTAATAAATGCCCAATCAAAATGTGTTGTCTAAAAAACTAAATTAAAAAAGAAATGAAATATCAATACTTCATTTTCAAGAACAGATGTTTGACGATTCTGCTACTTTCCTCTCCCATTCTAGGTAAGGGGAAAAAAATAAAATTTTCCATCCTAGGTTATCTAGGCAGTTAATAATTTTTTTCTCAAGGATAGTTGAAATATAAAATATTACTATTTACCAGACTGGATGCTTTGTTGAAGGTTTGGTCTGAGTCTTCCTTTTATAGCATGTATTTCAAAGTGTAACATACTCTGTACTGGTGACCCTAATAGGGAGAGGTGATGCTAAAGCAGTAAGCTTGGTAAGTGGAATATGAAGAAACAATGGGAGATTTGGAACTACAGTACCTGAAATTAGGTCTCCTGGTTTTGCTAGAGATTTTAATCAACTCACTTAAGATTTCTGCTTCTGTATCTATAAAATGGAGATAACATTTAATTTGCAGTGAATTTTGAGACTTTTAATGAAATATTATATGCAAATGCACTTGGTAAAATGTTATGTGACTACACACACATATATGTATATATATGTATAAATGTGTCTATATATATTACATATATTAACTTATTTATAATTTTTGTAATTTTAATGATAAATTCTATATGTAAAATAGACCTTCAGGAGCCAAAATGAACACCACAAAATGCAACCTGTAGATACAGGGCTTGATATGGAGCCAGAAATTTGGGTAGAATTTTTGCCTTTGTTCTAAATCGCAAATAAGTGAGAACCTATCCTAATTTTAAAGACCTCTGGAGAAGCAGGCACCTCCATTGCTCAAATATCCTCATAATTTAAATTGGGAAATTTAGGCACTATACACCTAAATATATAAAATAATATAAGCATATGTATTTTTTCAAAATATGCAGGGAAAAATTGCTGTGATCAGGATAACACAAACACAATTTTTTTGTTCTAAGAAAAGTTGATTCCAGGACTGATACTTGATACCTTCCTCACTCTCACAGAATAGTTCAAGTGGTTTCCCAGGGTGTTGCAAAATTTAATGCTTCTGGTTGTGATTATTTCCAGGAAGAGGAATTGTTCCTGCAAGAACTGTGCCAGCAGTGCTCTATGGCATGTGGGATTATGCAATCCCACACACTGACCAGAATGGGATATTTGTCTGCATATTCAGCAGTTAGGATTTATGGGACCCTATGTGTCATATGTCTACTCAAAGTTGAGTGATGCAATGGAATAGGGCAAACAGAAGTGCTCTGGGAGAGATGGGCACAGGAAAGAGAGCAGCCACAGGTACCATGAGTAAGTCCAGTCCATCAACATAACCACAGATGCAAAAAGTTAATTACAAAAACGGTACTCAGGAAGCATTTATTATGAGATAGGGATTGGAGGAAGTATATAGAGGGACTTACTGAGGGGATGGGAATCCAGAGCAAATAATAGTGAGGCATCTGGGTAGCTTGGTAGGTATCAAAGAAAATCTGCAATTGAGTAAAAATGCCTCAGGCATACGGGCAAGGAACCAGGGCCAGAGCTTTAGTTCCTGGAAGCTGGCTTGAAAAGAATAAATTCAGATCCCAGTTTTAGAGGTATAGGTCCCCAAATATAAAAACAAGTACAAGATACAAAAGAGGAATCTGGTTACCAAATATGAGGAACAAATATGGACCATGTCTCAGAAGTAGAGTAGAACTGAGTACCCAATCAGAGCTGGAGGCTGAGTCCCAAGTTATATCTCTTCTATCTTGAGTTAGGAAAATCCCTAAAGACAGGTCAGGCCTACAAGTGAGGCTGAAATTGTTCTGGATTTGGAAACCAGTGGTAAGTGAGGACTGGCAGCCAGGCAGAGATTTATATTGTGAGTAATGCAGGATGAAAATAACAATTGTCCATCAATGGTTAGAGAATCATCATGGCATAAGGCATTATCTGTGTCTTACTGATCAATCCTTTAGAATCACATTCTTTGAGAAATCAGATCTCCAGTGAATACATTCTCCTTTTAGGAGAGGCAGTTTCTTTTTCTCCAGAGTTTTGGGATTAGATCTCTATCAGGGGTCTTGAAGGCTAAAGTAATGACTTATTCAAATTTCATGGTGAAAATTATCCTTTCCCAAATCCAATTACATTCCAGCTGGCAAATAGCACTTGCTGTCTCAAAACCCAAACATTTGAAAGAAGACTTGAATTGGACATCTCCCTGCCTCTTAGGTCTGAAACCTTTCTTAGATAGCAGGTTAGAAAACACATTTTTGGCTGGACAAGATAAATATATTTTTTTAAACATCAAATCTCTGAAGTCATGTAAAGAAGACCAAATAAGATACGGAAGGCACAAAATTCATGGTAGTTCTAATTTATGCAATAATTATGTATCACCTGCAATGTTAAGACCAATGAAACCAAAGATATGTTGTTTGTAAACTGTATGTTTTGACTCTAAATATCAAACTGACAATTCATTTATTTTTAAGTTGGTTGATCACTTAATTGGACGGTTCAGTTGTCCAAAGGCTGGTTTGAATGGAGCTGTTGCTTCAACATTACATAGACACAGTGACTGGAAAGAAAAAAACTGAAATTAACATGCTCACACTTAATCTTGACCATTCTTTAAGGATTTCTCTCTTAGGTTTTGTAGGAAACACTGCTACAAGAAACCCTCAGCTTGAGACTCTACTGAACTAAACAGTTCACAGAGTCACTAACTCTGTGAACACAAACAACTTCTGGTCCCTGATTTCATCATCTGTAAAATATAGATCGTAGTAACTACTACCAGGTTTGCCATGAGGATTACAGTAGGTGATGTACGCAAAGACATGCCAAACAGTAGGTGCCCATTACATGGCAGTTATTTTTCCTATTCTTGTTATTATTAAGCTAAGAAGCAGAGATCAGAGAGACACCATACACCAAGAACATTGAGAGTGGTTGCCTGAAATGACATGGGTTTACAATGCCCAATCTGTAATAATTAATGAAAGGAGTTAGGAGACAGTTGACATCAGTAGGAGTAAAATGTGTCCTTTGGATACATCTGGAATTCAGCTGTGGAAAAAGTCCATTTCCTTCCTCCCTTTTAAGGACACCCACATAAATATCAGACAAGGATTAACCCAATATCCTCTTTCCCAGGTCTCATATGGCAGCAAATCTTTGCTAGAGGTTTCCTGCTGAAGTTTCCAAACCTGTTTACCTGTTTCCTGTTGGGAAAATATATCTGATAATATCCACCACTGTCTGAAATTCTCTTTTTTTTTTTTTTATTCCAGCCACTGTGAGAGTCAGAGTTGAGAGATTAGAAGATTAAAGGCAGTTTATTTCTTCTCAGATTCTTTGCCTGCAATTAAATTTAATAATCTGTATGATAATTTTATGAGAAATCAAACTTACTCATAATGTAAATTTATATTCCTAAACCCCTATGGAAGCATTTTATCTAACACAAATATTAACCACTAATATAAAAATCTATTACATCATTTTATTTCTCTTTCCACCTCAATTTTTAAATGGATAAAATATTCTTTGTTACACTTTTCTGAAACTCTAAATTTATTGACTCATTCAACAAATGTTTATTGGGTGACTAATATGCCTTAGGCACTGTGGGATCTTTTTTTTCTGGGAAACAATAACAGACAAGACAAATATCTTATCCTGTCTTCACGAAACTTAAAATCTAGCAAAAGAAAAATAAATGAAACAAGAAATCAACTTAATATGGCAGAAAGAATGCTTTTTATTAAAGCTAAGAAGTCAGGAAAAGGTGTTTTTCTGGTGGAGAGACTGCATTTATGTACAGAAATAAAGATTTTTACATGACCTTACTATCCCAGGCAATCTACAGATTCAATGCAATCCTTATCAAAATACCAAAGGCACTTTTTCACAGAACTAGAACAAATAACTTGGAAATTTGTATGGAAACACAAAAGACCCCAAATAGCCAAAACAATCTTGAGAAAGAAGAACAAAGCTGGGGATATCACACTCCCTGATTTCCCACTCTACTACAAAGTGACAGTAACCAAAAGAGTATGGTACTGGCACAAAAACGGACACATAGATCAGTGCAACAGAATAGAGAACCCAGAAATGAACCTACACTTACATGATCAATTAATCTTATGGCCAGAAGGCAAGAATATACAATGGGGAAAAGACAGCCTCTCAAATAAAAGGTGTTGGGAAAACTGGACAGCTACATGCAAAAGAATAAAACTGTACTACTTTCTCACAACATGCACAAAAAGAACTTCAAATGGATGAAGGACTTAAATGTGGAACCTGAAACCATAAAAATCCTGAAAGAAAACATAGGCACTATGCTCTTTGACATCAATCTTAGCAATTTTATTTTTTGATTTGTCTCCTCAGGCAAGAGAAACAAAAGCAAAAATAAACAAATGAGACCACATCAAACTAAAAAGGTTTTTCACAGCAAAGGAAATTATCAACAACACAAAAAGCTGCCTACCAAATGGGAGAAGATATTTGCAATTAATAAACCCAATAAGGGGTTAATATCCAAAATATACAAAGAACTCATATAACTCAACATCAAAAATCCAAACAACCTGATTAAAAAATGGGCAGAGAACTTGAGAAGACATTTTTCTAAAGAAGACATACAGATGGCCAACAGACACATGAAATGATGTTCAACATCACGTATCAGGAAAGTGCAAATCAGAACCAAAATGAGATATTACCTCACACCTGTCAGAATGGCTATTATCAAAAAGACAATAAATAACAAGTGTTGGTGAGGATGTGGAAAAAAGGAACCTTCAGGCACTGTTGGTTGGTATGTAAATTGGTGCAGCCCCTATGGAAAACAATATGGAGTTTCCTCAAAAGACTATAAGTAAAATTACCGTTGGATCCAGCAATTCCACTTCTGGGTACTTTTCCAAAGAAAACAAAAACACTGATTAGAAAAGATATATGCACACCTGTGTTCATTGCAGCATTTTTTTTTTAAACAATATCCAAGATATAAAAGCAACCTAAGTGCCCATCTATAAGTGAATGGATAAAGGAGATGAGATATATATATATATATATATATATATATATATATATATATATATATATATATATATATATGTATATACACATATACATCTATACACACACACATACACATATAATACATATACATATATAAATATTATTCAGCCATAAAAAAAATAAATCTTGTCTTTTGCAACAGTTTGGATAGACCCAAAATATCTAGTGCTAAGTGAAATAAGTCAGACAGAGAAAGACAAATACTGTATGATTTCACTTATATGTGGAATCTAAAAACAAAAAAAAATAACAAAACAGGAACAGACACATAGACACATAGAACAAACAGATGGTTGCCAGAAGAAAGGTGGCAACCTTTCTGAAATAGGTGAGGGAGATTAAGAGATACAAACTTCTAGTTACAAAAAGAATGAGTCATGGGGATGAACTATACAGCATAGGGAAGACAGTCAATAATACTGTAAAAACTTTGTATAGTGACAGATGGTAACTATACTTATCGTGGTGATCCTTTATAATGTATAGAAATATTGAATCACTATGTTGTACACCTGGAATTAACATAGCGTTGTAGGTCAATTCTACTTCAATTAAAAAAAGAGAAAGAAATAGCAGGTTACAGGATTTTGTGTGACTTTCCCTTTCTATGCTTTGGATTCTGTATTTGAAAAGGGGGATAATAATACTACACCTCAAAACATTTGGGGAAAATAATTGAGATAATACATATTTTAGGTACTCATTTTAGTCCATTATCATGATGGTAATGTTAACATATGATGATGCAATGCATAATCATATGAATTTTTATTATCCTCTGAGTAATTTGCAGCATTTGTATAAAGTGATATGTATTGACTTAGAAACATTGTTATCCTGTTAGCCAGGCTCCTCTAGTTACGGGATATGGACAGAAAGAACTTAGCACACTTTTCATCTCAATTGTTTTTTTTAACTTTTTAACTGAATTAATTATTCAAATGTTAATTGAACCTATTTTTTAAGACATTGTCTTAAGTGTTGAAGCAACTGCAATGTTAAATCACCAATGGCCATTCCCCTTAAGCCACTTGTAAACTGAAGTGTGAATTATAAAGGTATAAAAATTTCCAAATTATAAAGCAATATACAGTCAAATGCCATAAGAAGGCTAAAAGAAAACAAAGTTAAATCTCAGAATAGGGTTAAGAAGGAGTGATAAAATTCTGGTAATTCATAGTACCTGACCTAAATATTTCTCTTATACATTTAGCTGATTCACTTTGTTGTACAGCAGAAACTAACACAACATTGTAAAGCAACTTTACTCCAGTAAAAAAAAAAATTAACTTCTGAAAAACTTTCTTTTATTGTGAATACCTGGGCCCTCTATTAATGGGCCCTCCAGATGCAGAAATGATTGAAACAAGATTGCCCTTTGATAACTAAGCAGTAAATCAACTCATTTGACTGTAGCAAAAGTATGACATTAGTTCAAAGTAACGTAAGAGCTAAACATAGAATAAGTAGATCAAAAGAGGAATCAAAGGAAAAGGAGGCAAAAAACATGAAGTGGAAACAGTGTAGAAGTGAAGGGAAATCCTTAGCCTTTGTTTTCACTTTGAGTTTTTTTTATCCTCATGATTAAGCCACTCCAAATCTGGAAGTGGAGATAGCTTACCATAGTGACAATGATTTTAGCTAAAGATGGACTATTGCTTATCTGCTCCTATTGCCAAGAGAATCACATTGTGAGATGTACCACGTGATGCCTGAATCATCAAACTCCTTACATCTGATTCCATGTTCATGAAGCAACTTCTGATTAAGATTTGGCTTCCGGTGTACATCTGCCTACAGGGACTCATGGGGCTGATTATATACACTTTGAGTATATCCAGTTCTCATAAAACTGTGCAGTAGCTTCTGATTACAATTTGGCATCCTGTTTATCTTGACTCTGCAAAGAAAATAAATTGGTTACATGAACTCGAGTGTCTCTGATTGTGTGACAGTGACTTCTCATTGTAAACTCAAAAATTGACATTATTTTTATACACCAATCTCATGATCTTGGACCATTTTAATCTGTCTCAACAGATGTGTCTGTTCTTTGTGTGATGATGACAAAAGTAGATATATGAGCCTGCAATACTGAGATTCTGAGACATGGTACATTCAGTAGAGTATATACCTTTTCCTTATAGAAATGATAAGCCAGGATTTTGCTGTTGTGACAAGACCATGATGTTGCTTACGAGGATTTTCTTTTAGCTGAAACGTCAGTTCTATCTGGTTTAAGAACTTTTTAGCCTTCCCCAAAATACTTGGTAGAAGCCATGGTTTTTTTGTTAGAGCACAAGGTAATGTCCTGTAATTACAGTGGATTAAATAAGATAAAAAATTCTTTCCCTTAGATGTAACAGCCCCAAAGTAGGTGGTTGGTCCAATGTTTCCACTTCACCAGGTTATCCAAGGATCCAGACTTGTGCCCCGGCTCTGCTCTACAGAGGCTGGTTCCACTGTTGCCATTCTACATTTCCCACAGGAGGTAGGAAGGAGGCAAAAAGGGTATTAAGGTAAGCAACTATGTAGTTTTGTGACATTAAACTAAATTTAGCTAAGATTCAATTCCTACTTCGGGCTAAGGAAAAGAAGTATACCTATATTGTAAGATTTTTCATGAAGATTAAATAAGTTTATACATGTATATGCTTTAGCAAGAGTATCTGACTATATAGCAAGCACTGCATAAGTTATTATTACCCTTAGTTTATTGTTTTGAAATTGGGTTAATAAGAATAGAGATTTGAATGAGAAAATGGACGTGCATCTTTGAGTAAATTTCAAACAGTAATATAGTTGTTACTGTTATATTTGGAAAAGCAGTTACAGGTGTTCTCGGTGAATTTAAGGTTCTTGCCTCGTTGTGAAAGAATTTGGAGACGAAGTGATAGGTAAGAAGTGGATTTACTTAGAGAGAAACACACTCCGCAAACAGAGTGTGGGCCATCTCAGAAGGTTAGAGAGCCTCAAAATATGCTGTGGTTAGTTTTTATGGGCTGGGTAATTTCATAGGCAAGTGGGAGGATTATTCCAATTATTTCGGGGAAGAGGGCAGGGATTTGCAGGAACTGGGCCACTGCCCACTTTTTGGCCTTTTGTGGTTAGCTCTGAACTGTCATGGCACTGGTGGGTGTGTCAGTTAGCATGCTAACGTATTACAATGAGTGTATAATGAGGCTCAAGGTCTACTGGAAGTCAAATCTTCTGCCATCACGGACCCAGTTGGTTCTAACCAGTCTTGGTCACGGCCTAGGGCTGTATCATTCTTTTAAAGGTTGTGCCCTGCCCTCTTCCCTACTGTTTCACAGGTATCCCCCTCTTTTTGTAGGTTTGCTTTACACCACTTTGCTTTTATGAAATATCTGCATTAGCACCTATTTTCACTAACTGAAAGAAAGGGCATCCAAAGGGCATCTTCACTTTTACAAAAAACAAAAGGCAAAAAGTGAAAATAGTGTTCAGCATTTGTTTTGCAGGGAGCTGCTATACAGGCAGCACACAACCTGTGCAGTGAGAGTGGTCCCGCCAAGCACCTTCCCCGGGGAACTACCCTCAGCATCTCAGCACTGAGCTGCCATAGCTTTAAGCTGTGTCTGTGGGCATTTGTGCTTTATCTCAATTTATTTTGTGTATTCGTTAGCAAGGGGTGTCCTAAGGTAATTGCTTATTCAATTTATGCCATTTTGGTTCAGGAAAAGTTTCATAGGAACTCTCTGCTTTCGGATAGTGGGGGAAACCTGTATTATCACATCCTTTTTCATATATTATATAGGTTCATATATATATATAATATATGTGAGGCTAAATTTAGTGACTATTATCCACATATTCCCCATACATTAAGTTGTAATGTCTTTAATATTAGTGTTTTACCATAAGTGATATTTATTTTTTTCTCTTACTGAATTTGTTCCTTTTTTTTGCAAAGTTAACCCCTGCTTCCAATGCTTTGTTTCTCTTCCTCTTCTCCCTCCCTCTCTCTCCCTTTCTACTTCTCTCTCCCTTTCTCTCTCATTCTTTCTCAACACACACACTTACACACACACATGTGCGTGTGCACAGTTGCACTGCAATACAGTCAGAAAAGGTATCTCAGATTTCTTTCAGAAATATTTATGATTAGGAATAAACTGGGGACTGACATGATTCTAAAGACCACCAGAATGACAAATGTAGTCAGAAAAATTGCTCTGGAAATTCTAGAATTTTTAGGATGTTTTCAAAATGGCATTTGATTGTATTTTGATTGTTATGTATTGTTAAGTCCATAAGTATTTATCAAGCATCTACAATGAGCCAATATTTATGTTCAAGACTGGAAATTCAATGGTGAGAAACACCTGGCAGTGCCCTTGCTCTCTTGGAGCATATGGTCTAGTGGGGATACAGATATTAATGAGAGAATAATACATGAGAAGGTAAAATTATAATCAATGGGCATAAAGTTTCAATCAAGCAAAATAAATAAGCTCTAGAGATCTGCTGTTCAACATTATACCTCTAGTAAACAATAATACATTGTACACTTAAATATTTACTAAGAAGGTCGGTGTGAAGTTGTGTTCTTTCTACAATTATTTTTTAAATTAACGTGTAAAACCTGACATTAGAGAAGTCCTATTTGCATTCCATTCCACAGACCATGTAAAGGCATGGATATTAAATGTAGATTGAAGGTTCAGGGACCTCTCTAAGGAAGGGCAACTGAGCAGAAATCTTAAGTAAGAAGAGGTTTTTTTCTATAGGTTTTTACTTAAAGAATGGAAAGGAAGAGTGAGGAAGAATGTTCCTGATGATAGCCTTGGGGTCAAGAAACATGTTGCATATTACCTTTTTTTTTTTTTTTTTAACATCTTTATTGGAGTGTACTTGCTTTACAGTGTTTTGTTGGTTTCTGCTGTATAACAAAGTGAATCAGCTATATGTATACATATTTCCCCATATACCCTCCCTCCCACCCTCCCTCTCCCACCCCTCTAGGTGGTCACAAAGCACCAAGCTGATCTCCCTGTGTGTTGCATATTATCTTCCAGATTGTTTTTATCTATGGTTATTTATACATAAGTACATATTATACTATATATTCTATCTTGTAACCTGGATAATAGACACTATCTATAAATACAAGGCCCTAGTTTCTTCACCTATAAATTGAGGGGTTACACAAACTGTTTCCTTAAGTGTCTTTCAGGTTTAAAACCTAAAATTTCATGACTTTGTAAGTTTTCACAGATCATGCAAAAAAAAAAAAGTCATATTGGAAGAACAATACATGTTAGACTCTTCTTCCACTAAATATCAAATGTAAGCTATGAGAGTACTGTTCAGTCATTATCAATATCGGACCATCAAATTAAAACACATTTTCCCAAATTATCTCCTGTTTTATGTCCTGTTCTCACATCCTAAACTCACATACAAATGCAACAATTCCTAATAATGGGATCAATAAATGCTTAGTAATTAAATGATAGCAATAAAAATAAAATAATATTAACATAGGAAAATATGATAAAATATATTTATTATAAATATAAAAATTAATAACCTAATTAAGATTGTGTGTTAAAAGAATGTAAGACTCACAAAGATAATTTCTGGGACTTTGGCAGAATTGAGAAGAAAATAAATTATTTTGGGTAAGGCAGGATAAACAATACTTTGTAGAAGGCAATTTTCATATACTATTTCATTTGATCTCCACCAATTCAGTGAAGTATGTACTATGGTTACTTATTTTAAAAATATGGACATTTTTATTCTGATGGATTATCTAGTCCAAAGCAATGCTAAAATTCAGGAATTTAAACCCTAGTGAATCCTTGAATTGAATCAATTGCTGTCTGATTCAAGTATCTTCTTTCCACTTAATTCCTGCTTTGCAACCTATACTTACATTCTGAAAGTGTTAACTCCTTCTTTCAATATTCTCTTCTCCACTAAAGATTTTCATTTTCCTCTCTCATTAAAAATTGTTTTTTGGAAAGGAACAATTAAATCTCTACATTTGTAACCAGAAGAACAATCAAGCAAACCTGTTGATATTGAAGTTCCATTAATATCGTCTCAATACCACCATTTCAAAAGACCAGAAAATTATCTGCAGGACATGTGTTCATGTTGGTATACTTAAAGCCACACCCCTTGGGCAGCTGCCCAATCTACACAGATGTGCAAAAACTCACAAGGTCCACCAAGAAAAGTACGCAAGCCATCTCCATCAAGTTTAACTATTGTAGCCAGCTTTCCAGGCTTTCAGGGTGATCTCTTGCCCTTTATGGATAAAGTTTGACTAAAGCTTAACTAAATACTTGCTGGACAGAATCAGTCTCAATCTTTGACAATTATAGGGGCCTTTCTGGCCCCCGAGATGATGATGATGGTGATAAGCAGATAAGATAGATAGATAGATAGATAGATAGATAGATAGATAGATAGATAGATAGACAGATAGATGATACAATTTGCAGATCAATAAACTTATTTATAGGGTCATGCTGATTTGAATTGCTTGGCCATTATCACTACAATTAGCAGCAGCAATATCACCTCCATCATGATCATCAACATCTTCAGCACTCCATAAATTCGCAGATCACTGGGTTATTTATAACGTATCTTCATATATGCTATCTTGTTTCCTTTTTTTACCCTGGTCAGTAATTACATAAATTAGTCAAGATAATATTTTCATTTTACAGGGAAGAAAACTTATTCATGGTAGGTGAAACAGATTGTCTAAGTTCACAAAGATGAGTAAAATAGATACAGCATAGTATAGCTAGCATAACATAGATAGCAAAATAAATTTTCTAATTCAAGTCATGTAACTCTAGATCTCATGCCACATGACGTGTTTTAAAAATTATCATCTATATACTATTTATCTCCTTAATGTAACTACTCTATTAAAGACTTATTGCAGTTCCTATAATGTTATTTATACTTTCTAAGTCATTTTAAAACTAATCTTCTCATGGCATGCTTTAAACGTCATTAGATATGTATTTATGGTATGGTCATCATATGGTATGGTCATATGGTAAGTATGGTCATCTTCTGATCCACAGCTATGCCCTTCTCTTATTGTCTTCAATTATTTTTGCAAATTATTTTGGTGTTCTAAGACCCACTTCCCATATGGTGGTGGTGGGGTTCCCTCACACTTCCAATAAGCAATTCTGGGACACCAGCAGGGTGTCCAAGAATTCAATCCAATTCTGACACTACCAACCCAGAGACAGCATCAGATTCCACAGGTTATGTGTTCCGTAGCCCCTCCACCCACACCCACACACTTCAGACACCAGTCTCAAGCCCAGGTTGTTATTTATACTTCTGACCAACTGGTTATAAATTTGAGGTTCCCACAACCCTCTCCTTGGGTTTAATTAATTTGCTAGAGCAGCTTACAAGACTCAGAGAGACATTTTGCTTACTAGATGATAGGTTTATTATAAAAGGATATAACTCGGGATTAGCCAGATGAAGGAGGGGCACAGAACGTGGTACAGGGAAAGGGTGTGGAGCTTCAATGCTCTCTCTAAGTGCATCACTCTCCCCCAGCTCCACAAAGTCACCAGCCAGGAAGCTCTCTAAACCCCATACTTTGGGGTTTTTATAGGCCTTCATTACATAGGCATGATGAATTACATCATTGGCCATTAGGGGTTGATTCAATCTCTAGTCTTTCTCTCTCCCTAAAGGTCAGAGGGATGGGATTGAAAGTTCCAACCCTATAATCACATGATTGGATCCACTGGCAACCAACTCTCATCCTTAAGCTCTTTCCAAAAGCCACCTCATTAACATAACAAAAGACGCTTTTATTGTTCTTATCACTTAGGAAGTTCAAGATTTTTATGGAGATCTGTGCCAGAAGAGGGGACAAAGACCAAATAAGCATTTCTTTTTATAAATCACAATATCACAAAATACTCCCAACTTTTACCACCATGTGACTGGCATGACATCCCCAAAACTCTCCAAATGTCCACGTGAAATAAATGTCATGGTGTCAAGTAAGACCTCCATGACATTGAATCTAGACTCTGTACTTTAATAAATCTTTAGCAGCTTAAGTGAGGTTATACAAAGTCTAATTGAGAGTTACCTTAGCTACCAAGTTAGCTGTCCTACAGATCCCATTGTTATCCCCTGGAAAAAAATTAATAAAAAGAAACCTCAATTAAATAGGGTTGGGAGACCAGAAGGGGGTGCTCTCACACCCTGTGAACATAGTAAAGCCCAACAGGAAGAAGAAAGACTCCTCTTCTTTCTTTACAAGGACTCAGCCCATGAAAAGCCATAGGCTCTTTGTTTACGATAGACTTCCCAAATTCCTCTTCCTCTCTATAAAAACATTCTCCTTTGTGTGGAGGACTTGCCTGTGTCTCATGATTGCAGACCCCAAACTGCAATTCTCTGCTTATCATGAATAAACCTGTCTTTGCTGGAGAAATATCTGGCAGTCTATTTGTTTCCGGTCAACACCTTTATGTAATTCAACATACCCGAGATCAGATCATAGCTGCAAAGCTCTTTGTGAACTTAGTCAGTGTGATTCTCCAAAAAATAGTAATAAATGTTGGGCTGTGAAAATTTAATAGGATAATCCATGAGAGCAATTAACGCAATAACTTGACTATAGAAAGGAGTCAGTCAATAAGTAATAGCAACAATACTAAAATGATTAATAATAATTTATTTTTTCTTTTCTTTAGAATGAAGTAAATTTTGTTTCTCCCTATAGTTTTTTTCTTTGATTCTTATTTTGTCCTGGAATTCACATAAAACAAACCTATTCCATCTCCATGTATGTATAGACTGTCTATAGAGAACACTCAATAAATATCTTAGGAGGTCACCTGAAATAAAAACAATATTACCTGGAAGTATGATGATTTAAAAACAATTAATCAGTGTATTTTTTGCTTGCTAGTTCAGTAAAAGTAAAGGAGTTAAATTCTTCCCATAGGAGAATAAAAGACAATCCTGTAGCTCTCTCTCCCTCCTCTTTGGCTCAGGCAGTTGTGATTACCTTTTCAGGATAACAATAGCAAGAATTCACAAAACAGACAGATATGCTGGAAACCCTGAGTATGAGGATCACTTTGGGCATGAAACACACAAGGGAGGAATGTTCTGGCACCATCACCACATGTGGTCACAATAACGACAGAGGGAAAAATCCAAAAAAAATTTTATGTATATTCATTATGCAAAATAAAATTCTGTTCTGAAATGTTGCATGGCTTCCATAAACAATTGTATTATTTGAAAAATAACAGAGCTACATGCCTCTGATTTATGTGAAATCTTGGCTTGGTTCTTCTCTCATTTTGAAGAATTTTTAGACTTTCCCTCATATTTAATTATTTAGTAAATTGAAGAATACCAAAGAAAGATTATTTTGTCCCACTGAGAAAAATCTCAATGTTATGCAGTATATATTAGCTTCTCTTTTTTAAACAGAAAAACAGAAACAGATTTATAATCCTCTCCAATCTACCTCTCAAATAGCCAGAAGGGCAAGAATCAACCTGGCAGAATGACAACCAAAATCGCTCTTCTAGTAGAATGTATATTCTGGGGTAAATACTGAAATAAACAAGAAAATATATAACCTCAAAGTTTTAAGCTATGAAGAAAATAAAATAATGCAGTGTAATAGAGAGTGGCTTTGGGTGTATTCATTTTCTATTTCTGCATAACAAATTGCCAGAAATCTAGCAATTTAATGCAGAACAATTTATCAACTCACAGGTTTCCTAGATCAGGAGTCTGGGCATGAGTTAACTGGGCCATCTGCTCAAGGTCTCATCAAGTTGAAATCAGGATGTTAACTGGAGTTATAGTCTCATGTGGAGCTCAGGGTCCTCTTCCAAGCACATTCATGTTGATGACAGAATTTAGTTCCTTGCAATTGTAGGACTAAGGTTCTTGTTTTCTTACTGGCTATTGGCCAGAGGTAATCTCAGCATCTTGAGGCCATCCTGAGGTCTATGCCATGTGACTCTCTGTGGACTCTCACAAAATGATTTTTTACCTCTCCCATATAAACAGAAGAATATTTCTGCTTTCAAAGGACTTGCTTGATTATGTCAAGGCCACCCAGGATAATCGCCCTTTGGATTAATTTATAGTCAACTTACTAGGAGCCTTAATTACATCTGCATACTCCCTTGTGCCAAACAACATGGCATAAATCATGACAGTGATATTCTAATGTATCCACAGGTCTTATCCGCACTCAAAAAGAGTGGATTGTACGTGGGTATGGGTAATTGTGGGTCATCTTAGAATTCTTACTACTTCAGTGCATAGTAAGCCCACAACTCTAACTAGCATAGCCAAGAAAGACTTCCTAGGGATATCATATTTGAGTTGAAACTTGAATGTTGAGAAGCAGCCAGCCATATAATAATCATAGGAAAAATATTCCAGCAGAAGAAACGACTGTGTGAAGTCTCTGCTGTGGGAGATAACTTTGTAGGTATGGGAAACAGAAGGTCCGAGTGCCAAGGGAAGAAGGATAAGATCACAGAGGAACTTGCAGGTCATGCAAACTTCAACTTTTAAGATAATTAGTGGGCTGCATTACATGATTCATATGAAATTCGAATTCAGTAGGGAGCTCAATGGAAAGTATTAGGATGATTTAAGCAGTAAAGTACCATAATCTATTTCTTTATAAAATTTCAAAAGCTTTCGGGTTGCTTTTCATAATTACTTTTTACATTTAGTAATTAAAAATGCTTGCAGAGTTCAATTACTTAGTTGAAATGGAAAAATTCTTTGAAAAACAATAAATACCAATACTCATGAAAGCAGATATAAATAACCTGTATAGCGTTATATTTATTTTAAAAATTGAAATATAGTGAAAAACCTCACACGAAGAGAAATCTAGGCCATGCTGTTTTAATATGAATTATACCAAGTATTTAAGAAAGAAAAACACAATTTTTTAAAAATTCTTCCAGAAATTTGAAGAAAGTACACATCCCAAATCTTTCTATAAGGATAGTGTTCTTTGAATACCAAAGCCAGACAAAGAAATTATAAGAAAAAGAAATTACAGACTTATATGCCTTATGAATATGCATCCAAAATTTCTTAATATAGGTTTGCTAACTTAAGTCAAATCATATATAAAAGGATAATACATCATGATCAAAATTGTTATATCCCAGTAATGCAAGATTGGCTTAATATTTTAATATTTGACTTCATCAATTTAATTAACCAGATTAACAGGCTAAAAAATATGATTATCTCAGTAGATGCAGAAAAACATGTATCAAAATCCAATATACATTCCTGAAAAAAAAGGTCTCATCAACCTAGAAATAGAAGTCACATTCCTTAGTCTAATAAAGGGCATCTATGAAAACCATATACTTCACACCACATTTAATGGTAAAAAACCCAAATGCTTTCCCTTGAAAGTTAGGAACAGAGAAGAATACTCAGTCACTTCTATTCAATATTGTAATAGATGTTTTAGCCAGTGCAATAAGTCAAGAAAAATATAATGACTTGGGTGTCTATATATGCAGAATAAAAAATGCTTGAATTCTTTTCCTTCCTGAAGATCACCAGCTTGCTTGGATGTGTTTGTATGACTTTCAGTCTCCTTTAGAATAAGGTAGGCCTTGGCATCACCTCAATCATTTTTTTCCTTCAATAGTTGAGGTAAAGGTGGAGGAGAAGGAAAGAAACAGGTGCATGGTAGATGACAGTGGCACCATTCTGATAAGCAAAGCACATTTACTTTCTTGTTTCCAGCAGCATGGCTGATGCACATCATTTAGTATTTCAAAGATACTTTATCTTTTCTCTCCTATTTAAAAACAACAAATGCTTTTGGGAGAAAAAGACAGTATTTATTAAATGTAGACTGTATTACAAGTATTAGTATATAGAAGCTACTCATATTATTTTCAATAATTATTAATTTCAATCTTATTTCAATCTTATTTAATCATATCTATCCTATGATGTAGGCAATCCTAACCCCAGATTTCATTTTCTAACCTTAGTATGACAGAGATCATAAGTGGCAGAGCTAGAATTTGATCCCAGTTCCTTGTGACTCCAAGTCCCCTGCATGTTCTCTTACACAAACATCTTGCTACCCATGTCAATGTTCTCAGTCGGCTCTCTCCAGCCAAAGTTTTAAATATGTATAATTACTGCTTCTAATGTAGCTGTATTAAAGCAGTTTTGAAGTTAAATGAACTAGATAATATATATTAAGTCATATACGTGTGGGTTTTCCAATATCCTTCTTTCATTTTCAGCCTGAAATAGAATATTTGAAGGGTTATATTTTTATATTCCCTTGCTATTTCTATGCTGCGATTTATATATATATATCTTTGTTCTGTGTTCTGCCTTTAATAGCTTTGGAATACAATACAGAAAATATAAATTATACATTGGACATAATAATATTATAGAGCAACACAGTTGGCCTGGTGGATCAAACACAAGATTAAGTGTCAAGAAACTTGAGTGGAACATCTCTTGACATTTAATGCTTACTTTTCTTTATTTCTTTTCTTTTTTTGTTCTTTTTTCTTTCTTTTATTTTCTTTCCTTTTTTGGTTTTAAACTGCATAAGCCTTCTCTTCAAACAACTTCTTTAACTAATATCTTGGCCGTTTCCTTAGCTCCATCCCTTAGCAAATCTGCCAGTAAAAACACTGTGACTTCACTCTCTGATTTTACCATGAGAACTCTTCATTTTCTCCTAAACATCTCCATCTTGGGTTTGTCTTTCAAACAATCCTTGTTAATGTGAATAATTGACAAGGCAACAAGCATTATACCAGGCATTTAGGAAGATGCTAAATAAACTAAATAAATATTAGTTTTGCTTCCATTTCTATTGCCTTGAAAATTTTATTTCACAGTCTTTTCTGTCACTGCATTATGAGCTAAAGGAGAAAAGATAAAGAGAAACAATTGCTTTTAGCACTGACTACTTGCCCTCTGCTTCAGATTTTCCTCTTGTAAGAAGAGATATTGATGATTTTGAAATATATAGAAATAACTTCATAGCCTAGGATCAGTGGTCCAACTAATTGACTTAAAAGATATGAATGGATTTATTAAGGGTATATTAAGAGTACACAAACACTATATGTAATTTATTTCTTACAGAACTTACAATCCTTTTAGTTTCTATTATATGAATTTAACAGATAAAAGAAAAGAGAACCAGAGATTTAAAGAAAATCACCAGAACGAGTAAATGTCAATGCTAAAATTTGAAATTGGAGATTTCAAGTCTCTCTGACATCAAAAACCCTTATTAGTAACATGACATTTGGCATGTTGCTTTGAGCTTCAGATTTCTCAGTTGAAAAGGAAGGTGGGTGGTGGTCATTCATTTCATTCTGAAGTATTTATTGAGCTATTATATGCTAGACATATGCTAAAGATATAATAGTAAGCTAAGCACAGAAATGATGTGTAACCTTATAGGGTGACAAATATTAAAATAATCATACTGAAAAATGAATAACCAGAAACTGATTTCAGATACTCTGGAAGATAGAAACACGATTCTATGTTTCATTCTTATGCACATAAGGAATGTTTGGAGTAGGGATAGAGGGGGAGAAGGTGGGCAAGTTTCCCTTGGGAAGTCCTGAAAGTGAAAATAGTGGGAGCAGATGTTGGTGGTGAGAGGAGCATGGCTTTTTCAAGGACCCAAGTTTTGTCATTGGAACTGGATGGAGTGTAAGGGAGATTTCCACAACAAACTCTCTCTAACCAATGCGGTTGTTCTGTGGTTTAAAGTCAAACAGGGGCAAGGCTAGCCAGGGGAAAGTGCTTTGTAAATTAGGAATCACTATGTTAACATGAAGGTTTGTGGAAGTTTTGCTGATCTCTTATTTTAAATGACTAGAACGTTTCCCCCAAACTATTCTTAACGTCTTAGCGTAGAGTGGAATCTTTTCATGGCATAAAATTGGGGTTTATGGGGGAGCTTCTGTTTCAACAGTGACAGAGCTGGAGACAATTCTCAACAGACGTTAGCTTAACTCCTGGGGTGAAAGTGTGCTTCAAAGCATCAAATATGCAGCCCCTGGCTGTTTCTAAAGAAGCTACCCTCAGACTGACAATTCTCATTTGTAGTTTGATTAACCATGAATGTGGGCTTCTTAGCTGAAGTGGGGAGAGTCAGAGAAACCCAGGTTGTTTCATGAGCCAGAGGACAGAGGAGAATTCTCCCCACTGGAGAGTGAAGGAAGCAGTGGAGAGAAACATATAAGCTGGTGACTGATGGGTTGGTAGGTGAGTGGTCCTGCAGCAAAGACAACAAATTTCCGCCTGGGAGTCTTGCCCACCTTCCTCCCAGGTTTGCTTTCTAGTGAGGACTGCACCACACCCTGTTTCCAATGCAAGATATGGGGATAGTGACTCATCTCCTTCCCAATCAAAACTATTTTCTTTCACTCAGAGCACCTAAGAACAATTGCTTGCTGAATACAGCTTCCAAATATGTATGTAAAAGTTCTTAAGACTCCTGGCTTAACTGTGTTGGGGGTTTAGGAGTCTACCGTCAGGTACTGCGTGAAGTGTTTAATGTTGCTTCTGAAGATTGTTATCTCTTGATTTAACTTGGCCCTCTGTAAAGGAAAGGCAGCACGGGGCCTGGTGACATGCATGGGCAAGGGACTATTGCACTGGTGCTACCACTATAGTTCATTTGTCACCAGGCAAGCAATTTATCAACCACTCAGAGCCTCAGGATCCAGCTCTGTGAGACGTTTAACCAGAAAATTCCCTTCTAACTATAAAAATAAATTCCTTATTTAGAATATTTAATTTTAGGTTTAAACTAAAAGAAAACAAGCTATCTAAATGATCATGAATGTAACAGGTAAGGTTACCCTTTTGTAATGAAAAAACACCTCCTAACTAAAGTTCATACATTGTTACATCAGAGACAACCTGGTTTCTGAGGATGAGCATGGGGGAAGCAAAAATAAAAACAGACTGGGGTGAAAGTCACAAGACCAGGTTCTAGAACTCCACTGCTGATGAACTGTGTGCTTCTTCATCTCTGGTCCTTGACCTGGCTGAGACTGAGTTTCCTCATTTGAGAAATCCTATCCTACCTTTTTTTTTTAAATTAATTTTTATTGGAGTATAGTTGCTTTACCATGTTGTATTAGTTTCTACTGTACAGCAAAGTGAATCAGCTATACATATACATATATCCTCTCTTTCTTAGGTTTCCTTCCGATTTAGGTCAATTACACAGAGCATTGAGTAGAGTTCCCTGAGCTATACAGTAGGTTCTTATTAGTTACCTATTTTATACACAGTATCAATAGTGTATATATGTCAGTCCCAATCTCCCAATCCTATCCTACCTTAAGGACAATATCAAGATAATAATCAAGATGTGTTTCTGTAGCATTTGACATTCTATAAACTCTTCCTCATTTGTAATCTCAATTCCTTCACACACCACCTTTCCAATGAGGATGGGAACACCCGCGTACAGGAAAGTTACAATTTTTTCCCAGGTAACAAAATCCCATTGTTCTCATGTGGCAGAAACACACCCTAACCAAAGCTCTTCAGTGAAAATGTGTCATACTCATGTAAATGTCTCTTACTGCTCTAAGAAAAGAAACTGTTCAATTTGCCCATGAGAAGTGAAGGTGAGGACCCCAGGGAGGGGAACAGTGGCTTGCGGGGGGCGGTGCAGTGAGGCTGATCCATGGTGCCTATGGGTCCCTGTACTCCACCACTACACCGGTATTCCTCCTCCTCTATCAGACCCTCCACCACGCATGCTACTGTCCATTATACCTCCCTACCTGGGACCAGAACCCACCTCATCTGTTTTATCCTCTCCACATTTTTCTCCTTAGCAGCTTATATCACTGAGACTTCCAAGGCCCTTGTTAGAAGAAGGTGGTTAGGGATAGGGGACTACAGTCATTGTAAGTAACATGGTCAGAACCTAGGCTTACTTAGTCCATGGACCATTATCCCTACTCAGTGCACAGACTTCCATTAAGCAATGCTTGAAGGACAGATAAGGTCATGATCAAGGTCACTGATGCTGGAAATAAGTTGCTAAAATTAAAGGTCATGCAATATAATTTTAAAAGTTTCTTATATCACAAAGTCATTGAAAATGCTAATAGTAATGGACAGGTGCAGGAATTATAGAGCTGCAACCGTGAAGATTGTGACTTTGCATTCCTGCTATGTATCAGGTTAGACAATCTTCATTCATTCATTCAAAAGCCCTTTGTAGATCATATTCAATGTGTCAAGTAACGTGCTGGGGGTTTTAAGAAGAAAGACATAGGCTCTGTTTTAGGGGAGTACAGACATTAAGTACACATGACACATGTGCCCCTACTTCTACTTTCATTCTTCTGGCAGACCTCATGAGTCACTTACAGCACAGTTGCACTCATAAACTATCTCAGCATAATGTAACTGATTTCAGGGTTGGTATGAGTGGTAAAACTTTTTCTTCTAGTGCTACTGCAGAAACATTCATGAATATATCACTGAGCTCCTACACTGTATTTGAAGTCCACTAGAATGCCCAGTTTCTGCTACATGAACATACACACCAAGAAAGGATAAATTCCACTATCAATATTTTATTTTATTTTATTTTTCCTTATCAATCTTATACTCAGCTTTCTAAGTGGCTTTCTCTTCAAATGCCCAGTTTCTGACATTTCTAGTGCCCTTCACATTGGGAAGTTTGCAAATGATTTTAAGGAAGAGTTGCATGGATATTAAAGACAAGCTTTTTGCTTCTTGTATGAGGATAGCAATCTCTTTCCACTCAAGCATGTCTTCAGTGTGAATTTATGAAGTGCTTTGTGCCTATTGGACACTGCAGATTTTGGGACAATGAGAAACCATTTCTGACCTCAGTTTAAGGGAGGAGACATGTATGAAAATAAATACCAATCATAATAAAGCAAAGATAGAGGAATGTACAAAGCTCTAGGATAATCCAGGGGAGAAAAAGATTAATTCTGCCAGCGAGCATCATAAAATGTGTTTAAAGGGAGGGATATTTGAGCTGGATCTTGAAGGGTAAGTGGAGTGCAGTAGGCTGAGAGGATGAAAATAAGCTTCCTAAGAAAAGGAAGAACAGGAGATCCAAATACACTGAGGTTTGAAAATACATCATGCAAAACTAAGGCTGATAAAATAGTTTGTGCTCAGATTATGAACAGACTAGAATGCCAGGTTCATAATATTATAAATGAAAGAGCAAATAATATCCCTGACTTGTTTATTAACATTATTTCCAGTTTGTGTATTTTCTAGGCTGATTAAATGTCCACAAGCCAAGGAACTATTGGTTTCTGCCATTAAATGAGCTGGTTCATAAACATGGGAAATCTTTTGTGACCTCCCAGAAGGAAAAGGAAGAGAAGGAAGGGAGGAAGGAAGGAGGAAAGGTAGCAGGGAGGAAGGAAGGAAAGAAGGGAGGGAAGGAGGGAGAGAGGAATGTAGAGAAAGTGAGAGTGAGGGAGATCGAGATAAATTGTAACTGAGAGAAAAGAAAAAAGAGGAGAAAGTAGAGAGGGAAAGAAAAAGTAAGAAATCATTTGGGTTCACTGCCAACAAGAGTTAGGAAAGCTGATTTCTTAAGATAAACTGAAGTAAAACAAAATATGCTCCATATGTTGAAACTGTATACTTAGTTTGAGATAAACAAAAACATGTTTGGAGAATAGCTGCCATAATTAAAAAGAAATTAAAAGAAAGAAAGAAAAACCATCTGGGGATAAGTACATATTTAAACTCACACACACACACACACACACACACACACACACACACACACAGAGAGAGAGAGAGAGAGACAAAAACACACAGTGATTCCAAAACTTGAAGTTTTTCTTGATTTAAGTAAACTCTCTTGTTGCAAAAGGGCATTGCATCAGTCTTTGCCCAAGCACCAAGCAACTTATGTTCCACACTGGAGCTATACAGAGCTACTCAGCATTACTCAAACACCAAAAGACCTTTCCAAATCCTGTCCTTTGCTCCTGCTTTCTTCTGTGCTGTAAACACACATATTCCCTTTTCTCTCTGGCCGACTCCAACTTCCTCCTGAGTGCCCAACTCAAATGTCACCTTCCCCCAGCAGAGTGCCAGACACATGGCAAGGTTGATAATGGCTTCCTCATCTGTGAACTTTGTGCATGTGTATAAGTTTCCTGTGGCTGCCATAACAAAATACCACAAACTGGGTGGCTTAAAACAATAGTTTAACAGTTCTGGAGGCTAGAAGTCTGAAATTTGAGAGTCAAGATCAGGTTTGGTTTCTTCTGAGGACTCTGAGGGAGAATCTAGTCCATGACGTTCTCCTAGCTTCTAATGATGGCTGGCAGTCTTTTGTATTCTTTGGACTATAGGTGCATCACTCCAATCTCTGCCTCCATCTTCACACGGTGTTCTCCCTGTTTCTCTGTGTCTTCACATGGCCATCTTCTTATAAGGACACCAATCATGTTGGATTAGGGCCCCACCCTATTCCAATATGACCTCACTTTAATTCATAAGTCACATCTGCAATCACCTTATTTCCAAATAAGGCCACTTTATGAGATACTGGGGGTTAGAACTTCAGCATGTCTTTTGAGGGACACAATTCAACTCATAACAACAAGACACTAATATAGATCTGGTTTCACTGAAAATGTATGCATGTCTGTGTCCCCAATCCCTAAAGAAGTTGATAAGAAACTCCTTTTCAAAGATTATATATATACTTTAACCTAGTGTTTACAAGACTAGCATAGTCAATTTAGTAAATTCATAGTTCATGTCTTCTAAATTGAATTACATTTTGAAAATTATGGACAGAGTGTTTCTGATTAAAGCTAAAAGAAGGTTAAGAGTAGTTAAGTCTACACTTGAGGGGAAACACACAGCACATGGTGACACTCTTGTCATTACAATTCCAGACAGAGATTTCTTCCTCTACAGTAGGCAACATGGCAGAGGAGAACTGTTGCCTGGAATAACCTAAAGGGATGAGCATCTGAGAATGAAAGACCCATGTTCAAATATAGTTCTCTATAACTACTATATATGTAGCTATATAGTACTGATACTATCACTTCTCCTCTGTTTGCCTCAGTTTATCCTCCAAAGGTGAAAATTAGACAAGAAAGAGACTTTAAAATTTAAAGATGTCTAAGAACTCTTTTTTCAGATGAAATCTTTCTCAAAGCCCCAATTTAAATAACAGTTCTTTGTGAAGCTGCCAGAGATCAGGTGATGAAAGTGAGCCTGGAATGCCACTGGATTAGTCATCCCCAAGGAGTCTCCATGGAAAGTTCTAAAGAATTCTAGAAACAAAGATCTAAAACTACTCAGTCAGATGAAAGTCCAGTTCATATATAGTCATAGACATAGAGGGTCATCCATTAAAAAAAGAAAAGAAGAAGGAAGAAGAGAAGGACAAGGAGGAGGAGGAGGAGAAGAAGAAGAAGCAGAAAAAGAAGAAGGAGAAGGAGAAGAAGAGGAGGAGGAGGAAGGGGAGAGGGAAGGGGAAGAGAAAGGAGAAGGAGAAGGGGAAAGGTAGAAGACGTATTAGAAAATAAGCTGCTAGGGAGGAAAATTGTAAGGAGGGCCAAAGATCTTGGAAAAATTTTTCACAGCCATAGAAACGTATTTCAAAGCATCCTCCCAATTTTATCTTTGTAGTCATATAGTCAATTCTAAGTTAGGTTAGCCATATTTTTTACAAATAATGAGTTCTTCTGGAGCAGCCTCATTTGTGTTTTAACCCCCCAGTACTTATTCACTGTGACAGACGCATGATGGGTATTGTAAATGTTTGCTGAATGAATTAATTAATGTATTGGAGAGTCTGTTTCAAACTGTTTTAAAGTTTTCAGGTAATCTTGGAAATGTATCAAGATGAGAGTAGGCATAATTTGAATGTCAGTATTCTATTGAATTTGTATAAGAGAAATGAAATACTGCGGTCAAATCTCTAGTGGCTTTATATTCCAGATTCAACACAGTTGTGAAGAGGGAACACAGAAAATAGACATTTTTTTGACCTTGTCTTGGAAATTAGCCCAAGAGCCAAATGTTTTACTTATTGGTATGTTTCTTATCTCAGACCGTAACTAGTAAACATTTCAGATCACACATACACACAATGTTTGTTTGTATTTACTGTAATTCCCTATGCAACTCCAGATGCTTGGACCATTTAGGCATCTAATACATGTTTGATGAATTAAGGAATAAATGAAGGGACACTTGAATAAAATGAGCTAAGATTCTGACATCCATTAGCAAGCTGTTACCAGTTTTCATCAGCCTAGTTTAAATGTAGGCCATCCATTTGGAAAAAAGGAATGGAAAAACATGGTACAAAGAACTGATCTGTTCAATGCTTTTGAATCAATACTTAAAATATAATCACTTGAAAAACATTTCGTACGGCATGAGGTAGAATACTGGGTTTTGGCTCCGGGTTTGTCCCCACATTGCTATGTGAGATTAACTTTTTGGCTAAGAAGATTGAGCTTGGTCTCACCTACATTAATATATTCTGACTTTATGGAACAAAGATGAGATTTTCTTTAGGTCTGATATAGTCCAATATGATTCTGACATGGTTATATATGAGGATGGACCATTACAATATGTGTACATCCCAGGCAGCCTTTTAATTTGGTATCTCTGGTAGGCAGGCATCATCTCAAAGTTTTACATTAAAGAAATAAAATTTTGTCTCTTTGATTAATTTCTAGGGAAAGTTGTAGAAAAAAATTCACCCTCTGTGCCTCAAGCAACACACCTCTGGCTCCATACTTATACTGCACTCTATATTCGAAAGATCTGCAATTAAGTGGAGACCTTCTTCTTCTTTTTTTTTAATTAATTAATTATTTATTTATTTATTTTTGGCTGTGTTGGGTCTTCATTGCCGCATGTGGGCTTTCTTTAGTTGCGACGAGCAGGGGCTGTTCTTTGTTGCGGTGCGCGGGCTTCTCATTGCGGTGGCTTCTCTTGTTGCGGAGCACGGGCTCTAGGCACGCGGGCTTCAGTAGTTATGGCATGTGGGCTCAGTAGTTGTGGTTTGTGGGCTCTAGAGCACAGGCTCAGTAGTTGTGCCACATGGGCTTAGTTTCTCCGTGGCATGATCCTGGACCAGGGCTCGAACCTGTGTCCCCTGCATTGGCAGGCGGATTCTTAACCACTGTGCCACCAGGGAAGTCCAGTGGAGAACTTCTTCTTACAAGAAAGTTTTATTGGGCATTATTTGAAAGTGGAACATGAATGGGAGTGGTAAGGGATTGCACTTACAGCTCATGTAGCTTATCAAATGTTTTTTCCAACTATATACCATACTGCCCTGAGAATTCTGGCAAATTAAGCATTCTCCACCTCCTGACACTTCCCACTCACTTTGTAAATTATTTCCCTGATTGATGTCAGTGTGACACGCCATGTCTGATCACGCATTTATACAGCAGCTTAAAACTCACAGTGCTTTCATTGGCTTTATCTAGATAGAGTCTCCAGGTCTTAGTAGAATTAGCTGGTCAGATTGATTTCTGCTCATTTTTCAAGTAGGGAAATTGAGTCTCAGAGCTTTCAAGATTTATGAAAGGATAGATAATGAAAATGGATGGGATAGTGCCTTGAATCTGAATATTTGATTTCTAGTTCAAGGCTAATTGACTATACCATAGTGCTCTAATGAGCGTTCAAGAAATCAGATTTCAAAAAAAAAAAAATCAGCTTTTCTTGTTCATAATTCTTTCCTTCAACATATTGACTGAGCATCTATTATTTGCAGGTATTGTGTCTGGTGTTGGTGTTCTAATGGGAATCAAGCCAAAACCTTTTCTTTCATTGAGTTTACAGTAAGGGAGAAAAAGATATAGACAATTGCAAAGCTTATTAATTCACTCAGAAAAGCAAATAAACAAACACAGTCACTAATTGGAGGGACTCATCACTTTTGCCACTGTTAGGGTAAATCAAGCAAAAGAAAGATAAGCTTCATCTGTGGATTGTAGTCTGCTAGTAGAAATTGTGTTTTCTTCTGATTTAATTCACTGACCAACTGGAGAAAATGTAACACACTAGCTGTAACCTCACCAGACTGTCATTTAGTACAAATGAACCATATAGTAAGTCAGTATCAGGGCCTGGGAATAAATCAGTGTGAGAAGTTGACTTTTCTGCTTGGAAACTTTTATTTCTATAGGACTTTAAATAACAAAAGAACAGGATGCCTCTAGAGTACCAAAAGTAAGGAAATTTGGATGACTACACAAAAATTACTGCATAGAATGACTCTTTTTCAAGGCACCTACTGATAAAAGAAGTTGTGTTCATCCCTGCTCTTTCAATATTGCAGTCCTTCCCTCCCTCACACCCTTCCCCCTTGGCATTTGGGATTAGCAGATGCAAACTAGTATATATAGGATTTATAAACAACAAGGTCCTACTGTATAGCACAGGGAACTATATTCAGTATCCCGTGATAAACCATAAAAGACAAGAATATGAAAAATAATATGTATATATAACTGAATCACTTTGCTGTATAGCAGAAATTAACATAACGTTGTAAATCAACTATACTCCAAGAAAATAAGAAAAAAGAAAGAAAGAAAAACACCCAATACCACTGTTAAGGACAAGACGTTGTTTATCATCTAACTGAGCACAGTAAAGATATCCTAGGGATCTCTGAGATTATTCATGTGGTTGATTCCCCAGATAAACGCCTTTGTGATTCCAATTTTAGTATATGTGCTGAGCCAGCACTCCCTTTGTGATTCCAAATGGACAAATGTTTATCTTCACTGGGCTTTTACATAGTGTAACTGATATTCATCAACTTTTCTTCCTTCTGGGCTATGAAATAGAACATGCAGTGCTTGGGCAGGCTGCAATAAAAGACTAGCTTGATTGATTTATTGGATTTTTTAGGTTTGATTTTTCACACAGTGATTTGGGCCATTTGTCCTTGAGATAGTTTGGCACTTTTGAGAAAGTCTGCATTGCAAGAGTATATGTTTGATTGACTGAACAGTAGAATATTGGAGGCTGAAGTTGACAAAATTGGACTATAGTTTGCTGCAAAGTCTGGTGTGGATGTCAGAGCCAGTCCAGTGTTTCAGCAGCAGAAGGAATTTGCAGGTAGCCTCCATGGTCATCCCAAGTTTCCAGAATGGTTATGCACACACCCTTCGCACGGAAATTGAGCTGAGCGCTTTGGTAGATGCGTACCACTGGCTCTCTGTAATTGCCTACTGCTTTCTGGACCAGACCCTCAATTACTATTCAAACTCGGCATGAAGCATTTTCTTGAAGAATCAGAAAAAGAAGACCTAAATATCACTGTTTAAAAAAATGGATACTCTTCCCATTTAAAAACAGGAGCAAATACCATTAACATACAGAGTGGAGAAAAAAAAACCTGGAAGTTAATTTAAAATGTTTGAGACACAGGACAAGTAGAATGCAGCAATCTATCATTTTTATATTACTTTTTTAAAAATGATGTTTGACATGAAAACAAAAGTGGATAGTCAGGGTCAAGCCATCTATGTTACAGGCGTTAACTAAATTCCTCTGATGTATTTATTTTTTATGAAATGCTGATTATTTTAATCTATTTTAAAATATCTTCAATGAGGAAAATGTCACAGAATAAATTTATATTACACTTTAAAAAAATTATTAATTGCATCTCTACTGTGTGCAAGGGATTACTCTAAGCCTGTGGGGAAAGTGACCCAGAAATCAATCCATCCTTGCAGAAAGCCTGTTACTTAGTCGCTGTGAAAAATCAAGCAGCTCAGCCTTTAGCCTCCGTTTGGAGGATGCCATGTACCTGGCTCGAGTATGGAAGAGAAGATAAAGATACCTTGGGATATTGGCTTGATATTTAAGAAAACATCCAAAATTAAGTCTTTTGCTCAATTAGCAGACCACCTCAGTGAAAATATACTCCTTCAAGTGACCATATTTACCACTTAATTAGAGATCTTACCAGAACCTGTTTTTCCTTATGTCTTTTGTTTGCCAAATTCCTTTTGCATTACTTTTCAATGGATGGTAGCTATTCTCTCCCAAATGCTGTGCCCAGAGTGGGGAAACAACATTCCTACACCTTTTCTTTATCTTTCTATGCTTAATTTTTTTAACAGAACTTATTTTTTAGAGCAATTTTAAGTTCACAGCAAAATTGAATGGAAAGTACAGAGTTTCTATTATGTCCCCTGCTCCCCTCCACCACATACACCCTCCCCTGCCATCAACATTTCACACTGAAGTGGTATATTTGTTATAATCAATGAGCCTACACATCATTATAACCCAAATCCACAGTTTATATTAGGATACGCTTATGGTGTTTACATTCTATGCATTTTGACAAATACAAAATGACATGTATCCACCATTATAGTATCGTATAGAATAGTTACACTGCCCTAAAAATCCTCTGTGCTCTGTCTATTTATCCCTCCTGGGTCCCCAACCCCTGGCAACCACTGATTTTTTTACTGTCTCCATACCTATGCTTTTTTCCAGAATGTCATATAGTTAAATCATATAGTATGTAGCTTTTTCACCTAGTAATATGCATTTAAGTCTCCTTCATGTCTTTTCACAGCTTGATAACTCATTTCTTTTTAGTGCTGAATAATATGCTGTTGTATGGATGTACCACAGTTGATTTACCCATTCATTTACCGAAAGACGTCTTAATTGCTTCCACATTTTGGCAATTATGAATAAAGCTGCTATAAACATTTGTGTGCAGGTTTTTGTGTGGACACAACTTTACTACTCATTTGAATAAATACTAAGGAGGGTGATTGCTGGAGAGTGTGATGTAAGATTATGTTTAATTTTGTAAGAAATTGCCAACCTATCTTCTAATGTGGCTGTACCATTTGGCTTTCCCACTAGCAATAAATGCGTGTTCCTGTCGCTCCACATTTGTGTATTGTTAATGTGCTAGATTTTGGCCAATCTAATAGGTATGTAGTGGTATTGCATTGTTGTTTTAATTTGTAATTCCCTAATGACATATAATGCAGAGCATCTTTACAAGTGTTTGTTTGCCATCTGTATATCTTCTTTAGTGAGATATCACTTCAGAGATTTTGCCCATTTTTTTACTCAAGTTTGTCCATTTTCTTATTGTTGAGTTTCAAGAGTTCTTTGCATATTTCAGATAACAATCTTTATCAGATATGTCTTTTGCAAACATTTTCTCCCAGTCTGTGACTTGTCTTCTCATTCTCTTGATCTTTATTTTTTATATATGTTTTCTATGTGTAGAAGAAACATGAGTTTATTTTAGAAGGGTAATATAGATAATTTAGATGGAAAAATTGATACCTAAAATGTCCTCCGTGGTAATTGGCTTGTTATCTGGTCTATCACTAAAGGACCCTCAACTTTACAGGAAACCAAGTAATGTTTCCTTCAGGCAGGACAGACACGTAGACAAACTAGGAGCTCTCAGAATAAAAAAGAATATTCCTGCAACTATAGGGTAGGTCAGGCTAAACCTGGAGAAGTAAACTGAATAATTATTCATTCTTAATATCTATAGGCAAAGTGATAGAGACAATTAGATATTTCTGGCACACAAATTATTACCCCAGAGGATATACAAAATCTCCAGAAAAAGAGTCATTTTTGAGTCTTAGTATAATTTAGGACTATTTTATTAACCACACCCTAGGAAGTTCTTCATGTATTAATCAGCAGCTCTTAACTGTGCTCATGTAAATAAAGAGGCAAGTAAAAGAAAACACCAAATGAATCATACTGATTCAGAAGATTGTCACATTAATGAATGCTGTGAAATCTTTGCCTTAGAGACAAGAACTTGAACACAAGCAGAACTAATATCTGGCCCTGCTCTCATAGAAGTCAGGACTCCACATACTAAGTCAGCGAGAGAGAGAGAGAGAGAAACATTTGCACTCTGAGACAAACCAAAGCAAAATAACACAAATAAAATAAGCACACAGAAAAGTATTATTCTGTCAATCACTAGCTCCAAAATAAATACAAACTTGAACTTTTTCCTACAATGTTAATAAAACAAACATTACCCTTGTAGATATGATAATTATGTGAAAAGAACTGCTATTGTTTTCCTCCATGAGAAGAAAATCAATAATCTTTGTAATCCTTATAAGATCTTTTTTCCTTTAAATTGTATTTGTATTAAAAAATGTCTGACATCTTCCATGTTACAATTACAAAATTAAAACCAGTATTTAAAAGTAAAAAATAATTGAAATAGTACAGACCAAAAAGAAGTGTCTGGCACAGGATCCCAAGTTATTCATTTGACAACATGTTTCTTGAGCACCTTTGCCATTCTAGGCACTAGGAATGAATCTGTGAACAAAAATACAGTGACAAAAACATAAGGGGGTAAACACGAAGCATGATGGCATTTCACATCAGATGGTTAGAGAAAATCTCTCAGATAAAGTGAGATCTGAGCAGAGATGTGAATGAAAGAGAAAGTTAAACAAGCAGAAACCTGTCAAGAAGATTTCTAGTACAATGAACATTCAAATCCCTGAGGAGTTTGCCATATTGAAGATACAGCATAGAGGCCAGCATGGCCAGACCAGAGTGAGAGTGGCTGAAAGTAGCTTGAGATGAGCCAGAGCCAGATCACATAGAACTTTGTAGGTCATGGCCAAGATTTCAGATTTTCTTCAGTTTAATGAGAAGCCATTGGTACTCAACAAATATTTGTAATTGATTGAAGCAATAATATATCAGGGGGGAAAAAAACTCTTAGTGTTGATACACATTTTCAATGGTCATCTAATCCAAGATTTCTCAGTCTTGGCACTATTGACATTTTGACCTAAATAATTGCTGTCGACGCAGTCCTATGCATTGTAGGATGTTTAGCAACATCTCTGGCTCTATCACTCCATGGCAGTAACATACTTCTTCCAACTGTGGCAAACAAAACTGTCTTCAGACAATGACAAATGTCCACTTGCCCCAGTTGAGAACGACTGATCTAATCCAATCCATTTTACAGACTCAGTAGCTGTGAGGTTAAATCACTTACTTTAGGAAAACAAAGTCAGTTCTACCATTAAAGAAGGAACTAACAAAATTATACACACACACATGCACACATATATGTTTTTAAACACATATAAAAACACATCATCTAGTGTTTTCAACTACCTTGTGAGAGTGTTACCTTTATTCCCATGTATAGATAAATCACTTGACCTCAGAAAGGTGAAGTGATTTGAAGTCCACTTGTGGCTTGAACTCAGATCTCTAAATTTCTGTCTACTTTAGTAATAAACTGTCAACTTGGGATGCATTTGAGAAGACAATAACAGAAGCTTCCTTGAGTTTTTTAGCAGAACATCATTCAATGACAATTCAAGAGATAGGGAGACAGGGACCCCTGATCGTCCAATCCCACTTTACTAGAAAGGAGAAATAAAAAAGAATTGGAAAGTCAATGCAAATTCTCATTTCCATTTGTTTAATCTAAAAATAGTATGAAAGACCTTACTCTATGACTATGCCATACACCTGGGCTGCTGTGTTTTGACCAGAAGTTGTTTCAAAAGGGCCTGTCTGAAACTGTATTGAAAGGAATTCTCAGTCTCTGTGGTCTTCAATGAGAGAGGTGCTTATTCTACTTGTTTCTAATTCACCAGAGGTTTTATTACTTCAACTCCCAACAGATTATTGGGTGGATCGGGTAGGAGGGTTTCAAATCAAAACAATTTGTGGGTTGGGGGTTTAGAGTTTGTAGGACTATTATTTTCTCTGTCTCTCCTCCTGAGAGAGACTAATGTGTCCAGGAAGCTGAGAGAAGCTTCTCTGCATCTCTGTTTATGGTGCAGTATTGAGCCTTGATGGATGCATTCCTAAGTTCGTAAGTAACGTAGAGGGCTGGCATGGGGAGTGGGGTGGCAGTGGGAATGAGTGGGACAATAGCATTAAGATAGAAAGAAGTCTGGGCAGAAACTGTTGGTGTCTCGCTCATGTCATATCAAATTTACTTCCACACACAGATGTCTGCTTACTACGAATCCCTGTGTCTCTGACCAAGGACTTCTTTTCACTGCTACAATATGCCCTGGCTAGAGCAAGTACTAACAAAATCTTCTAAACACAGCTCTCAGACTTAAGAATAACATTCATGCATAATTCTTATAACCTGGCATTATAAGTGAGTGAAAAATAAAAGAAATATTAGAGACCATACCAATAGGTAGAATGTGGCTTTATCATGGTAGCTTATTTAAAACCAAGAAGGAGGTGGTGAATGGGGGGAGGTGGTATCAGCCCGACCATCTGCATAATGACTCACGTAAATCTGAGTCTTCCAGGCTGACAAGCTATTTATGGTGCATCCTCTGTTAAAAGTGGCCAGATAAAAATGCTAAGTATGAATTCACAGAGAGATATATGAATGGGGCAACAAATGGTCCAGTACAAAATTGAAAGTCTTTGCTTTTTTAAACAATGTTTAAATTGAAGTATAGTTGATTTACAATATCATGTAAGTTTCCGTTGTAAAGCACAGTGATTCAGTTATATATATATAATATAGTATATAGATTCTTTTTCATATTCTTTTCCATTATGGTTTATTACAGGATACTGAATATAATTCATTTGCTATAGAGTAGGACATTGTTGTTTATTTTATATGTAGTAGTTTATATCTGCTAATTCCAAACTTTTAATTTATCCCTCCCCCCTTTCCCCTTTGGTAACCATAAGTTTGTTTTCTGTGTCTGTGAGTCTCTTTCAGCTTTGGAAATAAGTTCATTTGTGTCTTTTTTTTCCTTTTAGATTCCACATGTAAGTGATATCATATGATATTTGTCTTTCTCTGTCTGGCTTCACTTAGTGTGATAATCTCTAGGTCTATCCATGTTGCTGCAAAATGGCATTATTTCATTCTTTTTATGGCTGAGTAATATTCCATTGTGTGTGTGTGTCTGTGTGTGTGTGTGTCTGTGTGTGTGTGTATACACATACACATAAATATCTATACATACCACATTTTCTTTATCCATTTATCTGTTGATGGACATTTAGGTTGCTTCCATGTCTTAGCTACTGTAAATAGTGCTGTGATGAACCTTGGGGTGCATGTATCTTTTCAAATTAAGGTTTTCTCTGGATATATGCCAGGAATGGGATTGCAGGATCATATGGTAGCTCTATTTTTAGCTTTTTAAAGAACTTCCATACAGTTCTCCATAGTGGCTCTATCAGTTTACATTCCCGTCAACAGTGCAGGAAGGTTCCTTTTTCTCTACACCCTCTCCAGCATGCTTTTGCTTCTGTTATGTTTGCACACACAAGTAGAGCTTCCTTCAAATTTAGCTCGAACAGGGAAAGTGACTTAGGCTAAGCTGGAGGACAGGATCAAGTACTCATGCTTTGGAGGGAAAAGCAATGATCCTGGGGACAGGTGGAAGGGAAATCCATGGGGAAGCAGAGAGCAAAATCCACACACAGCTGGATTCATGCGTGACAGAGACGTGGAACAAGCTTTCTCTGTGTTCCCAGGGTCATGGTTTCAACATGAGCTATTTAACCTGGGCTGCTAATCCACCCTCTCTGTTCACCAGGGTGACTGGTAAGAAAGCTGAAACAAAGCAAACAGCAGGCCAGTCTTCACTCACTTCCCCAATGATGGGTGCAATGCATTCTAATGGTTGTTTCCACTATGATCCTCCCTGGGCCACACAGGAGCTAGCCTGAGCAAGACAGAGTGAAGTAAAGAAATAAAGTGACTAGTTTTACTTTCCTATAGCACTGAGTTGTCCTTCTTGCTGGAGAAACAGATATTCCTCATTCTAGAAAAATCCGACACATAAGTATCTAAGCATTCAGAGCACTTGATTTGTTTTGCAAAGTGATTCACAGCAGGTTCCTATTAAATAACCAGTGGAGAAATAGCCAAATAAGTTTATCAGATGCCTATAAGTAAGGCAAGGGGCATTTCGTAAGCTTTTCCTACAAATTAAAAATGAAGGTTATCCTATAGGATCTAACCATATTTGATATTTAAGAATCAACTTAATATTCAACTTAATAGCGATATTAAGTTTAATAATATTTAACAATTGACTTAATATCCAACTTAATAGTATTGATATTAAACTAGACTTTCCAGTATATGGCCTTTTTTAGCATGGATTTTTCTGGAGAATCAAAAAAAAAAAATATTTGTGAAGAAAAAGAATCACCAGAGCCTAGTGTTTGTGATTCTATTTAATTTTAAACACTCATTCAGAACAATATCAAGGTTTTTTTATTTTTTCCCCTTCTTTTTCCTGTTCTCATGATTGATTTATAGATTAGGAAAATTGCCAATCTAAGAATTTAAAATTCCATTTTTCCATTTCTGAACTGTTTCTCTGCTATGATACATAGGATGGATATTGGTCATAGGCCATATATTTTTCTTCTAATTCCAACATCTCCCTCTTAGAGAGACCTCTAACTCCATCCCTATTGGAAGGATAACCTTGAATCCAGGTTCACTGAAGCCTACATCCAAGTTGATCCTAATGGGACACTGCAAATGAGAGCAGAGTGTTCTTATTTTGGAGAACAGCAACTTAGTGGCCAAAGAAAACAGACCCACATTCTCTCTTCCTGAAATATCTTCACCTGGCTATGATCTAGTCACTCCCTCATCTTCAAAACAATTTCTCCAATGTTACTATTATAGTAAGGCTGTTTCTAACCACACTACTTGAAATAACTTTCCCTAGTACTGCCTATCTTACAGGTTTACCTCTTTTTCATCTTTCAGCACACTATGCATTTATTTAATTGTTATGTTTATCTTTTTTTCACCCCCAATAAAGGGTGCCTTTCATAAGGGTAGAGATTCTTGTCTGTTTTCTTCATTGCTATTTCCTTGGCTCCAGAGAGTATGTAGCTTGTAATAGGCACTCAAAACATGTAGAATATAAATGAATGAAAATTGCCATTATTCCTATTTTATACCTGAAAAAACAACAGTGGCGCTTGGAAAGGACAAATAATTTGTCAGCTGTATGGCTAGTGAAAGGTAAAGCAATTCTGAAACCCCAGTCTGTCTGCCTTCAAGCACATGCCTCACTGATTACACTACATTGTTTTACAAGCGCTTCTCTGACTGTAATCATTCCACTTGCTAGATGGGCATTTTGTTTGGTTGTAAAGAAAACCCATTCTTTGGGCTTTTCGTTTCCTATCATTTCCTTATTAGTGGCCTAATGGACAAAGCCAGGGGTGTACTAGGTTCATATGTTGTGAAGAAAAAACAAAACAAAACTATTTTGTGGGTTTGTTTTAGAGTTAGGTTCACAAAGTGCAAAACAAGCTAGCCAAAAAATTTTGCATTATTTTGGAAACCCTTGCATAATCCATAGGGAAACAAAATACAAATGTTCTGGTTATTTTACATGGGGTTTCAATAATATTTGATGACTAGAGTCCGTAGGGCTTTTTCAAAAATAAGCAATGGGAAGTTGGGCTGAGTTAAGAGAGAAAGAGTTGCAACCCCTCCTGCACAATACTCAATCACAACAAGCTGCCTAATAAACCTTCTATGAAAGATTTTAAAATATGGCAACTTCTTTTATAAATCTCATAAACATCAAAAATATTTTAAGATAAAAATGTTCAAAGTTCTAAATCTATGTAACAAACTACTATTCCACCTAACTATGGGGGGGGGCGGATTATTCTTCTTGGAGGACAATCATCCATCAAAAATAGGCCCCCTTCTCCCTGCTCATATCTTCGAAGCTTCACAGGAGCTAGTCCCAACCTGGACTGACAAAATGCCAAGTGCCTAAGGACGAAGAGGTTCTCTCTACACCATTAGCGCCCTCATTTCTGGAGTCAATGAGCTCACCTCTTACACAACTTTGAAACAACAAGATCCATCTCCTGCCCTATAGCAATAAAAAGGCCCTGTGAAGACTCAGAAATTATGACAAAGGCATGTTTTTTGTTGGTTCCATTTCAAAGAGTAACATGCACTTTCAGACTGACGTTCTTGCTCTTGTTAATGTAGCTCTAGATGATCAATGTCTCTTATATCTGCAAGGTTATTTATTAGGTTGAAAATTTAAATAGAAATTTAAAACTTAAACAATTTAAAAATTCAAATTAGAACAAGAAAACATACTCCTAGTAATATACAACGACTTATCCAGTTCTAAGTCTTTAGTGGATGGATGTTTAATCAATCTAAACATGACATATAAACTTTGAAAACTACCTCAAGAACCACTTTCTCCAAGAAACTAAAATAAAAATTGCTTGCAGTGTGTAGGTATACGGTTTTAAATGTTGATAAGTCTGGGATGTCAATTTATGAGTAGCTTAGTAACTTAGCTATGCCATGTGATAGCTGGTATAGTGAAAAGAGAAGATGTCGAAATATAAAACAGCTGTGTTGGAATCACAGCTCTTTCAAGCTTACGTTTTAAAATTGAGATTAATAATTGTTACTCTAAAGGATTGTTGCAACTGTTTGTGAATAATTATTGATAAGCGAATTTCTTCCGAAAATGTAGAAAATATGGCTATGAGGTTTTGTTTAAAAACACAAGAATTGAAATTGTAGAGTTTTATGATGAAGAGTGACATCTTGGTATTTTTTTTCTGAAAAGGATAATTATTTAAATATGTAGTTACAGTTAATATGAAGTCTATCAGACAACTCAATCTCTACAATTTATGGATGAGGAAATATGCTGCCCATGTACAGTATGTATTGGGAATCTGTGATATTGCTAAATAATCCTATCATAGATAAATTATCTAGTACATTTTAATTGTTATTTGATGCATTGTCTTCCTAAAATATTTTATATTTTTACCATTTTGTATTTATATTTGCTAGTAGTGAAACTTATGGAAAAATACCTATCAGTGAAGTGGTCACAATCTGTGAGGTTGAAAAAAAAAGGAGGAAACCACGAATATTATATTCAATCTCTGATAACAGAGAGTAGCTATGCCAAAGCGTTGCTTTAATCTGGGACATTTTCCTCTAAAGTTCAGCTTCAACTAAGACAACACACTTCCCAGGCTTTTACAATCAAAGTTAGCAATTTTAATATTTTTTTTCTTTTTTAGACCCAGAAATGTATCAGTAAATTACGCCTTATAGAAGCCAATCAAGGTATAGGTACATACTGACAGGCTGATTGACTCAGACACATAAATTTACTGCTGAGAACTCTGACCATAATTTCATTTCAGTTCAATGCACATTTACTAATCAAGGCCCTGGGCTATGTGTTTGCAGTAGAATTATAAATATAGTTAATGGACCCTGGATGAGTTTACTGAATTACAGAAGAGATACTCCAACAAAGAAATAATTCAAAATAAGCTACGAGATATAATCGTTTTCAGAGACAATTAATGGGAACATGGTGCAGCACTGACTAATCCTTAAAAAATCAGGGAGAAGTTAGATATATTTTAAAGCTCATTTTATTTCATATATATATATACATATACATACATACATATATACATACATACATAGAGATCCATATATATGTAATATATATTATATATTCTTATCTGTGGAAAAATGAAGGGTGGATTAGTCATCTTCTCCAGGTAATAAAAATGATGGAAACATCCTTATGCTCTTCAACTGCTCTGTGTTAAACCCTTGTTGATCACCTTTTAAGTAGAATAAAAGGGATCAGTGAGATTACTGTGAAGGGCAGGGAGTCTTGAAGACTAAGAGTGGAGCTCATATGTCATGTATATACTGCCTTAAAAATTGTTTTTTTTAATATGATTTAAAATGAAGAATGGAACATTGAAATCCGATACGATTTTTTTTTTTCGTAATTGAGGTTCTTTTAAAATCCAAGACCAGTAAGTTTCTGCGAGCTTCCTGCTGTGGTTAACTGTGAATAACCTTCACAGTTAAATCTCACAGATTGACAAAGTTTAGGCAACTAAGATACATGATCCAGCTCTCCTGGCCTTATCTTACGTTTGGATCTGTTCACCTTTACAAAGTCACTCATCATGAGATTGACAAAGAGCCCGGTCCTCTCAAATTCCCAGTGTTTACTATAAACACAGGAAGTTCATAATTTTCAGAATTAAGCCTCACATGGAGCCTGTCTTCCGTGGGATGAATTCTGAGATTTCACAAAGAACCCAAGTGAAAAATACTTGGAAGAACATGTACTCTGATGAATATCTTATTGATTCAAGCTCCATTAATTTAGAATCTGGAGTCATTCAAAGATTCTGTGTGACATATATCTTTTTATCTGCCTATGAAGAAAAATCTGATAAGCAAGTCAATAGTGCAAATAAGAGTTCTCAAGAGATATCCGACATTACAAGAACTGACCAACTGTCTTTAGGTTGCTTTCCAACATGTGTTGTTAATTGGTGTTTTGTTATTTTAAGATAATTGTCATCACATGCTAGGTGGTTATTATCTGTGAGTAATCTGAAAGCTTCTGAAAGGCAAAAAAATGCAAGTGTTTATTGTTCTATATCATACTCATATTAACTTGTAGAGCACCATTCATCAAATCTTAGTTGAAATACCACAAATGAAAGCCTGAGGGGTGAAAAGGTAGGGCAGTTTCTGGGGAAGATCTTCCCCTAGACAATCATGAGCCTGAAAACAAAGCTATTTGTTTGACTCATCTTCTGTCTGAACTTCTGTGGTTTACATTGAGGTAGAGGTTACAAAGACTTTCTCTGAAAGAGGAAAAAACCTATAAATGCTAAGCGCTACTTGCATGCTTTCATATATGTCATATTATTTATAATCCTCTAACTAACACATGAAGTATGTTTAGTAATTTCCACTAAATTGTTGTTAAGCAAATATCTCAAGGTTGAGTAACTAGTAAGTGGGGAAACCCATCTATGAATCCCTTCTGTGGTCTCCAAGGTGTTTGCTTTTTACACTCTGTCACAATGCATCCAGGGTACTATTATTCACCTATTAAGAGCTGCTAGGGGATGGCTCTTCATCCAGGCCTTCAGTAGAACACTTACCACATTTTATCATAGTGGTTTGTGTATCCATTTCCTGCACTAAAATACAACTTCTTTATGGGCCACAGACCTTGTCTTCTTCAAGTTGGTATCTAGAGAAAGCAGTATATATCTTAGCCACTAGTGTGGCTAAATAGATTTTGATTAAATTAATATATTCAGAATTAGATAAACTAACCCAGAAGCTAGTCTTCAGTTTTCTGGGAGTGATGTGGTACAGGAAAATGGCTTACATTTTGTAATGCTTATTTAAATAAAAGAGCAAACTCTGTGGGCAGTATTTTAATGCTGCTGATACTACATGCCTTCATCAGAAGACATCCTGTGAGTCCCATACACAGTGTGACAGGCAGAATTCCAGGTCCCCCAGAAATGCCTTAATCCTTCGAATACATAAATATATCTTTCTGGTGATTACGTATATTACATGGCAGAGTCGACCTTATGATAAAGGTGGGCCTAATCTATTCACATGAGCCACTTTAAAAGCAGAGAGTTTTCTCTGGCCAGTGGTAGAAAGAGGAAATCAGAGAGATTCAAAGCTTGAGGGGCACTTGACTCACTGTTACTGGTGTGAAGATAGAGGGAACCACTGGAGAAGGAATGTGAGTGGCGTTAAAAAGCTGAGAGAGGCCCTACCGGACAGCCAGTGAGGAAACGGAATTCTGCCAACAGCCGGAATAACTTGGAAGAGGACCCCAAATTCCAGGCGAGGTTGCAATCAGCCAACACCTTGGCATCAGCTTTGCGAAACCCCAAGCAGATAACCCTACAGAGCTCTGAACTAATAAATGGGTGTTGTTTTAAACCCCCCAAATTTGTGGTAACGGTAGAAAACCAATGCACAGGATGATACACTTTTTTCACGAGGACTAATTCCAAAAAAATTATACTCACCATCCTCTTAAATGAAACTGTAATGAAACCTTTAAAATGAAAAAGAAGTCGAGGACACAATCTCCATCCATTTCAAGGGGTTCAGCAAGAAAGACCTTCCTTACCCAGTTATAAATTCACATCGTGCAGCTATAGTTGCTTTCCATCACATGACAATGAATGTATGCTCTAAGAATTTAATGTATTCTATGGGTTTCTGAGTGGCATCCATATTAAAGAGGCAAAATCCTTTTGTGGGGAAGGGGGCTATTTTAATGATCTTTGAAAGAAGCTAAAGCCTTTTTTGTGGCCTTATTCAACTTCTCCCAAGACTTGCCTCAGACTCTGTCACATTGAGAAAATATACGTGACTTTCTTTTATTCTTTCATGTGTTTTGAGTTTAATAACATATGCTGTTTATATTTGGTTTCTATAGAGAGTTCCTTTTTGTCTTGTAAACAGTTGCAAAGTTTTACCTAGAGTTGTGTGGGTTTTCCCCACACACAGTTTTCTAGGTAAAACTTCTCCTCCCCTTGGAAAGTCTGAGTAGTTCCACGGATTAAAAGCAGCTTAACTTCAGCCATGATTTGTAATAGATAAATGCAGTTATTGTTCCATTTTGGCTCTTTGGGATGGTCTGAAATTAACCTGTTGTCTTATTCTTTCCTCACTGTCTACATCTTAATAGTCACTCCTATTCAGGTTCCATGGACTTGTCAGAAAGTACTCGTAAATGAATCTGCAGTATGAAATAAGGCCCAAAGGTCAAGTTATTCTCCTTCCAAATGAGTTAGATTCTTCTGGAAAGGGTAATCAACTCCTTTCTCTTAAGGGCTTAACATATGAGAGATACTGAACTACTCAGATAACACATGCTATTTTTTTGTGGTTACTAAATATCCTCATTTTTCAGGTTAGGGCACTGACACTCAAAGAGATTGTAACATTTGTCAAAAATCTGTAGATACTAAGGATCTATATAGAGCTTAATCCAAGACAACGGTACGTTGCTGGCACTTAGATAAGGGTTAGGCCTCATAAATTGCCACAGAACTGCATACATGTTGTCTCCCAGGTAATGTTCTGTCCTTGACTCTGACACTTTCATATCTATTGTGAGAGAACATGATAGTTCCCTTGATCTCAACATCGAATATATTAGCTATAAAACTATGTAGTCATCTGAATGCTTTTACATTTTCACCTAAGATTCTTCTTGGAAATAATATGTTCTATTATCCTCTCATGTTATAGGTCTGTGCTGTTTAGATTTTTGTAAAATTTCTGAAAATTAAATTAAAATTAAAATGTAGCTCTTCAGTGACACTAGCCACTTTTTGAGGGTTCAATAACTACATGTGGCCATTGGATACCATATTGGATAATGAAGATTTACAGAATGTTTCCATCTTTGCAACACGTGGACTACACCCTTATAGAGCCATAGTGACACTAATTAAACAATGGGTGAATTGCTGGGTATGCACTGGAAATTTAAAAAGAAGTAAAGCGTCTTATTGAGCCTAAGGTCTACAGTGTTTCAAAGTTCACAGTTCTTTTATGCTACTAAACATTAAAAAGTGATTTCTTTCAGAGTTTCTTGTAGCAGGTCCTATCCAGTTCTATTTGAGAAAGATATAGGGGAGAACTTGCATTTCCTTTTATCACAGCTTCAGTTTTTAATCCTATACCTTAACTGCCACCATGAATAGTACTCATCGTTTTAAATTTCCTTCTTAAAATTAGTTTATCAAGTGCTCACTGAACCTAAAAGTTTGAAATATAAAGCTTAATTAGATAATATCCCCTAACCAACATTTACCTTTACTCCTAGCTAATTCCTAACTACCGCTTGAGTCTCAGGACAAATGCCATTTCTTCTGGGAAGCCATTCCTGATTCTTTAGAAACTAAGTTAGGTGCCCTTGCTCTGCATACCCACATAACTCAAACTTGTCTTATCACAATACTCATCTCCCCTTATTCTCAATTTTAATATAATCAGTTGCCTTTCCTCCCCACTTAAACAGTGAGCACCACATGGGCATGAGCTCTGCGTGCCCTGTTCATCATTGGATTTCAAACTCCTAGAGCAGCGTTGGGCACTTGGTAGGGATTTTTGATGTGTTTTACTCTTGAATAGTTTTTGGTTTTGTTTTGAGAATATAGGCAAAAGTTAGCTTTTTCAACATATTAGGTACCCTATCTACCCATCACAATATCATTTCTAACAACAGTTAAAAAAAATATTGACTTTAGTTACACTGAGAAAAATACTATGTCTTAGTTGTGTCTTCTAATGTAAAAACAAAAACAAAAACAAAAACAAAAAACATAATACAGAAGCATTTTTTCCAGAAAATTTAAAGCAGCAGGAAATAGCAGGAATAGCATGCTAAAAACGGCATTGGAAGCAAAAGACCCAATTTAGATTTTTTTTTTCCCTTTGGCTGCTGCCAAATTTGCTTTGTGACCTTCATCCCATCAATAGATCTTTGTTCTCTAGCATCCTCGTCTATAAAATGGGCATCAGTAAGTCTACCCCACAGGGCTTCCAAAAGAATTAAATTAAATAATGCAGGATTAGTGTCAAATGCATAGTAGAATGCTCAACAAATATCAGTGTCTTACCTGTTTTCATATACTTAGAGATTGACCCTGTAGAAAAGTATTGGTAGTTTGTTTCCTTTTGTTTTTCTTCCTCTTCCTCTTTGGTTTCTTTTAGAGATTCTTAAAATTTATTTAATTTTCACTCTTTTTTGTGTGTGTATCTTAATAGCAGATCTTCCTCTTTCAATCCATTTCTCCCCCAGTAGCAACCTCCCTTTGTCTGGCTCAGCTGATGACATACAGAATATAACTGAGCATTGACCTCTGGCACAAATAAGCATCTGTCATGCACATTTAGGGTATTACGTTGCCTGTAATCCCTTCCAGCTCACAATTCTAAATTACTTTTGAAATTTCTGTGTAATTTCAAGTTGGTAGGTTAAAATTGCCATTTTATTTTGGCAGATAATGTGTTTTAAAATGAGCTCTTCTTTATGTGTATATTAGTTTCCTCATATAGCAGAGTAACTTTTTGTTTGTCCTTGACCACACTAGAAATTAGAAAGTATGACTTACTTGGCAAAAGTTCATTTACTTTCTGGAAAAAGCTTAAAATCTTACATTTATTTTGTATTGTGTTCATATTGTGCTGGTTGTAAAGGTACTCTGATGTCTTGCTTTTTTTTTTTTTTTTTGGAAAAAAAAAGGAAGGGAAGAAATCCTTTGAAAGCCATTGCTTTCAAAATTATTACTTTTTTGAACGTTATTTATTTTTCTTTTTTTCTCTTACTTAGCTTTTGATATCTGTGGTAGTCTGAATAATGGATCCCCAAAGAAGGTCACATTCTGAGACTCAAAATCTGTGAATATGTTATCTTTCATGGCAAAAATGACTTTGCAAATGTGATTAATTTAAGGATACTGAAATGAGGAGATTATCCCAGATTATCTGGGTGGATTCAGTGTAATCACAAGGGTTTTTAAAAGAGGAAGGCAGGAGGGTCAGAATCAGAGACAGACACATGACAATTGAAGCAGAGGTTGGAGTGATATAGGGCCATGAGCCAAGGTATGAAGGTTGGAAGATGGAAAAAGCAAGCAGCTTCTGTCCTGGAGCCTCCAGAATAAACAGAATTCTGACACCTTGATTTTAGCCCTGTAAGACTCATTTCAGATTTCTGATGTCCAGAACTGTAAGATAAAAATTTGTACTGATTTAAGCCATTAAGTTTTGGTAATTCATTATGGCACCAGTATGAAACCAATACAATGTATGAAAAAAGAGGATTTTTCTTTAATTGTTTCAAAAGACAAAAACCAGCTAAAAACTCAAAAACGTACCTTTAGTCAAAGTGGGCTACTTGTGCATATAAGCACACATCTTCCACAAACTGTTGGACCTGAGCATTTGAGTTGAAGGAATCCTTTATTCCTATAAGGAGGGGGCAGATACCAAGTATGTTCTGGAACGTGAGTACTAAATAGATTGGCACAATCCTCTGAGAACTAATATATGGAGAATACCTATGCACTTATATGTCTATTTTCAATTGTTTCTGAGCTAATATGCAAAGCTTTCTTTTATTACCTATACTAAAAATCATTTGAGGAAAGTTTTGCTATGCCCCAAATTTATTTGTTGACTGAGAGGCTTGGGGGAGTTCAGTAGACATTTAAATAAATGAGGTTGAATGAAGTCAGTTTTGACAGCTGCAGATAGGGACATTCTTGGGGGAACAAGAAAGACAATTTTACATTTTAAGCATAGTCAAATTGCCCTATTAAACATCTAAAGCACACCCTTTGGGGGGAAAATGATTCTCTACTCACTAGCTTCACTGACTTTTCATAATAGTATTAATGAAATTTAATCAAACAAAATACATTACTAAGCAGTTAGCTTGATTACCATTGGGGGACCTGTGAAAATGTGTTTGGAACTTCACATGCCATGTAATAGCTCAATTTATTTTGGCCATTGTCATTGACTCTTGGGCTCATGAATTAAACCTCTCTGAGTCTGGGAACAATACGTGATTTTGAAGATTCTTTCCTATTCTAAACACTCATTGATGCTATGATTTCATTTTAACTTACTTTATAAAGCAAACAACCCAATCAAAAAGTGGGCAGAAGATCTAAATAGACATTTCTCCAAAGAAGACATACAGATGGCCAAAAAGCACATGAAAAGATGCTCAACATCACTAATTATTAGAGAAATGCAAGTCAAAACTACAATGAGGTATCATCTCACACCAGTCAGAATGGCCATGATCAAAAAATCTGCAAAAAATAAATGCTGGAGAGAGTGTGGAGAAAAGGGAGCCTTCCTACACTGTTGGTAAATTGGTACAACCATGATGGAGAACAGTATGGAGGTTCTTTAAAAAACCAGAATAGAGCTACCATATGATCCAGCAATCCCACTCCTGGGTATATACCTGGAGAAAACCATAATTGGAAAAGATACATGCACCCCAATGTTCATTGCAGCACTATTTACAATAACCAGGACATGGAAGCACCTAAATGTCTATAAATGGATGAATGAATGGGTAAAGATGTGGTACATATATACAATGGAATATTACTCAGCCATAAAAAAGAATGAAATAATGCCATTTGCAGCAACCTGGATGCACCTGGAGATTGTCATACTAAGTGAAGTCAGACAGAGAAAGACAAATATCATATGATATCACTTATATGTGGAATCAAAAAATAATGGTACAAATGAACTTATTTACAAAACAGAAATAGAGTCACAGATGTAGAAAACAAACTTATGGTTACCAAGGGGGAAAAGGTAGGGGAGGAATAAACTAGAAGATTGGGATTGACATATACACACTACTATATATAAAATAGATAACTAATAAGAACCTACTGTATAGCACAGGGAACTCTACTCAGTACTCTGTAATGACCTATATGGGAAAAGAATCTAAAAAAGAGCAGACATATGTATATGTATAACTGATCCACTTTGCTGTACACCTGAAACTAACACAACATTGTAAATCAACTATACTCCGATAAAAATTAATTAAAAAAAAAACAATTTGAGGAAAAATTAACAAACTCTAGCTAATATCAATACATAGCCTCGTAAGGGAATCTTCCCTGACTTCTCTGTGTTAAGTTTACGTGACCCCTCTGTGTTCCATTAACAACCTCAACAATCCTCTATTATACCCATGTCCATCTTTTATTCGAAATCTCTCCTTATGGGTCTGCCTTTCTCTTTTGGCTATAAGCTCTCAAGGGCACAGATCAAGTCTAATTTGTTTTTGTTTATTATGGAGCCTCAAATAAACACACAATACATTGTGTGTTTATATACATTTGCTGAACAGTTTCTTTCCCCACTCCCTTCCTCCTGTTGGGGGTTATCAGATGCCTTCTCTGAGGCAAGCGAAATATCTTCTACTTAAATCTCTCACCCTTTTGTGTTCAACATCGAAGGACTCTTCATAATACCCAATTTCCTGCTTTTTTTTTTTTTTTTGGTTTCAAGCACATCAAAACCCTTATACAATGATTTCAAGCCCCCTTTGTAATCTGTAAAAATAAACATCAAGAGTCCATGCTTTCTATCATTATCTAAGTCTCTGCCAGGCTTTCAGATTATTAACAATTAAGCCACTTTCTTAGCAGAGACCACAAATTTTGCTGAAGCACTTATTGCCTTTGGTGAAACAGAGATAGTCTTTGGTTTTACTACCTCTAAATAATCTGGGAAACATGATTCTGATGTTTCCCTCTTTTATAAGTCTGTATTTTCAACTCTGATTTTGCTGGTGGAGGCTACCTTTGATAACTAAGCAGAAGGCAGAGAGGGTTTGAAAGAAGAAAACAAACAAACCCATATGTGCTTAGAGTGATTGCCTTTGGATTCCAGATTTTCTCTGTGGCTAAAGCCCAAATAAGTTTGCTTTTGATGAGCTGCCATTTTGGTTCTCCGAGATGTGCCCACAATATGCCTTTAAAATGTAGTCCAAATTGTGTATTTCTGAGTATTTGACATTGTTTTCCTTGAATCTATTTTAGTGGTTAGTCAGCCATTGGATATTCTAACAGCTTGTCTAATTTCTCTTTGTCAATCCATCCAGTGGCCACTACAATATAGGCATTGAATACGTAATACAAAATTAGCCAACAGTGTCACTTCAGCTTAGAGGAGTTTGACTATTCTAATGCTTTACACTACCATCAGAAAGCTTAGCCTTGCCCTGGGCTGAGCCCCAGAATCAACATGAAGCCTTAAATGACTCATTTTTTTTTCAAGGACTCAATTTCCTCATTTCTTAAAGTTAATGGAAAATATGCCCAACTTGAACTACAGTATAAAACTTGCTATGATGTAGGCACCTAGTATTCCAAAGAGATTGAGTAATTATTCCTCTTCCTGATTTAAATGTATTTGATCATCTAGTTCCACTCTGTAGGGAACGTAATGGTATGTATATAAACTTGCTCACAACCAAGCAAGACCAAATTAAGAAGCTTTTGCTGGTTGCTTTCTCAGAAGGGAAGGGCAGAACCATTTTTCTTGGAATGATGCCTGACACTGCAGGACTGGAGGACCAGAACCCATCTTCTGTTATGGCTCATGCCACACTCTGTCCAACCCATCACTATCTTTTATCAACCTAAGGGACCTCCTTACATGCACAGAGGCCTCTCTAAGTACCAATTAAAGAAGCCAGACTGTCACTCTGCATCACATCATTCTTTTTAAACTTTCTGCTTGAAACTTATCACTGTGTGACATTTTTTCTTGTTTATTCACAAAATATTTCATTCTTCCTTTAAAATATAAGCTTAAGGAAATCAGGAACCTTGTCAGCCTGGTTTATTGTTGACTCAAGAGTGCCTTAGAATAGTGTTTGGCATTTAGCAAAAACTCAATTGAGGTATGGTGACTGTTAATCATTCTCTAAGAACATAGCTAAATATAGCTAAAATCTAACCACTTCACACAAAACCTTGCCATCATCCTGAATTACTAGGATGTAATTGAGGTAACTCATCAATGCAGTACCAGTGGTTGTCTGCCTCAGCACCAGTGGCTGTCACCATCACTCTACTCCAGTGACTACTTCTGTTCCCATATCTGTGACCTAAGCATCACTCTTAGTCTACATTTAAATATGCGAATGCCTAGATTACTTTTTCTAACCTATTTATCTTTTCTTCCATTTCTCTTACTTCCTTAGTACCACTCATGGCCTTCGCACTCCACTTTTCTTCCATTCTATGGATAGACACTTCTGTCTTCACTCCCTTCCCCACAGTCCATGACTTCAACCACAAAGTTCTTCCCTTGGTCCTCTTATCTTCCCATTCTTCTTTTCTGGACAACTGAATCACTCATAGCTCTAAATATTATCTTAGCATAGTGAACTCCCAATTTTTTTTATTTTGCAACTTTTTGTTAATTTTTTCACTAGTCAAGTTATATGCCTCCATTAGAACATGATGACTCCCTAAAGAGAAGAAAATGGATGAATAAAATAAGCAATGAATCCCAAATTTATGTAAGTAATGCTAACCTCTTTCCAGAGTATTGCCAATTAATAATTAGACATTCAAGACTGTAGCTAAAACAGGAGTATTTTAAGAAATAGCCTGTATTTCATTTTTAATTCTTCTATCCTAGGGCTTGATGGAGATAGTAAATAATGATCCTATTCCCCATCGAAGTTCAAAAATATTGAGAAACACAGAGGTCAAGCAGATGGAGTGTGGTAACAGTAGCTTGTCTAATATTATAGCCAAATTTAAATATATACCCACCCACACAAATTCTTTCCTAGAAGTCTACTCTCATAAACATGTATCATGGAGGGTCAGAGATGAACTGGGGCTTCTTATAAGAATTTGAATACCAAAGGGAAAAGGGAATTCAGTCATGCATGCTCAGTACCTTGTATAAACTTCACTAATCAAATAAGTCATCTCCTTTTCCATGGAAAAAAGTAAATAAGGAGACCAGAACATTGCAATAATAGATGTTCCCTCACTATGAAAACATGTTGCAAGGGTGAGGAAATTATCCACCAAAGTCCCTCATCCAAAAATGTTATTTGATCAACTTTTACTGTTATAATAATTCATTTCTAAATCTGTGACACAGCAGCAAGGATAATTTTTCTCTAACATCACTTTTACTTGCATTATTCTGTTGCTCATATGTCTATCTTCCACTTAAAGCCTGGTTGTCCAGCATTTATCAGGTGCTCTCTACTAGCCCTTTCTCTCCTCTAACCTTATTTTGCATTACTTCCTGTTGTGTCCCCTCAGCCACTGCAGAGAATATCTGCTGTCATTTCCCCTTGGAAGATCTCTACTCAAATTTCACATGGCTTTTCTTTATAATGTTCTTCCCTAAACTTAATCACACTTGCCAAGAAAAGCCTTCTTGCTTTCTATCACTTTTCCAAACAGTACTCAAAACTTTGCCTGTTTCTGAAACATATCTATTTTACTTATATATACATATATATGCATATATATATTTGTATTTTTATGGTTAATTTTCTCCTATTAATTTCATAATATGTATTTTACTTTCTCTTGCGAATTTCACTCTCCTTTATCGCCTCTTATGAATTCATATTACACCAACCACATTTACAGCTCTGTGGTCTATCACATGTCTTCTTGATCCTATGGTCATTTCCTCACCAAAGAAGATTATATCCCATTTGTGTTTATCCTGCTCCTTGTCCTCTAGCATATTTAATCCAGCCTTCTTCCTATTTGTGATTGCTCAGGGTCTCATCCAGTCTGGTCATCAGTCTCTCCATTTCTTCTTTGTTTTCCTACTCTGTTTTGGCTAGGACAACTTGAATTCCTCTTTCTGAAGAAAGATTATTATGTAAATCAGCTTTTTGCCAAAAGAAGCATCAAGTTCTATGATGGCAGGTTATGTCTATTTTATTCCCCATTACATAACCACCCTAACTTTATTGTCCCAAACATAAATGCTCAAAAAATATTTATTAAATGAATGAATGAATGAATGACCCTCAAAGTTCATTATCAAATCATTTTCACAGTGAAAATGACAGTAACGCAGAAATCCTGATGATGACACTTAACATTTGTACCCACTTCTCCATACTTGCCTCCTACTCATCACAGGCTCTTTAATCTCATACTTCTTATAACAAGATACCTGTGTTTCTGTCATTTGATCTGTCAGTTTTTGCTTCATGTATTTTGAAGCTCTGTTATTAGGTGCTATAGCTTCCTGATGTATTGATCTTTTATATCATTATGAATTTTCTCTTTTTATCTCTAAATAAATAAGCCTGTCTTGAAGGCTATATAATTTAATATCAATATAGCCACTCTAGCCTTCTGATATTTTCATTTGCATTTTCTCATTCTTTTACCTTCACACTCTTTGTATGTTTGTACTTAAAGTGAATTTTTAAAAGTATATATAGTTTTGTCTTCTTTTACATTTATTTTGGCAGTCTTTGCTTTTGATTAGAGTACTTGATCTATTTAAATTTAAAGTAATTCCTTTAATTGGGGGATTTAGGTCTGCCACTTGCTACATTGTTACTATCTGTGTAATAAGTTTCTTTCCTTTGTTCTTCCTTTACTTCCTGTTTGGTATTGAACAAAATTTGTGTGGAACAATTTTTTGGATTCTATTTCATTTCCTTTATTGCTTTATAGGTGTGTCTCTTTGAATTATTTTTAAAGGTTGCTCTAGGAATTATAATATCATATTTAAATTATCAAAACCTAATTAGATTTAATATTGCATTACTACAGGTGTTAATTAGGAACCCTGCAAAGTAGAGTTCCATTTACCCCACTTTCATGTTATTATATTCATATATGTTACATTATGTATAAAATAAACCAACCAAAATTGTGTTATATGTTTTGCTTTATGCAGTCACAAATTAAAAGAAGGAAACTATTCATGAATATATATTCATAGATATATAGGTATAAATATAGATGTAGAAATAATTATACTGGGTATAGAATTCTAGGTTGACAGTATTTTTTTAGCACTTTGAATATTCCACTGGATTTTTCTTTTTTTTTTTTTTGCTATTTATTTTCTCTGATAATCATTTTCTCTTGTTTTTTCAAGATTGTTCAACTAAATTTGGCTTCGGTAACTTGACAACAATGTAAAAAATGATACATATATGTGTGTGAATATATATTCTATTTTCACAAGGTGAATTATGAGCAAAAGTCTTCAATATTAAATATTTTATTTGTTTCACAATGAAGTTTCATTTCACAGGCTAGAGATCCCTTTCTTTATTAAAAGTCAAGAATTTTTTTTTCTTTAAAAACCATTCAAACAACCCCGCATGTCTAGATAACACCAAAGTAACCAGATGTTTGACCAACATTTAAAAAAATTTACTCCTGATTTGAATGTTCTCAATTGAACTGAACCAAACCAACTGAGCTCCTAAAATGTGCCATGTACTGAGTGAGGGACTTTCCTATGTGAATTTACCATGTAACTCTTAATAATAATTCTGCCCAATTGGCCATTATTATCCCAGTTTTTACTACAGAAGAAATGGACACTGAATATGATAAAATGTTTTACCCAAAGATGCACAACTAATAAATGGCAGAGTTGGGATTCAAACTCTGCCACACTCTGGCATGCTGGTATTCTGCAAACAGCTCCCACTTTGCACATTCAAAGTGCACTGTGTCATCTTTAGATTTCTCTATCAAGTCTAACTGGTAAAACTTTCCTGATGCAATATGACAACATGTTTCTGGTGTTGTCAATTTTTTTCACATGTGACCATTTAATGTTTAAGTTACTCATGTGTATGGGGGTCTTTCTCATTCTCCAGGGTTTCCTTCATTCTAATTAAGCATAACCTTAGACCTAGCATGTTTCCAATTCATCGAATCTCTGTTTTTGATGTTTGTGGAAAGAACATTTGATATTATTAGTTTCATTTCCACTCATCTACCCAATCACCACAATAAAGAACAGACATGTGAAGTGAAGCAGGCCATGCTCTATAACATGACATTGGTCTGGGTCTAATAGAGTATTTTTCTAGAGCCCTTTGGTAGTTAATATAATGGGATAATTATACTCCACAATTCTCAGATTCAAAACAAATCACATTATTTTGCTTTATCAAAACAAATCTTTCTCAAGGTTGGCAAGACATTGTATTTCGTCCATTCATTGGAGACCCAAACTCTCTCTATGATTCTGATTCATAGCAAACACATGTATGCTGGAGCTTATGCAATGCAGAACGTTTTGGGGGAAAGGGCTCTATAGTTGTCTATCCATTCTGCTGACACAGAAATGGTATTGTCAAAGCTTTGGTGGCCTGCCTGCGGATTGGTGTTCCATTTCTATGCTGCCCACAGACACCACTTTGTCCATACCAGCTGGCTACTACAACTTTCCTTGAAGTTCCCAAAGCCCAATTTCTAACTGTTTGGTACCCAGGTATTCTTGTGCTACATAATCCATGTTAATGTCACCTGTGTAGTCACACATCTTTGTTATTCAGGGAATGTGCCACTCCTATCTCCTCCAAGTTATGTGAATCAGCACAGATCCATGGCCCAGACATTTTCTTCTCGATAATGTGGTTCACAACCTCTAAGAGCCTCGGCATTCATATATTGTACCAAGTTCTATTACTTCACCTCTGGGCCAAGGAATCTCACACTCCAGAGAGTAAGAGTCTTACTATTCTTATAAGGAAATTGCAGTGAGCTATCAAATCTCCGACAGCAATAAAAACAAGGTGAACATGTATTTCTTTATAAATCATAATCCTGTATCTGTAAATCTTTGAATTTGAAAAAAAAATATTTAGGATAAATTAATGGTAATAGCCAGCTTTTATTGAACACTTACCAGTGCCAAACATCGTTCTAAAAATCTTTAGATATAGTAGCTGGTTGCACAACCAGATTATCTGAGAAGAAGGTTCTGTGCTTTCTTTTATAGATGTTAAAATGAGGCTTGTAACTTAGGGGCTCAAGGGGCTACCTGGAGGTTGGGTGTGCAGGGGCTAGTCTGATGCTGGGGCAGCCTGGGAATCTTGGTCTGTAGGAGCAAGCCTCAAGGCTGGGACCACAGGGCTTTGGCCTGGTGATAGAGTTGGCTGGGGGTCTGTGTCCGTAGGAACTATCTGAAATCTAGGTCAATGGGGCCAGCCTGGCACTGGGGTAGGCAAGAAACCTGGGGCTGTAGGAGCAGCCTGGTGCTGGGATTGGTTGAAGGTCTGCATCCATGGTAATTGGTCTAATGTAGGGCTGGGTGGGAGTCTGGTTCTCAGGTCTAGAGGTGATTTAAAGTGTATGAGAGTATGTTTGTAGGTTATATGCAAATAATACACCATTCTATATAAGGACTTGAGCATCCTCAGATTTTGGTATCTGTAGGGGTTCTGGAACTAATCCCCCTCAGATACCGAGGGATGACTACTTAAATCTTCTTACTTGGGTCATATGATCTCAGGTCTCTAAACCATGACACAGGGGTTCAGGCTAGGTCCACCCCTTCCATTTCACTTAACTAATGCCAACATTTTCCCCAGTGCCTTGCCAACAGGTCCCTATATAATTTAGAGTGCCTTTTACTGTGGTTATATGATATATTGTGAGATTTCATACCATAATTTTTATTACATTGTACTTTTAATTTAAAGTGTATATTAGTTTGAGGTAATGCCACTTGTCAATTTTTGCTTTTGTTGCCTGTGCTTTTGGTATCTTATCCAAAAAATCATTGCCAACTTCAATGTCCTACACTTTTTCCTTTATGTTTTTTTCTAGGGATTTTATAGTTTTAAGTCTTACATTTAAGTCTTTGATCCATGTTGAGGGTTTTTTAGTGTGTAAGGTGTAAGGTAAGGGTTCAACTTCATTCTTTTGCATGTTTAGGATATTTTTTTTCTGTCTGCAAAGAATTCCATTGGAATTGTGATATGGATTGTGTTGAATCTGTAGATAATTTTGGGTGCCATGAACATTTTAACAATATCAAACTTAAAAACTTCTGTACATAGAGGGAAAAAACAACCTATGGAAGGGAGAAAATATTTATAAGTCATGTATCTGATAAGGGGTTACTATCTAAAATACACAAGGAACTCATACAACTCAATAGCAAAAACACCAAAAAAACCAATTATAAAATGAGCAAAGCACTTGAATAGACAGCTCTCCAAAGAAGAAATCCAAATGACCAACACATATACGAAAAAAAGTTTCAACTTTACTAATCATAAGAGAAACAAAAGTCAAAGATACAATGAGATATCACCTCACACCCATTAGGATGGTCACTATCAAAAGAAAAACAGAAAATAGCAAATGTTGGCAAGGATGTGGAAAAATTGGAACCTTTGTGCTCTGTTGGTGAGAATGTGAAGTAGTGTAACTTTTATGGAAAGCAACATGGTGGTTTCTCAAAAAATTAAAAATATAATTACCCTATGATCCAACAATTCTGCCTCTACTATGTATTCAAATGAATTTAAAGTAGGATCTTGAAGAGATATTTGTACACCCAAGTTCACTGCAGCATTGTTTACAATAGCCAAGAGGTGGCAGCAACCCAAATGTCCATCGACAGACAGATGGATAAAAAAAATGTGCTATATATGTACAATGATATATTATGCAGCCTTAAAAAAGAAAGAAATCTTGTCACATGCTACAACATGGTGAGGACGTTATGCCAAGCACAATAAGCCAGTCACAAAAGGACAAATACTATATGAGTCCATGCATACAAAGTATCTAAAGTTGTCAAAATCATAGAAACAGAAAGTAGAAAGGCGATTGCTAAGAGGTGGGGGGAGGGAAAATTAGTGTTTAGTGGTTATAGAGTTCAGTTTTACAAAATGAAAAAGTTATAGAGATCTGTTGCACAACGAGAATATATTTAACACTACTGAACTGTACACTTAAAAACAGTATATTTAATGTTATGTGTTTTTTACCACCATAAAAGTGATGAAACACCTTTCTATGTTCTGGTGGGGAAAATGGTCTCTGTAATCAGGAATTCAAAGGCCATAGTTCTGGCTTTTGTTATAAATTGTATTCCCCAGAAATTCATCTCAGTGGAAACATAGAGTGGCTTAACACTTGTTCTTAGCCCCTGGTGTTTTCTGAATGTACAATTACATGGGCATTTAACAACAAGGAATCAGAGTTCTCTTAAGTCAGCTGGAATTGAAAATAAATTGAAAGATATGATAAGATTTGTTCAAATGTCTCCAAAATATTTATTGAAGTATCAATTATGCACTGTCAAATGTACTAACGTTTGAAGTTTCAAAATGCAATGTTATTTTCACACATTGCAAATAGTTTACAAAGGTAAGGCACTTGCTAATTTACAAAGCTTTTCCACACATGTTCTCATTCAGTCATCACGCCTACCTTATTAGATAGACAAGGAATGTATTATAATCCCCTTTTCATAGATAAAAATACTGAAGCTGAAACTCATAAAGAGGTAGTGGTTTCCCAAGGTCCTACACCTCATCAATGGCAGAGCTATTACTCTACCTATGGTTTTCTGGCTCCAAGTGACACATTCTTTTTCATTATCCCATATATGTCACTGATTCCTCCTATCTGTCATCTTTCAGGAGGTAGGAACTTAAGGGGCTAATTGAAGAACAGTCAGTAATGCTAGTATGTAGGAACCAGAAAAGGTGGGAAGCTGTGTGGTCAAGTTCAATTTGATTGCCTGAACGTTCTCTTAAGTTACTAAACACACAACTATTTTTTATTTGAGCCACAGGGAAGTCTGTGCTCTAAGGTAAGTTCTTCAGCACGATATATTGAATACAGGGATTAACTAAAAAACATCTGCCAAGATCAATCGAATGTAAATATTAAAATGTATTACAAATCGGATTTTATGCAGACAGGCTTTGACAAATATCCCTGTGATGGGTGTTTGGACATGAGGGGAATGTGCATTTCATTGCTTACACAGTCAGTCCTCCCAGTCTCTTAAAACAAAGCTGTGTGAAACATATAAGTACATTTTGTCCTGGTAGCCACTGGAATTTGCTCACACATTAAAGCTTTTTTGAGAATGCCGAGTTCAGTTCTTAAAGGTTCTTGGCATTCATGTTCCTACCCTCATAAGACAGTACTTCAATTTTTTTCCCCTTTGGAACTCTTCTTCTTATTTCTCTTACATATCGTTATTTCATCAGATGTAGGTATTCAATATGATTCCAATTTTGTTTTGTTTGTTGGACCAGTGAACCTGGGTAACCCAAGGCACATGGCCAAGCATCTGGTAACAATAAAATCAACATTACAGTAGAAGAACATCAAGAATCTTGTAACCATAAGGTAATATGGAGTATATTTGGTAGCTATGAAGATTACATAATAGTGTTTTTTTCTATGATAGTTGTGTTCTCTGAATTGACAGAAATACGTCAAAGATCACTGATAGTGTACTTGCAATGCATTAGGCCAAGAGAAAACAGCACTTGTCCTTTGTATCTTGTCCAGATTTTTGTTTTGATTTATCATTTCTTCTGAGATCCTTAACATCACAGAACCCTAAAACCTGCAAATAAAATATACCCAGTAGGTCACAAGTTTAAAAGAGAAGGGCAGGAATTCCCTGGTGGGAGTGGTTAGGATTCAGTGCTTTCACTGCCGAGGGCCCAGGTTCAATCCCTGGTTGGGGAACTAAGATCCCACAAGCCGCGTGGTGTGGCCTAAATTAATTAATTAATTAATTAATTAATTAAATGAAAGAGAAGGGCAGACTGCCTTTATACAACACATCTTCTTGTATTCATCAGATTTTATTCCACAGTTGGGGTCCTGGGTAGATGTGGAAGAGTCTATGAAAGCTTATTTCCCCTAGAGATTAATTTCATTGTTTTCTCCCTTCATTTTGGCACACTGTTTGGTCCCTAGAACCTATGATAGTTTTAAGTACTTAGTAGGTGCCAAGATATATTTGGTGAATGAATAAATACATGAATAATCTACTCTGTTTTCTCTCTTTACCCTATTGTAAACTATACTTTTCCTAATGTTTGTATTAACCTCTTATTTTTATTGTGTACTTTCCACATATTAGCTATTTAAATAAACCCTTCATGTTCAGTTTTTATATAGTTATTAAATCAGAAGGAGAAGCTTACTATTCTCCTTTAGATTGCTTATACAAATTTCTAACTTGAGTTACCTTTGAAATTTTTCCCACCCCTTAATAACTTCAGAGTTCAAGGTTTATACTTAAGTTCACTTTTTCGATTTCTAGTTCCATACAACTTGTTTCCTTTAGCTTACAGTAAACATTTTTAATAAGCACCTGTTAGGTACCAGAGACAAATACTTTTTACATTTGGAAACCTATAAACTAAAGCTTACAGTTTTAAGGTTTGCTGAACAGTTTGCAGAACAGTTTGCTGTTCTTAAAACCTTCCTCAAGAAAGTCAATTCATTTTCCTTTTTATACTGGGATGGTAATAAGCATAAACAAGACTTCAGAAAAACCACTTAACCAATCTTTGATTATATCTTCAGAAAAAATGATTTAAAGCTTTATATCTCCAGTGCCTTTCCTGCCTTTCCATTAACAAGTCTTATGATCCAAAGGAAAGATATAAAATATTTCTGTTCAAAGAATGCTGGCCCAACATATAAGGAAAAGAGAAGATTTATATTCTCTTTGCCTAATTCATGCAAAAATTGTTTTGGCTTGAACTTATTGGCCAAAATACTGTCTCCTGTGTTGTCATTTCCACACAGCACATGAACACAGATTTGGCCTCTCTGAACATTTCTGCTTCAGACAAACAGCAATAGAGAGGGTTACTCAAAAGGAAATTGTTAGCTCATTTCCTAATTAAAACACCCTGCGCATTGAATAACCACATTTATTCTCAACTCGTGGGCCTTGAAAAAGATACCTCATTTTTCCCATGAATTTTCACTATCTGGATCCTTTGACAGCTTCCTTACAATTGCTTGTGTCTCTGTTAAAAAAAAAAAAAAAAAGGAAAATGACATTTGTTTTCTTTGGCAAAAAAAGTAAGACCTGAAAACCATGTCCTGCCTCTAATTTGTCACTCTTTAAGTCTCCATTAAACTCTTAGGTTCTGTGGGCAGCAAAACTACTACAAGAAATCTTTTGATCTTTGTCATAACCTCAACTAGAGAGAAGATGACTTCTCTCTGGGAGCTCATGACCACTTCTTTCAGACAGGACTCAAAGCACTAAGTGAAAGCGAATGAGCTTCCCTAGCATTTAGTACCAAATAAATTTGTACTAAATAAATTTTACATTTTTTTTTTTTTTGTTGGTTAGATCTTTTCTGAACAAATGCTTTATCTGAAGAGGTGAATTTGCATTTCTTACTGCAGGTGTTATCAAGTTTTGGTATCACCCATCACATCTACAAAAGTACAGGGCATTTAATAAATGCTTCCCTATGTACTGTTTGGTTGGGCACACCCTCAATCACAGTAACAATTACAAAAATAATAATGGTAACAATATTACCTTAGGAGGATTTGCCACATGCCAGACAATGTTTTCCTAGGGATGTCATATATGTCATGAATGTATCTACTTTCTCACCAAATTTTATTTAGAAATAAGGTGACATTTCCTTTCATACCTAAATTTCAATAAATTCAAGCTCCAATCCTTTCTGATTCTACCAGGTCCCTCTTCTAGAGCAGTATCTGAGATTTCCCCTCAAAAAACATGTATGAAAAAAAAAAAATGTATGCACTCCACTATTTTATCCTATATTTCACTTGTCTCTCCAACTGGTCATCCTACTCCGAGCTGACTCTTGGAAAATCACCTAAAATCTTGTGCCTCCAGGTTAACTGCTGCTAGTTCAAGGCTATAGTATTTAAAAATTCTTTGGGTAATAATTTTTAAGCATAAATAAACATATAACTCTGTATATAAATATGTATACTATATATAACTATATGTAATTATACAGTCTGATGTATATATCAGACTATGAAACAAATTAATTAATTAGTTGAACATTTTGCTACTCTAAGTAGATATACTTAAGAAATAAAGACCAAATCCACCCTCAGAGTACCTTCCAAACCCCTGCTGCTTCACTGAGCTGAGGGCAAGCTAATTCCCAATAAGAAGACTCAGTTTTCATGTCATGTCTTGTCATGTCTTATATCCAACTTTCTCCTAGCCCCAGAGATGAGAGAACTTCTTTCCACAAGCTCGGGAACAACTCAATTCTGTCCCCAAGATGAATGTAAATGACAACATCTATTTACATAGGTGGGTGCTCTAGTGGATATTCACTCATTTGAAATTATCTCATCTATTTATTCACCAGATATAACAAATTCCTGTATCAGGCATTGTGCTAAGTGGTGGGTGCTAAGTGACAACAAACAACAACAAAATGAAACAAGAAAAAAACTGTTCTTTGTTTTTGTAGACCTTATCGTCTATGGAGGAGACACCTTATGTTATCTCAAAGACAGGTAATTTTATCTTAAATATGTGTGAGGCATGAGAGTTTTGTTCCTGAAGCACTCTAACATTCTTTTTCAAATACTTTTTTCTACTATGAAGGAAAAATCAGTCCTGAGTTTGTCTCTTACACACACAAACACACACACACACCTCCCAAGAGCAAACAAACACAAATATTTGGTAGTAAAGAAAATAAGATTTAGGAAAAAAAATTGTAACTCTGCCTGGTTCTGCTTATGATAATGAACTGGGTTATATTACTGAAGAGAATACTTAACAGTTTATTTTGATGCACCTCAGTTTAGATTACTTTGCTGGTTGAGGCCTTCCTCATGGATAAGGAATATATATTTACTTCATATTTTTACAATTAACTCTCTTATTCTTATGATTTTTTTTTTTTTCATACCAAAATAGGCTTTACTAAAGGTGACTTCAGCTACGGATAACAATTGTTATTACTATTACTATTTCTATTATTATCACTATTCTATTATAATAACACTATTACCACTATTGTTATTACTAATATTACAAATATGCTTTTTTAAGCTTCAAAGAAACTGAGCTTCTGCATACTTCTTTTCAAATAGTTTTCTCATGAATCCTCAAATCACCTTCAGTTTAGTTATCAAATTTATTTTAATATGAAATTACAAATGTATAGACAGTAACTTATCCAGGGTAGCACAATTAAATAGTGGTTGTGGATTTGTGATATTCACTCAGGTCTTTCTGAATCCATGGTTTTTCTTTTTTCCTCTGTGCTGTGAGGTAGGTGAGGACTTGTTTTCTTAGAAGACTGATGGTTTACTTTGCCCAGTACAGCTTTCATCCAGTTCTACTTGCTAATATGGTGGAAGAGAGATGGAGAATAGAAGAATAAGCAATCCTAACCAAGAAAAATGACAAAGAAAAGTCTTTAAGTTCTACTTGCTAATATGGTGGAAGAGAGATGGAGAATAGAAGAATAAGCAATCCTAACCAAGATAAATGACAAAGAAAAGTCTTTACAGTGACATAAAGGAAAAGTTACAAGAAATGTGTATATAATATTTGATTTTTGAATCTATTAGTCCAGAGTAGTTTTAGCAGACTGCTTAGTAATTCTCAAACATCTTTGTTAAATATTTCTCCTAATTTGCATTGTGAAAATGATAACTTCTACTCACTTACCAAATATAAAATGATGTTAAAACTATTTTATGAAAATTTTAAGATAAGAGCTAATCCACTTCCCAAAATGTCAGATACTCTTCTTTGGTAGATCAGGCTCTCTGTCACTGCCTCCTGCTTCCAGCAGCCTGAAGGTTCACACATGGGGACTTAAGTGTTTTCACCCTCCACAACAATATGTCCCCTCTCCAAAAGAAACACACATGCACACATACACCTGCACACACACACATAACCCTGAGCTATTATGTATAAAATATATATAAAGTAGAATCATGAATTCTAGCCTATTATAATTGGAGGACAATCTGCCATTCTCATACAGAACCTAAAAGATGGGCTGTCTATTAACCAGACAAGTAAAAGGTAGAAACTAAATATCTAATTCTAAAATTTTAAGTCAACTACCGACTAATGGTATAAGCCCAGCAAAATGAGGTGCTTCTCTCTTAGTGTGTAATTTGGAAAGTTCTATTTAAAAATCAACAAACACTAAATCTGGGGGGACTTGTGCATGATTCAGCAAAACACTTAATTTATAGAAGAATTACAAAATATTTACTGGTTGACTGAATTTAATGCTTTTTAAAATAACTTTAAATGTGTAGGCAAAGCCTCTGTTAACATTTTAAAGAATACACGTATCCTTCTCTACTACAGTCCTACCATAGGCAAAAATATTATCAATGGATTCAACTTTATTTGCTATCAAATAGCAAATATTTTTATTTAATCTATGTAATGTAATGCCTTTTTTATTTATCTAACATAATGTCTAAACATTTTGCATATTGTTATTGTTTTTATCCCATTTGGGGGGAGGCGCGCCTATTATATACCCAACATAAATTAATTTCCTTTCTGAATTCAGTAGAAAATTTCTGTGTACTTATTGAAAGTTGTGCTATTGAAAACTGAATATGATTCACAGTATTAAAATGTTCCAGTAAAACACTGACTACACTAACACTTCCATTTTTATCATTTATAAAAACATGCCCCAAGCTGGTAAATGGATTTGAAATATCAATTCAAAATACTACTGAATCTGCTCAGCCTAGCCTCCTGGATCCCACATTTGTTCACTTCCATTTTTCATTAATTTCCCCCCATACGTAGCTTCTAATGTCTCCTTTAAGGCCTTGTAAATTTTTTTCCTTTAAAAAGTCATTTTGGTAAGAATGCTTAATGTGAGATCTACCCTCTCAACAGATTTTTTTTTTTTTAACATCTTTATTGGAGTATAATTGCTTTACAATGGTGTGTTAGTTTCTGCTTTATAACAAAGTGAATCAGTTATACATATACATATGTTCCCATATCTCTTCCCTCTTGCATCTCCCTCCCTCCCACCCTCCCTATCCCACCCCTCTAGGTGGTCACAAAGCACCGAGCTGATCTCCCTGTGCTATGCGGCTTCAACAGATTTTTAAGTGTACAATATAGTATCATTATCTCTAGACATGTCAGTGGAATATAATTCAATCTTAAAAAAGAAGAAAATCCAACAATCTACAACAACATGCGTGAACCTTGAGAACATTATGGTAAGTGAAATAAGCCAATCACAGAAGGACAAATAATGCATGATTACAGTTATATAAGGTATCAAAAACAGTCAAACTAATAGAAGCTAAGCATAGAATAGTGGTTGCCAGGGGCTGGGGGAGGGGGAAATCGGGAATTGCTAAGCCCTTGTTATTTTGAGAACATGTTTTAACATCCTTCTCCATGTTTTAATTCTTGACAGTCTCTTATGGATGCAATTTTGCTCTCATCTTTTACCTTTAGGCACAGTAACTCTCCAGGTGAGGCCTTCTTAGAATGAGTTTTGAGCCTGGGTGATCTATTGGCAGGGTCTACCTGTCTGGGCCTCCACAAACAGGAGAGGGAAGTTATAAATAGGGTTTTTTAATCTTGTCTATCCATAAACCTTCTTTTACTCCCTGATTCTTTTCCTTCTCACCCACACTCTGTATTCCTATAAAGGGAAGTCAACATTGTTATATATCTCTAGGTTTGGAAACCAAGGGACTTTATAGCGCCTTTCCTGACTTCTTATTTTAAGATGGTGAAAGAGAGAGCCAGGTAAATTGTGTTACTTGTGCAGAGTAACACAAACAGCTAGAGCTAAAGCCAAGACTTTGCCCCAAATTTCCTGGTTCCCCATTCCTCTTCTAAGCCGTCTAATATTCTCTTTGGGTTCATTGTTCAAGCTGATGTAATTGGAAAACATTTAAAGTCTTCTATTAAGAGACCCAAATAATTGTTGATAGATTATATTATCTAAGTTTTAAACTTTTAAGTTGCATGTAGAAAATTTGCCTCAAAGAAGTTGTACATGTATACTACATGAAAGTGCTTTGTCAGTTTGGTAATACTCTATAAATGTGTAGGAGCTAATGTTTGTACCCTCAGATTCCACTCCAGTTGTCCCCTTTGTGAAGCTAATTTGTGAAAGGCCTGTATAAGCTTCATGAAGGCAAAAGTTTTTTCCACCCTGTTCATTACTATAACCCCCAGAGCCTGGGCTGTTCCTGTCATACAGGATATAGTAATTGCTCTATAAGTATTTGTTGATCGCATAAATGAATGCTCCAAAGTTCCCCACAGTAATGTGAGCTTCTTTTTTTTTTTTTAATTTTTTTTTAATTTATTTATTTTTTTATTTTTTTATTTTTTTATTTTTGGCTGCACTGGATCTTCTTTGCGGTGCGCAGGCTTCTCATTGCGATGGCTTCTCTTGTTGCAGAGCACGGGCTGTAGGCACACGGGCTTCAGTGTGGCTCGCGGGCTCCAGAGCACAGCCTCAGCAGCCGTGGTGCACGGGCCTAGGTGCTCCGCAGCATGTGGGATCTTCCCGGACCAGGAATCGAACCCGTGTCCCCTGCATTGGCAGGCGGATTCTTAACCACTGTGCCACCAGGGAAGCCCTGAGCTTCTTTGATTCTAGTAATTCAGCAGAAGAGAATAGCTGTTAAGATATCTGAACCCTCCCAAATCTCTAGCTAAGTTTTGTTTTTGTATGCTCAGTATTCAGAATCCTATAGCAAAGTAGTTTTATTTTCAGTCATCAGACACACACACATACATACACATACAACACACACATAGAAGATTGAAGAAATCTAGTAAATACCCAGATTTATATATATATATATATATATATACTTCCATTTTCAGAAAGGCAGAAAAAGTATGAGTACAATCAGACTAAAAAGATACATCTGGCTGCCATATAAAAAGGCACCATCTTGACAACTGTTAATTGAAAGTTGTGTAGGAATCTTCTCACAAAGCCCATGAATCCTAGAAGTAATGCCGATAATCTTTCCAAAAACTTAGAAGTTATCCTGTTATGTTAGTGTTCTAATCATGTAATTTTTTTTTTGGTGAAACTTCTATTTTGTAGTCATAAGTGAGAAGACCCAAGGGTTCTTTCTCAGTTTCAGGCAACTCTCCAAATAGTCGTGAAAGACTGAACAATGATTTCTTAATACCAGCTTGGCAATTCCACTAAACCTTATCTATCCTAACTTTCCCCATCATAGAGTTTTGAAAGGGACTTTAGTAATCCCTGTGAGGGAAACATGCATTAAACTAGTCATTTCCCAATTTCTCCCTGTTAATAGCACTTCTTTGGGTTTGGAGTGAAAAATGTGCCCAGGTCTACATTTGCCTTTATATCCCCTTTTTCAGCTAGACATGGCCGTGTTACATATTTCTGGTTACTGATATGTCAGACAAAGTCTAATAAGATTTTATTTCTAAAAATTATATATTCCTACAACGCTGCTGACACTTTGATTGTAGGCTGGTGAGGCCCTAAGCAGAAGACTCAACTAAACCATGTCAGGACTCCTGACCCACAGAAACTGTGAGATAATAAATGCATGTTGTTTTTAAAAATATATATATATTCCTAATACAAGGAGCCAGCACAGCAGGCAATACCATTTGTCCTTCCTACTGCTACCTTGAATGTAGGAACAATGTTTGGAGCTATAGCTGCCATGTTATACCATGAGGTGAAAAGCAAACATCTAGGACTAGTGAAGTAGAAATCTGGAAGACTCTTGGATCTATGAGGGTGTCATGGAGCCACTGGCCCTGTGTTGAGACTGTTCAGCTCCAGATTACTTCTTTTGTAAGGAGAATAAACCAATATTTGTTTAAGTGACTATTAGTTCCTTTTCTATTATTTGCTGCCCAAAGTATTTTTGTTATAGTTATTAATTCTAATGCCTTTATTTTGTAAGAGAAGAAAACTGAGGCTCAATGAGAACATGCAATTTGGCTAGAACTACAGATATTTTTGGTGAGAAGCACATTGCAAGAGCCCCTGCCTCTTCGAGGATACCCACACCCTGTGGCCACTGAGTACGATTAGAGTTCTGCTTCACCTGCCTGTTCAAGGCAAGAATAAGTGAAGGCAGCAAAATGCTCATCATGGAAAATGTCAGAATTGTTGATAAGGATGAGTGTTAGACTATAATAGTATATAATATTTGTTGTATACAATAGTAATCTTTTTGATGGTTTTACGTAATATGTTGAATCAAAATTACTATCATCTGCAATAAAATATGTGTTCATTATTGGGTCAAAACATCTGGATGACAAGTCAAAAATTCCACCATTCATCAAGTTCTCCTTTATCCTCATCTCTAATTATCCAACCATCTGAATGCTTTGGCATCATGTAGATTCACTCAGGTTAAGCATTGAGTTAAGGAGGCAATTTTCTCCTGAATTTGAGCAATGTGCTTTTAGTAATTCAGACTTTCAATCTTTACTTTCCCTCATGCTTTGGTCTTAACAAAAGATCCCAGAAGACTCTAGATTGACTGTACATCATCTATGCTTTGTTTCCGTCTTCAGTAATTAATTATGTTAATCAAATCAAAATTTACAACTTCTTGTATATCCCCTTACAGAGGAGGGCTTTTTTTCTCACTTACTAGTGTTAAATCCCAGTTTCAGGCATAGCTTTCCCTTTGTCACATTTCCATGCATATTACTCACAAACAAATAAATCCTCTTAGTAAAGCATCTGGCATCTTTATCTTCCTTGATGAAAATTCTGAGATTTCCAATTACACATATGGACCAGATGTGAAATCCGACTTAAATGAACAGGGAATTCAGTATGGTTTTGCAATTATGGGACATATACTGTATCTCTTTTATGCTGATATTTCCTTTATAATTCTCTTTTTTGCAGGACAGCTGCTGCAAGTGCCTGAGGGGCCCCTTTTGGCATGTTCTTTCTCTTTTTGTACCTTTTCCACTTTCTTCAATCCAATGAAAAATCTAAAAATGGAGGCAAAGTGGAAATAGTACTCCCTGCCTCACTTCTAGTATGTTAATACAAACATATGGCATATATCTCACTTCTTTTTCTCTGTGCCCATGGTAGAGAGTAAGGGTCAGTTATGGCACCCTTTCTAATTCAAATTTGCCTTTTGATTTTTCTCAACACATTACAATTCAGTCAATCAAACTAGCACTCAGTCTACTTGTAGTCACTATAAACTTCTTAATCTAAATTTAATGTATATTTTCCACATTTCTGTCTGTACTATCAGGTGTTCCTTTGGAATAAACATACGGAGCAATTTTTTATCAATGATTGTGATGTAAAGAAATCAAATTCTTTGGTGTGTGTGTGTGTGTGTGTGTTTCTGTGTCTGAGTGTGTTTGTATGATTTCAAACTGGAAGGGATAATAATTCCGATGGGAGACACAAATTCTAAAATATATCACAAATTTATCCACATCTTTTCATCTTAGTTTTTGAAGTCCAAGTAGAACTACTGCTTCTCCCATCAAAACTACTACAACAATCTCACATTTGTCTTCTTATATTCACTGTACTTATGTTCATCCATTGTTTCATGCGGCAGTCTAAGGAACTTTCAATAATGCACATCATTGGTACCACTCCCATTCCTAAAATCTATCAATGAATCTCATCACAAATATAACACATTTAAAAATGAACATGATATAGAAAATCTGGCATGATTTGGTTCTTGTCTATTGTATTCTCACCATCAAATACTCTTTACCTTACTCACTTCATTCCACCTACAAGGATCTTCTGTTTCTCGAACTACTACATTCATTTCTGCCCAAGGTCTTCTCTTTAATCCATGCATTCATTTAATTTGTATTTATTAAGTGCATAATTAATATCAAGCAGCCCACTTCTTATTTACCTGGTTGTTTCCTACTTACATTCAGATTGCAGCATGAAAATCCCCCTCCACAGGACTTCCTCTATGACAGAACTTCTGTGTGTTCAGTAAAGCCCATTGACTCTTCTTCCCAGCTACAGTTCTACAGGTCTCAGTCTGTTCTTGCATCTCCAGGTGGCACGTGACTAGTATTCACCTACTGAATGTGGATGGAACTGTGATATGTTACTTCCAGGATGAAGGGTTTAAGAAGCGGTAGAAGCAAAAGACCTCAAATTTTCTAGCTTTTAGAAACTTCCCACTTCCCTTGGCTCCTGTCCCCATATCACTCCAACTTCTGCTACTATACCTTCTCTGACTCCAGTTCTGCTGCCTCCCTTTTGTAAGAACCCTTCTGATTACATTGAACCCACCTGGATAATCCAAGACACTCTCTGCAACTCAAATCTTTCATTAAATCACATTTGCAAAGTCCCTTTTGCCATGTTAGGAAACATATTCATAGGTTCTAGAACATGGACATGTTTGGAGAGGGGTAATATTTTTCTTTCTATCACACCAAGTGACACGATATAAGCCTATAAAAGGAATAGAACAAAAAGGTCTCATTAACATTCAAAACTGAGGCAAAGATAAGCTTAGAAATGTGGCTTTTCTACTAAAGCAGGTTATCTTAAGGAGTTTCAAGATAACCATCATTAAATATGAAAGGGAATCATAGAGGGAAGGAAGATAGCAGATTTGAGAACAAATAAAATAATAAAGATAAAAAGAACCATGTGGATACTAGCATATGAATTTGTACACAAGTAGAACAGAAGCTTACTAAACTTTCATGGGAATTGTATTGACACTGAATCAAAGAGTTGAGAGCAAAAAAAAAAAAAAATTCTGTCTGCTCAAACCTTAAAAAACTTTCAAGCTCTGCACTTGCACCAAATGGAAATCGACTTTCGGGTGGTATACCCCTCAATTACGGCATGATCCCAACTACTTCTTTAGGTGCCATCATGAAGGACAATGGATGAGTAAAAACCTTCCAGAGGGTATAACGAAGGGTCATGAGTTATTGGAGTTATTCCCAGAGAACAGAATCAGGATTGAATCAAGGAATTCTTTCCCTTTCAGACACAGAAAACTCACATAATCTTTAGGCAGCATTTCCTCCTTACAGTAAATCAGCGACTGTTGTATTCTCTCATTCCTCTCAACTGGTTTGGAGAATCTTTTTCCCCCCACAGTTATATCATAGACATGCGGGGACTGAGGGACAGATTACACCTGGAACAACTACCATGGAAACTTGCCTTGAGTTTGCAGAATCCTTCTGTAGTGATGGATCCAACTTCGCTTTCAATCAATGGGTTTTGAGTCCACAAACAAGGTCGGTTCCAAACACTGGGCAAAGGACCATGATTTTTTCATGGGGCTCTTGCCCTTATTCTCCTGATCATCTCTCTCTGTTTTCTTATGATTGTACATATTGAGTAGGAATCTTGTTGACCACCCATCTTCGGTAGAGACAACAAGTTCTATTAGCTATGTCTGTAGCTCTTTATAGTCAGGCACTCCTGCTACCCATCTGATGTTGTCTACCTGGCTTCTGACAGTTACACAAACTATCTAGCCTCTAGTGTTTTGGGGTCCTATAAACTGCACTGTATTACAGAACTCAGTTCTGAAATAACACTTCCTATTGTCAATCAGAGGCCACCCTTGAAATTCTAAATTATTTTGGTGCACCACTCACAGATGCATTTTTTTTATGATTTTGGTACCACTTTGAATACTATTTGTATATTCTCTTTGTATTCCCATGGGACAAAGTTCTCTGGTGAGTTCTCTGATGTCATATACAATACCCACTTTAGCATACCCACATCTTCTTCCATCATCTGCCACAGCAATTCTGGCCACAGTTTTCTCCATTCTTCTAGGAGTCATCTTTGTAGCATGTTTGCACCATCTCCTGATATTTTTGCCATGATTTTAAATTTTTGCATATGAGGATAGTGTTCTCAAACTGATAAACTCTCCCTTAATAAATATTATGTTCTAGCCCCTTTGATCAAACACCTTCAAAATCTACTCCCATGCCTCCTCTCCCAGCTTTTGCCAGTACCAGTTGGCTATATCTTGCTTCTCTTTTAGGGTATATTCCCTTTTCTCCCTTGTCAAGACCAGCACATTCCCTAATGCCTTATATTGGGACTTAACCCTATTACTGCCCTCGTGTTGAGAATGTACAATTGTTTTCAAATATATGAATTTGGGAAGCCTTTCTTATTTGGAAATGTTCCTAAAAATTGTTATACTGTAGGAAAAGACAGTCCATACCCAACAGACACAGAGATGGGATCCACGGAGTGTTTTGTGTGTGTGTGTGGTGGGGAGAGGGTGGGGAGGGGAGAAAGAGAGAGAGACCATCTGACAATTTCTCCAAATGAGCATTTCATGTTTTAGGGAACTGATATCCTGTCTGGGCTAGTGGAGGAAATAGTCAATGGATTCTGACCATTATTATTGTTATAGACACTTAGTCGACATTCAAAGACTGAAGATTGATACCCAAAAAATTATAATATATTTCAATACAGTTAACTTCTAAAATGAGATTAATACAATATATTCACACTGTAGTTTGTGATCCTTTCTGCCACCACAGGCTCAGACACCTAAACAGAATTTCCGTTATAAACATTTTTTTTAGAAATTTAATCTTTCATAGTACTTTTTAAAATTATTAGAAAAATACCACTTATGGTTCTGTGAACATTTACAGTGAAATCTGAAGCCACTTGAAAATAATTTTTGAATAAATATGACCAGAGATAAAAGTTTTCAGGTCTGATTCCAATAGGCAAGTAGACCACACAACAAGCCACAAGACAATAAGCAATTGACATGCTGATGCTCTCAGAGGATAAGTTACCTAAACTTTAGTATAATGGGAAATAGGGAAACTCTCTTCGGAAATAAAATTCCCCTTAGGATTGTAAAACTTACTACATTTTTTTCTAAATGAAAGCATATATACATTATTTTTCCTTATATTCCTTCCTGACCCTTCAACACACAATCCCCATTGTGAGTTTGCCTATTATTGCTTGATTCCAAAACTCTTTATAGAGGCTGAGCAATTATAGAATCCAACATCAAATCCTCATATGTTGTGAATAAGAATTTCAATGAACATGTACTTGGGAAATGAAAGACAGATGGTCTTTCAGTCTGTATCTCCTTTATCTGTTTTGTCAACCCAGAATGGACTTCACATGTCTTCTCCATTTTCTTCACATCAGTACTCTTGCAACGCTTTCATAAATCTTTTTTTTTTTTTTACTTAAGTGTTTCTACCAATTCTAATTCTCTGAATGTCTTCTCCATGGCAATCTTCCTTAATTGTTTTTCCTCTCTTACTACTATAATTCATTTCTCAATTGGATCCTCTCACATTCATTCTCCAGACTTTTCTAAATAAAAAGTCATATTTACTAGGTCTTTCTTTAAAATGGAATGAACTAACAGACTATTCTGTATTCAGATCTTCACTGACATCTGCATTTTGGGCATCTGTTATGCAGAAGGCATTGAATAATTAAGGGAGGACAAAACAAATCCATTCTTCTCATTCATTTTCACTTTCCCAAACCTGGAGAACCCAGAAGCATCATTGGGATTGAAGGAGGAAGAGAAGAACAAGAGAGTTAGAGGGATGAGAGATGGAGAACAGACCATATTCTCTTTTCCCACTGCTGGACTGTGGAAGTTGAGGGTTACGTCTGACTTGGGAGGAGAAATTTTGAACTTGAAAGTTTTGTCTGAAGCTTTAGATGAGACAGACCAGCTGTGATTGCAACAGCTAGGACTGCCTGAGATCATGTCAGAAGCAGAGAAGGGGAAACTGACACAGCAGGTTTCAGGGCAGTGATAGAAAAAAGAATCAATTTCATTTCTGTATTCCACTGAGTTCAGTATTTTAAAATATATAGATTTTATATGAATACATACATAAAGATAGAAAAAGTATTTTATGAAATAAAAGGTAAGCAGGAAAAAAACCCCCAGAAATCTCAAATGTGCTACTCACTAGCAGTATCATATTAGACAAATAAAAATAACTTCTCTGAAGCTCAAAATCTTCATTTAAAAAAATGAGAATAATAGGATCTCACTGCATTGTTGTGAAGTTTCAGTTAAAAAATAATACATAGACACATCTAGTATAATACTTAAAATATAAAAAGCTCTCGATTCATCCTAGTTTAACTCCTCTCAGAATTTTCTATTATTGTATATTTTTGTGGAGCCATTGTATATTGGGGAACTATGCTAAAAAATTGTAAGATGAATTTTTTTCTCTGTATCTGATAAGCCACTAAGGGACAAAAAGATGATACAAATAAAATAAATAAGCATAAGATTATCATCAAGCACTAAAATGTGGTTTAAACTATAGTATAGTTGTTTTGGAAATTCAGAGAAAATGAAGCAAAGTGTGAATTAACACATTTCCTAGAAAACAAACTAAAGTTCAAGTCAACAAGAAGTCCTATTTTTCTTTCTTCTGACTCTTTCCAATTTGAAATACATCCAGAGCCATTTCTGAAAACCAGGAAGCTTAAAGACTGGAGGAGCCAACAGTAGATGTCATTGTATTAGTTTGTTTTCCAAGACACAGATCTGTATGTACCCAAATTCCTACAGAACACTCTTCACTGGTACCCAGTTTCAACATTTGCAACAGATTATTTGGAAAACATTGTTGGGGGCAAAGCCACATCTAAAAACTCCCATTCCTAGAACATCAGATTTTGATTTTAATAAAAACAAGATTCTAAGCCTTTTGGACATCAATTTATAAAAATGGGAGCTGTAAATAGAGTTTAAGACCTAGTTACACTGAGTTTATTAATGTAAAACCACCATGTAGTCAATGGTTTGCTTCAAGAGCTTGGGTTCAGTCTACCTTGAATTAGGAAGATGTTTCGTCTCATGCGTTAGAGTTGTAAATATGCACAAATAAAGAAAAAATTAATAATATGGGAGTGTTTGCAAACTTTTGACTCATCTGGCCTCCAAAGAGGATTCCTCTCATTGCCAACTCACAACACCCTCTTCTCAGCCCAGGGATTCATTCTTGGACAGAGTTTAATACACATGCAGAGTCAGAGTAAAAGAAGACAAGGCTGGAAAAAGAGAATGAGGTGGTAGCAGAAGAAAGATTAAGTCAATCAATGTAATGAGAAGGAGAGGGAGAGAAAGAGAGAGAATTAAAAAGCTGCTTTTACAGGAAGGAGAAATACTGAATGTAGAAGTTGTGAGGAGGGTCATAAATAAGAGTATCTCTGGAGTGTTGTTTGTGACACAAATGAGGAGAAGAGAAAATGAGATATGAGGAGTGTTGCTGAGGTTGTGAATTGGATGTGCTTTAATGTCTCACAAGGAACATGAGTAATGCTTTGAATTTCTTTTGGCCATTTTTGGTTTTAACTAGTGACGACGCTTCTTGAAAGCAAAACCGTATTTGAACTATTGTATTTCTGTGTTACGAGGATATGCTGACCCCCAAATAGCCACTAAATGATTTTAATATTCTTTCCCCATACACAGAATGCCATCTGTATGGTTATGCATGTAATCTATAATGTTAAGTCTCTGGGCAAGAGACTCATTGTCAGAATCTTTGGGCACTAGATAAACCTAGAATCCAGACAAGTAAATGAGGGAAACAGATAGGAAGGGGGAAAAGGATAAAAGATGTAGAGAAAAGAGGTCAGGATTTAATGAATGAAAACATGGAATTACTTGGCAATTTAAAAAGTTTAGAAGAACATGGGACCAGGAGGAACAATGGTTTCTCATAGACACAAGGCTCTTCTTAAAATTCAGATTAGTTCAGACTGAGAGAAAATGCTGGGTAATGAAACGAGTTCTTTTCTCCTCAGTAACTAAGGTCTATTATATGCACTGCTTCTCTATAAGCTCCAACGAGGAGCTGAACTCCATCCAGACACCTCACATCATCAATATTTGCCCCATAGTCCATATATAATAAGTGTTTGGTGAATAAATGAATCTTCTCTCATAGACACCACTGTATCCCTCTACTGTAGTTCTGACTGTGAGAAATTAAAACTAACTGTTTAAGTGTCTGGCTTGCTAACCAATTTTAAGCTCCCTGTGGTCAAAATAGGATCACATTCATGTTTGGAGTTCCAGTTGACGAAGTGCTTGATCAATGCACGTCAGAACTGAGCTGAAAAAAGACATACACAGAAAATAAGCTCTAGTTTGGGCAGCAAGTAGATTGTATAGAAGTAGTTAGAGACGAACTTCACAGAGTCAGGCAGGAAAGGATTTGCAAATAGACTGAGATAAATTCAGACTTGCTATATTAGACCTCATAGACTAGCCAGGTTTGCTATTATTAGCAAAGTCGCAGTTGTGTGCTAACAACATATGAGATATTATGGCTTATCCTATACTCTAGGTCGCGTCATAGGTTTTGTCAGAAGATGGTATCAAGTGCAACTAAGATTATCTGCAGAGTCTTTTAACTTAAACTTACCTAGGGGTAAGTTTAACTTTTGTATAGTGGCACCTGAACTGCTCACTTACCAAGAGATGCTATTTCAGAATAGTTCCTTTGAGAGACTGAATGGTCATTCTAATATACTATTATTGCTCAACATCTTTTGGAAACTGCCTTCTAAACCTTTAAAAAGTCATTTTCTTTGTAGGTGAATATTACCTTGAAAACAGGCAAAGGTTATCTACACTTAAGTGTTGTAAATCAATGTGGGTTCTAAAATGAAGTAATGCAGTGTTTCAGAAAGAAAACAAAGCATGCTAATGAAATGACTAGTAATTCAGACTTACTAATAAACTGATGCTGAAATCAGTGCCATTTGAAGTTACAGAAATATTTTTATCAGGGCAATATTGTGAGAATAAGTTAAATGCTCTCTGAGAGGACTACATTGGAATACAACTCTCAGGTGAACACATAAGTTCTGGCATGTTTGCTCGAGAAAATCTCTGAACTTTAAAATACGTTCTTCCCAGATCTGAAAAATGTCTGAATCCCATATATTTTTCATTTTCCTCTGTGTGCTTTTATAAGGAATGCCAAAGAACAATAAAAGAAAGAAGAGAGTAGGAGAAAGTGGTGGAGATTGAGAAATTATTTTCCAATACAGAGGCACTGAGAGAGGTTTAGGTCAAAATATTTATGACATTTAGAAAACAATAAATGGAGTGCTCTCTAAGAAAAAGTGGATGTGGACAGACCTATCAACTTCCTTTGTGAACTGCTATCCTAATGGAGTTTGCGAATTCGACTTAAAGTAGCCCATCGATTAAATAATTAGACCTTTATCAAGACAGCTTAAACCAGAAAAGAAAAGGAATACAGCCTCATCTCACTCTCCCCATACATCCATTGCCTAAGTTGTTTCAGTGCAATGAAATTGTATGCTTGTGAGAAAGGTTACTGGTTTTCCACTTCTAAAGTTTAGGTCTGAAAAGGTCCCTCACACTGAATAAGCTATCTTAAACCATTAAGCTCTCACTGTCTAGTTTCAGTTAGATCCCTGCCCTCTACTGGAAAATATTATATCTGCACCAGAAAATGCTCCTTATTTCCAAGTTTATGGGAATCATAAATAATGTGTCAATCATAAAATGGTACATTTTCCTTATTTAAATACATTCATATCCTTAAGATTTATAAAATTGCCTTCTATTCTTGAATTATGTTTTGATCAATTTAGTCCATTATTTAAAATATGTTTTTAAGTATTCCTATACCACAAGACAACTTTCTTTGCATTAGCAATACTAAGAAATGGAATGGAGTGGTCCCTGTTCTCTACATGTGTGTACACAAATGTATACACACCTGTAGATACTGTGTGTACACACATGTATACACACATGTAGATACTGTGTGTACACATATGTATACACACCTGTAGATACTGTGTGTATAATACAGTAGCCACAAGGCACATGTGACAACTGACCATATGAAATGTGTCAAATCCATATTGAAGTGTGCTAAAAGTATAATATACACATTGGATTTCCAGAACTTACTAGAAAAATACATCAGACACTAATTCTTTGCATTGTTTATATTGATTACTTTTTGTTTATATCTGTTTACACTTTTATCTTTATTACATTTTGAAATAATATTTTAAGTATAGTGTGTTTAAAATATTTTTAACATTAAGTTGCCTATTTCTTTTACTTTCTTAATGTGGCTATGAAAAAATTTAATATCTCATATATGACCCTAATTTGTGAGAAGCCATTCTTGCTCACAGAAAGTTTGTGTTTGGTTTGAGGCGGTAAAATTCTAAGCTTTTGCAGATCCATCCCTTTACAAATTTAAAACTCAATGAGTCCATGACTTTTGTAAGTCCCAAAGTTGGCCTCCCCTTCCATCTTCCATGTATAAGGAGATTCATTGGCAATCAGTATGCTTCTAATACCTACATGAAAATTGTCTGTGGAAAATAAACTTAATGGTGATCCTTTAGAAAGTTTGCATATTGGCAACCTAAGCTAAAATCAGGGGAGTAGGATACCTGTCTACTTCAGTATATGATGCCCTTATGTTCCCGGGATTTTGGAAATTTCCTGCTAGTAATAAAAACAAGAGAACATAATTTTGAATGAGTAAAAGAAGAAAGCAGTTTTCTGTCTGGCGCTCAATCTCATCTTCCACGATGCATGTCTGTGTTCAGGTAAGGGGTTGGGGCATATGAGGTGGGAAGAGGGGACACTATTACTGTTAGGTCCTCCATGTGGGAGGATTCGTGGGGAATTATTCCTCTTACTGCCCCAGACATCTGCTGTGTTAACGGAGAGGTGTGGTCCATGATCATTACCACGAAAGCGGAAGTCAGGACAAATTGCCAGGAAAGATTCTTGAGAAACCCAAATTTAGGAAGTGGGAGGGGGACACACAAACAGCATTAAGATGATGAAATAAGAGCAATGATAAAGATGTCATGTGGGTGAGAATAAGCTTATAACCCTGTCTGCAAAGTCTTTCCAGAAGCGATGAGCCCGAGTCGAGATTTAAAGAATGAGTAGAATTTAGTCTGGCAAAGAACTGATATCAAAGGGATAGTGGGCAGTGGAAAAAGTGTGAGAGGTGACTCATGTGTAGATTCATACAGTGTGAGGCTGAGCAATTCGGTATTTCTCAAGTACAGAGCAGAAGTAGTGGGAGATAGGTGGGAGAGGAGGAAGGCAAACTCAGTTTCTGGAAAGCCTTTCAGTCCCTTTTAAGCATATTGAACTTTACCCTTTGAGCAATGGAAATCACTGAATTATGATGGAGAGTGAAATAGATTCATATAAAGAGAAATTTTCTGTTGACCTGTTTACCTTGCTCCTATGCCTATTTCTCCACCCCAAAATAGATTCTCCTTTGGTCTAGTTAAGGGACCTCCAGTTTGCAAAAATAAAGTTTTATTATTATTATTAATCCCATTATAGTGGGATATATTTGGGGAACTTGCTAGTTCCCCCAAATTAAAGCTTTCTATCAATTAATACTGTTTTATTCATCATTCAATGTAACCTTTGTGAAGATATGATAAAAAACTTTTTGAATGTATTCAGTGAACACCTTCTGATCTTCTTGGGAAAAGGCTAATAAATGCTATGTAAAATATAGACCAACACCCATTTTTTCTGTAGTTTCTTATGATATGGGTCTCCTTCTACCCTCCAGAAAGAAAAGACAAGGAAAGTTTCTTAAAAGCAGGTGATATGTCTGACATCTTCCCTCCATATAATCATAGGATATTAAATGCAATGCATATCCAAAAAATAAGAGCATCAGCCAGGGTCAGGATAATGAAGTTAAGGTTAAACACTGCGACTTGTTATCTGCATGTTCTTGGGTAAGACACTTATTTTCCAAAGCCTCCTTCTCCTAGATTGTAAAATTAGAATAATAATACCAGCTACCATGTATTACATTCTTGCTATATGCCAGCCACTGTCCTAGTTTCAGTGCTTTACAATTATTACAGTACTTAATCCTCACAGGTAGTCAATATTATCTTCATTCTTGTTTTACAAATAAGAACAATGTGGCACAAAGAGAAAGACACTCATCAAAGTCACATATCAAGAAAGTAGTGAAATTAGAATTTGAATCCACCAATTCTGATCAAAACTCATGCCTTTGAACCACTATATACCTGTGAAACAGATTTGTTAGGATTACATCAATGAACAAGTATGAATGATCTCTGTACACGGAAAACTGTTGTTCAAATTTAGGTAGGACTGTTGTTCAATTGTACATTTAGATGATGCTTGTCACAGTGTGTAATGTCTAGCACATAGAAGTTCTTAGGAAAAATGAGTTCCCATTCATTCCTCCATAGAAAACAGCTGCTGTTCCTGTCTCCATTTCCCCTGTATGGAAAGGACTTAAAAATAGCTCTATTTTCCTTTTCCTATTACCCCCCAATTTTAAAGAATTAAAAGAAAATGCAAACTTCATACCAGATGTTCTGTAGCTGTTTGGATTTGAATGTCCTTTGGTTTCCTGAACATCATTTATACCCTGACAGTGTATTGTCATGATGTCCATGTGCATCCCATCTGAAATTGCTTAAGGAGCAAGGTGGGATAGCATAGCATCAAAGCCGACTTCCTGGCCTCATTTTCCACCTGTTTAATTACCCCTCCAAAGTTCACAAGACTTTCTTGTGTTCATGTTCATGTGGTCAAAGACAGATGGAAAGAAAGATGGATATATTACAACCACACCCACCCAAAACCCTGAACCAAGCACTACACCTGAAACTTCCTTCCAAATTCTTGCAGGAAGTTTAAAACTACAAGTGCTTCAGGCATCTATGGCTCTGCCTATATAACCCTAAAAGTAAACCCTGAAGTAAAATTAAAATTGTCAAACGCCTCATTTGCCTGACACAGTGTAGACACAACCCGGCGTGCATTCATTACGTTTTGGATCATCCAAATGTCAGAGAACCTGAAACAGAGAAACAACTCGTAAAGGGAGGAGACCACAGACGTTTAAGATTTATGTTAAATAGCCAGAAAAAGTGGTTATAAGATAATGTAAGTCAAAGGAAAATGTATTATTCAACTTTGTACTAATGTACAAAGAAAAATTTCTCCTTAATAAATCCTCAAAAGAATCTTCAATGCCTATACATTTTACCTTTAACAGTTTTCTAAATCTCATTCCACACTCTCTCCCATCAGTCATGATTCCCTATCATTGCTTCACTTACTTTACAGAAATTTTTGCTACCAAAACATTTATTTTAGATTGGCTAGGTCTTTTTCTAGAATATATGCTAAAAAAAAGAGTGGGTACTTAGTCTTTCATATTCATCTCTGTCCTAGAACAATACCTATCACATACAGTTTGCTTTCAAAAATAATATGCTAGATATTTAGTGGGAATGATATTATGAATCTTAACAATCCATCACAATCCAGCTCCAGTCATATCTCTGTAAGACCTTCTGCAATTACACCAATCCCTCAAAAAAAAAACAATGACATGTTAAAGACCCACAACTACTGAGCCCACGTGCCAGAATTACTGAAGCCTGTGTGCCTAGAGCCCGTGCTCTGCAACGAGAGAAGCCACCACAGTGAGAAGCCCACGCACCTCAACTAAGAGTAGCTCCCGCTAGCCGCAACTAGAGAAAGCCCGTGCGCAGCAACGAAGACCCAACGCAGCCAAAAATAAATAAAATAATAAATAGATTAATTTTAAAAAATAATAAAAAAATAAATTGTCCCAAGTCACAGGGTTACCCAATAGCAAAACTGGGAACTGAGCTCAGCCGAGGCCCAGGCTCCTCCCCGCTACCCCACCTTGTTTCTCTAAGGTTTCCTTAAGCAACTGGCCCCCAGTCACACAGTTGGCAGAACAGCTAGAATCTGAATCATGCCTGCCTGACTCTTTCTTCAATACCACACTGCCTTTTCCAATATTCCTATTCTTTGAACTTCAATGTCACTTAAAAGTTTAGAGCTAAAAAAGAAAAAAACCCTTAGAGTTGATCTAACCTCATTTGCTCATTCTCAGATCAGATATCTGATGCCCACAGAGAAGGGACTTAGCGAAAATCACATAGGAACTCAGTTAAGGAACCGAGCCCCAAACCCAAGTCTCCTCTTCACAACCTCAATGTACCATCCATGTTGGGATTTCTTCGTAACTTGTTTTGTAAATGCTTTCTGTTTCTAAGAGTTGTATCCACTATAAAATAGCAAATAAGTAGCCAGCTCCAAGGGAAAAATTGTATAAAGACTTCGTGAATTGAAAAGAGATAAACGATTACAAATTACAGTTACTCATCTTTTGAAAACACCATGCTGGACCTCCATGTACATTTCCAGCACAGCTACTCAGAAAACTGTGAGACAGACCTCGTTTATTTATTTTATGCCAGAAAACTGTGAGACAGAGCTCATTTATTTACTTTATGCCAGAAAACTGTGAGACAGACCTCATTTATCTACTTTATGCCAGCAGACGTTAGCTTTTACAAAATCATCTACTCATTTAACAATTGTGATATAGTTATACTATGTACCAAGCATTAGGCTAAACTTTGGATTTATATAGACCAAAAGCAGTGTAGGTATCTCAAACTGCAGTGTCTTTCATATCCTTGAGCTCCCAGAAGGGGTCAAATGTTTGTTGAATATGTGAATGAGTGAGTGGGTGAATATGAGGAGAAGATTCTATAGATCTCGGCTGTTAAAACTATCAGAACATATGATCAGTGGCAGAGTCCCTTTGCACCCCTCCTTGTAAGAGACTTGTAAAAGGACAGCTAGGGTATATTTAAATATTTAAAAAATTTCAAAAATTTCTGGAAATCTTAGCAACGAACAATGTGGTTATTGAACTCTGCTCCTTCTTGTATTATCACTGTTTCACCCATTATATTAAAGCATCCTTCTTGTGTGGCAAGAAATAAAAATTGAGGAGAAGCATAGAAAAGATGCAGACTCCAAAATTCAAGAAGATGGAAATATAAGCATGTTCTTTGCTTTCATCCATGGTAGGTTTTCCTTAGAGTTAGCAAAACAAGGAATTATGGTAGCAACAGTTTTTAGGAAAATCAAAAAGTGAACCCAAAAATATGCACAACTTTTATTACCTAATGCAACCTGAGTTTGGCTAGAGGAATTCTTCACCCTCATGAAAAGCAATTCTCCCATGGAGTTTTTCATTAGCAAATGTCACTCCCCTGATATCTGCATCCTCTTACCCTTTTTTTTTTTCCATTAATAAAAATTCAAATATTAGCCATCATGTGCTATTCAGAGTGCTTTCCATGCAATATGTTTTTCTACTCCTTAAAAATAACCCTAGGAGCTGCATATTTTTATACCCATTTTCCAGACAAGGAACCTGATGCTCAAACAATTTAAGTAACTTTTCCCAGGTCACAAGAAGTAAGAAAGTAAATACAACCAGGATTTATATCCACATCCATCTTATTCCAACTTGTACTTTACAGTGCCTCCCACTCTGCTATGTTGCTTCTGTATCCCCCAACGGTTATGCTCACACACACTGACACCATAGCAACTACAAGTACAAAAATTACTAGTAAGCTGTTTCTCATACAAACATATCTGATAAGTTTGGGCATTGTCAGTTTCTGTGCTGAGAGTTGCATAAGATTTTGGGCTATCTCACTCCTCCATGGCTTAGTGTTTCTTCTTGCCCTGCACTAGAAGTTTAACTATCTCCATATGTTCAGGAGCTCAGAGAAAGGGAATTGAGACCAGCTTGATTAGCATCGTCTGGGTATTGGGTAAACTGTCCTCTCAGTCTAAGACATTCCTCTTCACGTTACGTAGCATGAAGTTTCTCCACCATTTTTCAGTTAACACCCTGGCTCCTTAAGGACCAAGTACTAAATCTTGGCTTTCAATCCCTTTGGGAATGTTTCACTTACTGATAGATAATCAAGGAGCATTTATTGAGCACCTGCTATGGGAAAGCCCCAATAGTGGGTTACAACAAATTATGAGACTATGCGTCTTTTCTTCAAGAAATGCAATACTTACTTAAGGAGAAATAGAAAACTATCAATACGACAATAAAGAGTTGAATTAAAAGCTAGGATTATAAGATACTAGCATGTAATTTATGATTAACAGTCAAATGAAAATCAAAGTCGGTAAGCACAGAAGAATTTCAGATGTAGACAAACTCATCACTGGGCTAAGAAGGCCAGTGAAGGATTCCTGGAGGAGGGAAGACTTAAGACAGCCTAAGAGAGTTGAGATTGTACTAGGTGAAAAGAAAAGGGCAGGAAAACGGATCATATAAATTCTGTTTCTATATAACCAACCTGATTGTATAATTTTCTCACTTTTTTGATGCAACTAACTCAGAGAAAATAACATTGCTTCATTCTTTTTTTAAGTGGAACTTAAAATTTTGAAAGCAATACCAAGGAAAGAGAGTTTTTTTTTATACATAAGCCGTGCTAAGATCTCTTCTTGTTCAAGAGTAAGCCAGAATATTTAATAATTTTGGTCTCCATTAGAAGATAATATAGCTAAATATATATGTTAAATATTTGAGAGTTACCACAGAAAGAATGGAAATACAGCTTTCAAAACAGCAAAGATAAAAGGAATATTGAGACCTTTCTCAATCTAACAAAATACAAAAAAGGAGAAAACATACGGACACTGGATAAATAAAAAAATAATAATAGGCACAAAGTTGAGTTACAAAAAACAAGTTGCAGGATATTATGTACCGTAGATATCATTTATGTAGTTTAAAACTCATAAAGGATAGATTATTATTACAATGAAGGCATATGTAACAAAATTATTAAAATTTTTGAAAGGATGGGAAAGATACACACATTTCAGCATATTGGTTATCTCTAGCAAAGGATTAAGGACATGGGATGAGGAGGGGTATAGAGAAGCTTTCAACTAATTCTGACATTGTTTTTATTTCTTTGAAAGTTCTAAAGAAAATATAGCAAAATTTTAATATTTGATAAATGAAGGGAATTAGATTGGGAAGCTATGTACACATGGCTTCAATTGGGTCTGAAATTGATTCTTATTATTTTTTTCAAAATTCTGAGGCAAACAGGGCAAAGTATTAAGTATGTTGGTGAAGTCTGGGCTACGAGCATTAGTGAAATTATCCTCTGAATGTTTGCTATATTTTATAATAATTAAAAATAAATTTTTATAATAGAGAATTTATTGGTTCATACAATTAAAATATCCAACACAGATTAGACTTCAGTTGTAGGTTGATTCAGATGTTCATGTTGTTATTAGGGCTCTGGTTCAATTTTTCTGAACTTCCTTTTTTCCCCCCAATCCATGCATTGACCCCATCCTTGGTTTGGCTTCCTGCATAGCAGCAAAAGAAAGCTGCAGCAGTTTGGGTTCCTTCATACACATACTAGAACCATCTGTTCCATGAGTGGCCTTTGTGCCAAAAATTCTAACAGATGTCCAGAGATTCATTCTCATTAGCATGTGTTCCCCCTCCCCCCTGACCCCAAAGCAATCACTGTAGTCAAATAAATTGATTCCTCAGCCTGGGTCACACATACCTCACTCTTGGACCTGAAAGTGAAGTCAGTCTATCTAGAACCTCATGGATCCTCTTATAGAAAATAGAAGCTGTTAAGAAGAGGAGAGGAGGAAGTGTTACCTGACGGGTCAAAGAACTGATATCCACTCCACCATCTAACCAGAATAACCCTTGTTTACTCAGTTAGAAAAGTGTTAGTGAAAAGTGTCAGGAAAACTTGTGCTCTGCAACGCCCTGTGTTGTTTTAACACCATGCATTTACTCTATTTTAAACAAAATGAAGAATGCAAACATGCGAGCGTGTATGTGTGTGTGTGTGTGTGTAAATCACAAGAGTCATCAAACTTTTGCATATTAATTCAGTACTTCATTTACTTAATAAACATTTTCTGAGCACTTGTCTTGGGATAACTACTGGCTAGGTGTTAAGCTTTGGGTTTTTATCCAAAATATTGGTTATCTCTAGAAAAGGAATAAGAGAATAGAATGGATAGAGGTAGAGAGAAGCCTTCAGCTAATTCTATAAATGTTTTTATTTCCTTGAAAGTTCTAAAGAAAATATAGCAAATTCTTAATATTTGATAAGTGGAGGGAATTAGATTGGAAAGGTATGTACGCATGGCTTCAACTGTGTCTGAAATTATTATTTTATCACTTTATTAAATGAGGAAGTAGTTTGATATACTTTAACATCATCTATCCAAAATCAAAATTCAAAGGCATCTTCAGAGACTAGACTTGGTGAGCAACATAGTGGTTACGGGCACAGACTACTTGGGCTCAAATCCCAACTCATACCATTTACCAGCTTTTTGACCTTGAACATGTTGCCTAAATTCTCCGTGCTTCAGTTTCCACAGATGAAAAACAGGGAATAAGACAGTATCTTCATCATACAGTGTTGCAAAGATGAAATGTTCCCAGCCCAGTCCAGCACTTAGAACAGCACCTGGCATATTGCAAGAATTTAATATTATACCCTAACAAGACAGTCCTACCTGGCTTCCAATACATTGTTTTAATTTAAAGGTAAAACCTTTGCACAAACAAATACAATTCTTGACATGGTGTAGAAATGGGGGAAAAAAAAAAATCTAGCATCGTCAGATATCTGAAGTTTTTAAATCACCTCTAAACACAATCACACATTTAAAAATTCTGTTAAAATGTTAAATGTGAAGATATTTAGAGAAAATTTATTTTTACATTCTTATCTAGCTGTTAAAATATGTATATATTTAGGTTTTCTAGTAGGGAGCCTAGAAATCCAACATACTTCAAAAAAAGGACTATTAATAATAATTTTAAAATCCCACAGCATGCCTTTAGTGGTCCATGGTCTCAATGTACATTGACTTCCTGAAAGACAAAACAAGTATGGCAATATTGTATCATTCCTTTATGGCTCAGAGGAAGACTCAAACAATCTTATCTTTGGAAAGACCTTAGAGATAACAAGCTTCCCACATAGTTCAGGGATCCCATCTTCAGTATCCTTAATAAATTGTCATCAAGCTTCTGTAAATAAAGTGGGAAAGTTCAGTATTTGACAAGACAGCCCATGTACTTTCTGAGCCTCTCTAATCATTTAAAAGTTTTCCTTCTGAATTCTTTAGGAGGAAACTTTTTGGTGCTTTCACCTATTCCAATTATGAACTAGTTTCTGGAGCCTTTATTATCATGACCATCCTCCTCTTTGGTCAGAGATTACACTCGGGTGGCCCATGGCAGGAGTATTAATCCCATACGATTTTAAATAATTTGAATTAATTGCCATCATTTAAACATCAGCAAATTTTAGAAGAAGTCTCTTATAAGATAAGACAGTTTACCTGCCTGCTTCCGTGGCTGCAAAATGTGGGATTCTCTGCCCTATTCAGGTTTTAGGATGAATTTTCTTTCCAGTTTTGTTGTGTTGTTGTTGTTTTGACAGTGCCACGCGGCTTGCGGGACCTTAGTTCCCTGACCAGGGATCGAACCCGTGCCTCCTGTAGTGGAAGTGCAGAGATCTAACCACTGGACCACCAGGAATTCCCTTAGCATGCATTTTCTAGTTGAACACAAACCCTACGTGGCAACACTGGTTCCCATAGTCAACCGTTGATTTAAACTCTCTTTTTGAGGGTTTACCTCACCCTGTAAAATGTGCAACCCAGGATAAACAAAAATAAAACACTCAAGATAAGCTCAGACCACTTTATGGCAAAATTTCCTCCCATTTTCTATATATGATAATCAGCCAAGTATTTTATGACATTTGGAAGTTAAAATTAACTTGAATCCATACTCTGCTTAAATTACAAAAGCAGTATGTACATTCTTATTACATAAATTTCAAATATCAAACAAACAGAGATAAAGTATAAAATAAAACTTATCCAAGCCTTCCATAATTATGTCCTCCAAACCTAATTATTTTCAAATGTCTGTTGGAATATGCTTTATAATCCATTTAGGCACCTCTAAAGACATGCAAATAAATCTAATAAACAATTTTAATTCCCCCTTTAAAAATTATCTTGCTCTAATATAGAGATTCTATGATGTACCAAGCTTTGAAATGTGGAAGAGAAAATTATCTGAAACCATAAGGGTAGTATGACTTTCCTATGATCCAGAAGAGAACTACAGAGAAGGTAAAATATTTCAGAGGGCTGGTCTCATGGACGTGTCACTTCCTAATCTGTGGAACTGCTTCTTTTTTTCTAATACCCACTCTGTGACTTTCCACACATCTTTAGGGAAAACTAACATCTATGTGAAGGGATGGTTGTTAGCCCAGGGGCTATCTTGCCAGCCCCTCCCTCTCTCCAACCAAGACTCGATTGATTCTCTCTACAGTAACGCTTCAGTGGCTCCAACAGGGAATCAGTGGTGGTCTTTGGCACTCTGAATTTAGGGTGGATATAGGCATCTTAATCTCAAACTGCCTTTGAGATCATACCAGCATAGTGAGAGGCACATAAGTTTTTACCATTCCAGGTGATTAGTGGATAATTTTGATAAATACACACACACACACCCACCAAAGTATCACAATTTTTATTTTAAAAGGTAGGACAATCTAATATTATAAGACCAAAAGAGCTATATTCCTAATTGTCCCGTAATTCTACAAAGCTGTCCTAACAACTAAGTTAGTTCTTCACACTAAAAGGACTAAACAGAGTAGTATTACAGTTACTGCCTTCCTTTCAAATTTGGCCCCCTCCCCAGGACCTACAATATCTAAATCATGGACAAATTACTAAGCCTTAAAGTCTTGATTAAGTTCTTATCTAGGAATTTCCTCATCCGTATGTATGTGTACTTTTTTCTTGAAAGTTGTCCATACAAATAGACACACAGCTACACACCCACACTACCATATTTACACACTTTCTACATATCATGACCATCTTATTTTGGAGTAGTTGATATGTTTTCCTCCTAAGTGTAGATTTTTTAAAAATAATTGCTCTTTGTTATGGAAAGATGAACACTGAAGCCTACGGAGTTATTTTTTAATCAAAACTTCTCATTTTTGAATCATTAGTTATCCCTTTTAACCAACTTGAGGGCACTAGCAATCTTGATAAGGAGGACTTATCTATCTTCATCTTCATTATTTATATAAAATATTAAATGAGATTGGTTGTTTGAGAGAAGCCTGTTAGACCTCACCCCAAGGTGACACTTATCCTATAATAAAAATTCACTGATCACAAGTTTTAAACCAACTGTGACTTTAACTGTACTGTCATCTATCACACATTTCTCAGCTTTGTCTGCCAAGAAACCATGTAAATCTTTGCCAAATTCCTTGGTGAAATCCAGATATATTGCTTATGAAATTCATCATATCTACCCATTTGTTAACTTTCGCGTGAAAGAAAACGGCGTGAATTTGGCCTGACTAAAGGTACTTGTGTTAGCTTATCATGATCATTATTCCTCCACTTTAGAAGAGCACACAAATCATCTGCACTATTGTTCATTCTAGACTTCTTTCCCTGAGATACACAAAGTCTGTCATTTCTAGAATCTATACCTATTCTGGTCTTTAAGATTTCTTAGACTATCTGCAGTAAGTTTGGGACTACACTAGTATTATATTTTTGGTATCACATCAATATATTATGTTCATACTCCAAAACATACTAGACCTTGAACTCATTCCAAAGAGCTGGATTCTCTAACTCTGTCACCCTGATATATCCAGAGCTTTAATTTCATCTATTCATATATGTTCTGTTTGTTCCAGTTTGTTGATCATTCTCCTCGATAAAGAACACAAGAGTGTATCAGTTAAGATGTTCTTGGTTGGAAGTAACAGAAATTCCAACTCAAACTACCTGGAATAATCAAAGTAAATATAACTTTCATAGGTAAATCAGGCTTCACCATTTGTTAATTAGTGATTCAACAATATTCTGCTGGCTTCTTGTTCTTTATATCTTTCCATTCCACTGTTTACAGCATCAACATGGTAATAAGCGTGGTTCTGCGCATAGTCATAAAATGGCTGCCAGCGACAGCCTGAGTTCCATGTTTTTCTATATCGATACTACACTGCAGAGAGAGAGAGAGAGACAGAAGGAGGTGAACAAGAGAGAAATTCTTCTAAGGATGGAATGCTAGACCTTCCCTCTAGAATAATTGGGTGCTCGAATGTCACAATCCTATTCATATATCAAAGAAGTCCAGTTGGAGTAAACCAATTTGGATCCACCCAGGGAAAACCTTCTCTTTTGTGAGTGAACTAGTAATAAGACTACCCCAAAAGGCTACTGACTTTCTCAGGGTCTTTGCATCTAGTTCATAACAGATGTGTGATTAGAACACAGGTTTCTGCTATCCTTGGTCACGACTAATCCCAGGAGTAACTGATTCCATTCTTCCTTAATGGAAGATATTTCCATCTTCTTGTCCACTGTACACCAAACCTTTCTTTGTAAAAGTCCCACCCTTTCAATAGCCTCTTCCTTTAATACAGTGAGTGAGGGGTTCCAGAATTGTGCATCACTCTGATGAGTCTCCAATAGCGAGATCACATTTAATCTCCACATTACATGAGGCTGTGGAAATACAAGAAATTTGGAGTTCAGTTGAATCTTATTTCTACCACTTACTTTAGCAAGTAAAGCAACCTCAGAGAAGTTATTTTTCTCATTTGCAAATTAAAAAATAATATTACTTATCTGAAGTGCTGTTGTAATAAGAGTCAAATGAGATTAAAATAAATAAAGGACTTTGTGTGTAATAGGCAGTCAGTAAATGGCAACACTTAAGTGGTAGTTTTCATTGCTGCTGCTACTATTATCTACAAATTATAATGGGTATTTTAACCAATATTTCTGAAAGAGTTGAATTATTGCCCTGCCTTTTCTACCTTTGTTGATAAAGTTTCTTGTGCCTAGCATGCTCTTTCCTATTATATGTACTATACAACCTACCTTATCCTTTAGGGAACCATCTTTCTAACATCTTGTTTTCTTCAAACATAATTTCATGACTTAAGGGTGCTATAACAAGGGCCTTACTCAGTTTTAATTCTCTATAAGACTTTTCATCTCTTCATGTTTAATTATGCTATTCCTCACAAGAAACCTTATTAAGCACGTATAATATGCCATTAAAGTGAGTTTGGAGGCACAGGAAAATTAATTTGGTTTGAAGATAATATGAAGCAATGGGAGCAGTGGGAGAAATTTTTATCTTGACAACAACATAGAGATGTCATATTTTTTTTCCAAATCTCTTCGCTGAAAGATTTTACCAAAAAATGTATGGGGAAAAAAATTAAAGGAAGCCATAGGTTAAGTATGCTCTTATATAAATTAAAGCATTCCCTCTCCCATACTACAAAAAAGTATCTGTTATTATCCAACTAAGATTCTGGGTCATTTAAACACTTGGCTTGAAATCAAGGTTTAGAGACAAACAAAAGACATTTTTGAGCAGTGCAGCAAAAATCAACAGAACCTGATGGTAGATTCCAGGATGTGAGAGCTATTGAAGCCAGAAGGTAAAGGTCCTTTCTTAGCAGAAGACCCAAGCAAAGATAACACAGAGAGAGTCCTCCAAAAAGCTCTGCTCTGGCTGTGAGTGGATCTCACCTACACCTCATCACCACTCCAAGGAGCACAGGGTTTCTTTCTAGGACCAACCCAGATGGACAAAAACATCTATTAAAACATTCTCTTCTCACTACAAAGAGGTCACTTTGTATTCCACAAAGTGACATCGGAAAGTTGGCTCATGATAGAAGTTTGATGGTGCAATCCCAGGTACTGAGAAATGATGTTTCTTACAAAGTTGATTTATTTCCAAGTGAGCCATACATCACCAAAGTAGAGTGAGTTGTGAAAAAGTGGACTTGGCTGGGAAGAGTTGTCCAATGACAACTTAAATGAAGCCAGTATTTAAGCATGGCCCAAGGCCAAATTCTGATATATACCCCCCAACCCTACTACTAGAATCCCCCCTTTTCTTAGAAACATAACATCCTTATTTTGTCCAAGAAGCATCACCTAGACAGGCCTACTTCATGTTTCATATATTTTCTACCCACTTTCTCCTAAGAAAATCAGACTTTTCTATGTCTTTTTCCTTCATGACACTTAGAGGTATCCTGTTAAATGATCATCCAGATCAATAACTTAGGAAAAAATTTAATTGTTCACAATGATTCATTGAATATATTAATAAACAAATAGGTTATGCATTGTATAAGGAATATTATGCCTCCACGACTCTTGGCTATACTTTTGTTAGAGTTATTTATATTTCAGCTTTATCCAGAAAGTATCTGAAGATGCTTCCTATAGTTCTCACAGGACTGTCATATAGTATTGCTGTTACTTACTGATCTGTCAGTTGCTGAGATGTATAACTGATTATAATCCTTAGGTGTTTCAGCACTAAGGAGAGTCCTTGGAAGGAATATTTAGGCCAGAAGTCCTCTTGAATCCCCCTTTATTCCTCACATAAATAACCCTACAGAAGTTCTCTGCTCTACCTAAAAGTAACAGTAGCAAAACCCTACAATTTTCTGAACACCTTCAGTGCTGGACACTTACATTATCTTATTTTAAGAATCTCTGGATTTTGATGATTATGGAAATAACCTCAAAGAGATTATTTTTCCTAACTTCAAATTGATCAGAAAGTGGCGGAGCCTGAAGTGAAATTAGGTTCTATCCAAATCTGAAGTCCATGCTCTTTCTATAACAGCTCATCTGGGAGATTTTTGCTTTGGTTATAATTTCACAGTGGCACAACTTTATCAATAAGACATCAGCAGCCTGAGAAAGGCCTTACACTGACCATCAAATAGCTCCAGTGTCCCAGGCTGGACATTAAGGTGTCATTTGACGGACACCTTTGTAAGTCACCTGGGAGAGATAGTAGCTGCACATGGTTGGAACTGAAGGTCAGGCCAGGAATAAATAGTCTCAAGCAGATAAGGTCACAAAGTGGCCTCCTAACACTCCAGAATTGCCTCCAGATGGTTAGGGAATTCATTATGCATAGAGAGGGGTTATTTAGAAGATTCATATGAACAATTTAGTATTAACATGAAATTGAATGGGATGGAGGTGGAGGTGGGAGTGGGGGGTATCTTATTTATTCAGCCTTTGTTTGCTGAAATTCTCTTCCTATTAACAATTAGAATTTAAAACCCACTGAATTGTTGGTCATACAACAGAAGCACCAAACAAACTGCATCTGAAAATTAATATATGTGGCTACTCTAGGGTATATATTATAGAAACATCATTGTCTCTAGGTGTGTGCGGGAAGGGCTGTTACTTTTGGTTTTATATTTTTTAAGCTTATACCTATTACTTTTAGCATTATGATTGTTTTTTTTAATTTATGAAATATGTCATTAATTTATTTGTAATTTTAATGTGGTGTGAAACATTAAGAACCTTGTAAGAGAAAGTCTTAGCAAACTTAAGTGTTGCAAAATGTAAAAAAAAAAAGTTTTAGTTTTACTTCTAGTTTATTTTTTATTGCTTCATGGTCATAATATATTACTCATGACTTTTGTATTATTTATTTTTTTATTCTTATTTTTCACCAAAGGAGATGTGACAGAGTAGTGAGGAAATCATCACCTAAAACACTTGTAACATCAGTTAGGAAATTAAGTCATTAAAGTCATCAAGGTTCAATGGAAAAATCCTCAAACTGATGACCCTTCCTTACCTCAACCATAGCAAGATGAATGGGAATAAAAATTGTCATATGAACCATTTTTCAGACATAAAGACTATATGGTGATGGGAGAAGTTTTATCTCAAGTCAATAGTAAATCCAGAAGTCATCAAAATTAAAGTCTCCAGAAATGTTCCTACCCTTTTCTTTCCTAAGACTACAAAGAGAACAGAAGATATCTTTAGTCTTCAATGAAAATGAAGTATCTATAACTCAGATCATCATATATGATTCAGCAGAATTTGCAAGGGTGAATGGGAAATGACTTAGCAGTGCAGAAAAAGTAGGAACAGAGTAGGATACCAATGAAAAACAAGCTGATTTCCCCACCGAGGCAGTAGGTATGAAGAAGGTGGTGAAGAGGCTGGACTAAAAGCATATGGGTTGTTTGAAAGTCTGTAAAAGAGTCATTTTCATTCCTATCCTATGCAGTTAATGACTACCCCTTGCTTCTCTCCATAGGAAAATGGAGACATACATTCTGA